>NC_142201.1:34727333-35044166 GCF_049639895.1 Pseudopodoces humilis | reverse complement strand
TAGATCTGTAGCTTTACCTTTCTAGATTCACTGTGCTGACTGAATGACACAGTTTTCCTAGTGGCATGGCCAATATCCTCAACTCTGTAGAAGTATCTAGAGTAGAAAGAACTTGGATAGAAAAATGCAGGTGTGCCTTTTTTTCCCAGCTTCTTTTATGGCAGAATAACATGGTATCCTTTTGTATCCAACATTTTTTCAGCACCTAACCTCTCCATCATCATATTTACAACGTATCGTGATCACTATGTTCAAAAAAGAGCTTCAGTTCCATAGCCACACAAGATGTAGGACAAGAATAGGAAGCCTAAGTTATTTCACCAATTCAGCCCCCAGTGCTTTCCAAATAAAATTAATTTGTCTTTAAAGATTTCTCATCAAGTAGCATAACTCCCAGGCTACAGTTCCCAGAAACCTGGGACTTGCCTTACCAACGCCTAGGAATGATTAGGAAGATGTAAGGAGGTGGAAGCTGCCTACATACACATACTTCTAATTCACAGTCAGTGTGAATTAATTAAATTGGTACTGAAACACAACTTTTTAAACAGCTCTACCAAACAGGTACTGTAAGCAGCCAAAACATTTCCTACACACCTTTTTCAATAAGGACAGAAACAACTCTAACTCTGTCTTTGGCTTTATCCTAAAACAGACTTTCCTAACATCCTGGTGATGATGAGAACTAGGTAAATTTCCACACACAGGAGTTCTGAACCCTCCTCTCATCAGTTCAATAGTATCCTAGTAAAACATTTTTGTTAAATTCTGTTGATATCAATATAATCTCCTTCTACTGTTTCTTTTCTAGTTTGACTTTTATTGAAGTTAACAAAAAGTTGGATCTCAAACTATAGAGCTTTGCTTTGCTTATTTTACTTATGCATAGTACAGTGTCATATCCTGAGTGCTTAAAATACTTAAATATAACCACCCTTTTTATTATTAAATTTGCTTCAATTTTCTGCTCTTTTATTTAAATTCAGAGTCATTGGCAGAAATCTAAGATATAGTAAATAATAGCAATTCCCCAAAACTTTTATTGGAATTTAAATACCCCATTCAGAAACAAGTTTTTGACAAATTTTTAAAATTTTTATTTCCTAAAATATTGATTCACTCAGTTTTAAATAAAATTTATCAAACACAGTGTCAGTTCTTGGTAACACAGAAAATTCAAAAAGATTTAGAATTCAGGCAGTGGTAGTTCCACATCATTCAGCAAACACTGTTCACTTAAATTCCGTTTTCACGGCTAGTAACATCTCAGTGATTCAAATCATGTCAACTGCTGCCGCAGTGGCCCTCTTGAGAGGAGAGGGGCGTAATAAAGGTTTTCAATTTGTCTGCACTGAGTAGAAAGCATCAAGTGGTGCTTTTACATTTATAATGAATATGATTAAAGAATGCACTTATAAAAATGCATACTTGAAGTATGAAAATAAGATTAGAAAACAATGTTGTGAGCATTGAGTAATATTTTGGAAGAGGGCTGTATTTCTAAGATCAGAAGGCTACTACTGAAATTTAAGTCTCTCTAGCATTTTAATAATTTATTTGTCTGTATGCTTTGATTAACAGCTGGCAAGCACATCCACATTTGTTTCCAGACAAGACATGTGTTGTCCACTAGTGAGTAATCTTTCCTTTTGTGGTTCAGTTCTTTCAAAGAATAGTCTTTGAAGACCAGGAAAAAAACTATGGTGCCAGGCAGAATTAAATTGGTTTGCATATCTGCCAACTTGGCCATTCTTGGAAATTCAAAACAGTAAAACATACAAAGTTGTATTCATTCAATTTCAAAACTGTTTTTCTTTTCAATTTAAACCTTGACGATGATATGGCACACATCTAAGGACACAACGCCAGGGTCTGAGGCACAAGGCAGTTTTCTCTTTTATTTGCTATGCTTCATTAATCATACCCAGTCTATGTTAAATAGTAGTGGCAAAGCATAACTGATAATTTAAATAATTATTTATACTAGTGAGATATTTGTGCTACATTGACAAAATTCTGGATTTAGAAAGAGTCCTTCAGTGGAGTTGCAGGGACTTTTCCTCACTTGCTTGGAAACTCTGTGAGGTTTTCTTCCAGTTTCAGCTTTTCAGCACCAACACAAATTTGTGTCTTGGAAGCTGCATATGGAAACAAAGTGCTTATCAGAGGCACTAATAGAAGGAGTAGTAAGATGGCTGGACAATGACAATTAGAAAAGAGTACAAAAAGCGTGCAGGGAATTAGAGAATACATGGATTTGGTTTACTGTATTACCTCTTCAACAACACTAACAAAAGATATTTGGTAATCCAAAGCATATATTGCATTTATGCTACTTGCTCTAGAAATGAGTCCATATGCTTGTTTCAGAGTATAACCTCTGCAAGAATCCATAAAGGGAGTAATAAGAAATTGGTGTTCCGTTGTAACAGCCTGCCTTCCTTCTGTTCCCAAGCCTGGCACAGGATACGTTTAAATTAAATTTGATGACGTGATACAAATTGTGACATGTTCTTAGCAGATCAGAAGAGGACTGAAAAACTGTAAAACTTTCTTAGTCATATTTATTTTCATTATTTAAATAATTTAAACCATCAGTTATTATATTTTTTACCTTCACACCCTCCCCCCACCCCCTTCCACCCTATACTGAAACACCTTGAATGTGAAATTCCACTTAAAATAAGAATGTAATCTTAGTTAAGCTTCAGAGTTGCTTCTTGGTAGCTCCCAACGACCTTAAGCTATTTATCACCAAATTCAGGTACATAACATAGTAGAAGCCAAATTTTTTCTTTCAAACTTAACCACTATGCAAACGATAGAGAGACAAATAAATAAAGATTGCATTCACTAAACATCCTCCTCCCTACAGCATAAGCATAAGTTGACTGCAGGGCCAAGTTTTTTGCATAGCTGGAACCACACAAAATTTTGGTCCCAAACGTCTACATGCTTTCCACAATTTTCGTCTTCCTTTCCTGGGACCTTTCACTACTGTTATGCCCTGAGGTCCTTCCTACTGCAGTTGATGTAGAAGACAGCAAATCTAAAAGCCTTGTCTGTTTTGGAAGTATTTGGATTTCTTTTCTTTCTCTTTTTTTTTTTTTTTCCTTTCCTTTTGTCCCCCAACATTGTTTTAACCTTTAAATAATATCAGAAGGCAAACTGATAACTTGATGTTTGTTTCGTGGGTTTTAAAAATCTGCATTCATATAGTAGCTTTTATGCAATGTAAATATATTAGTATTAGAAAAATTGGGGTTTTGGTTTTTCTTTGAGGAACAGATGGTAATGATGCATATGAAAGGCAAGTGATTTCTGGATGCTGAAAATCATTAGAACACAAGCACATTCATAGTCTGATCTAGGGTTGTTCAAATTGATCTTTCTGTTGTCTGGTAAAAAAGAAAAAACTAATATGGAAAAACTGTTTCAGGTTGAACACTAAGACACTTTTTGCTTTGTTTTGTTTTCCTGAGACACAAAAATTTGAAAAGGCACCCTCTGTATCAAAGATATCATTATATTTAAGTTGAAAATAAATATTTGGATATTTTTAATGAAGAAACTTTTCTAAAAATGTAATAGTATTTCGTTTTATTGAAACCCAGAAGTTATGGGATGTGGAAACCCCAGCCTCAGTTCCTTCTTCAGCCTGAAACATATCTATGATCTTCTACAAGAATATTCTAGTTCAATTTATTTTTGAGAGAGGAATGCATTCATCCTTGGCTATCTTTCAAAACAAATTTTTGCTAATTGAGCTACCCTCTTCTTTCTCACTGAATAAACACTAGAGTTTATAAGAAATGACATGGCTCCAACAGGAAAAAAAGAAATAAAAGATTACCCATACCAGAGCACTTCAAAACTGTAAACTATAACTTTCAGGTAACAACTGTAATGATTTATCCAAAAGTCTGGGCTAAAAGAACAGATGCCAGTAAGAAAATATAGAGGAGGGAATAAATGAAGAAAAAACATCTAAAGAAGCCCAGCAAGATTAATGTTCAGGTATGATGAATGAATTAGACAATTGTAATTCTCATTTCAGGGTTTACATAAAACTGATGGGCATATAATTAAGAGGAAAAAGAAGCTGAGATGTGTTTAACGTTTCTCGATATCAACCTTTGTATTCTGATTGCCACACAATCAGGGGATAAAATTGCTATGAGACCTATTTGCTGTGCTGCAGGCAGATGATATGAGCAGCATGCTGAAGAGGCATAGTTTTTTCTAAATATGCTTATCCATGTACTTATTCAGTGTCCTTTTAAGATACATAGAAACTGAAAACATTCAATAACATTAAAAAAAAAAAAAAAATCAACCAACCAACCACTCACAAGCAAATGCAATTGACTCAATTTCTGTGGCCCAACCACCCCAATTTAATGCATGAAGCACAGTGAAGTACAGGGAAATGCAAAGCAATTTGCAAGCGTACTTTTTGATAGAAAATTTATTTTGCGTCTACTCAGTTTCAAACCTGTCCTCTAAGGTTTGTTTAGGCCCCATAAAACATGCAAGCAAGGCTTGCACTGAAGTCCATGACCTAGACCCCCCTCTTCCTACTGTGCACCAACTACCAAACTACAGAAGCACTTCCTTTTTTTCTGAATCTGTGTAACTTCTGTTGCTATTGATAGCATTTATTACTCAAAGTGGCACAAAGAGTGGTGAGCATTCAGAAAACATGGATATACCCCAGCTCAGCTAAAGACAAAAGGTTATGGAACTGCTCTAAGAAAAGTGTATGGGACTCGAGTCACAGGTGGGAAAACAGAGAACCCAGTTCTCCCAAATACTGGATTAGTGCAGTAATTACAGAACTTTTGGACAAATTTCAGTAGCAGTGCTTTATCAAAAAGCATAAGTGAAATGAATATGGCCGTTCCTAGTGTACCCTGTCCAGCACTCAGTCATGTCAGTGGTTACTAAGGAAAATCTGAGCACACCAGTTATGTTATATCCCTCTGGAAATAAAAGAAATGGGAATGCAAATCTGGTTGGAGATTCTTAAAGATCTTATAAAAGGCATTGAGCTCTTTAGTGATTTCAAGATGCTTATTCCCATACAAGGATTGATGGTCCTTAAGCATACAGTGATTTTAGCAGTAGAATCCTAGGCAGCTAGAATCTAGGTGTGTGTTTTTAAGAACACAGTCTTTGACCTAGACCAATAAATTTGACATAGTATTGGTTTTAGTGCCTTTATAAATCAGCATCTGCAGCAGTGCAGTAGCATTTCCATTAACAGGTGATTTCGCTGTGATTCCCTCTGGTGACAAACCTGTTTACTTTACTTGTCAACCCTCCAGTGTGGCATTGGCTCACTGCAGCATTTGATCCAGGTATCATCTCCTAAAACAAGATCTGCGTGTGCTGCTGCACAGTTTCACAATTACTTTGTTCTTTTGTCAGGTAAACCCTGAAAAACCCTGAAAAAATAGATTTCTTTCTATTTGGAGGTTTTTTCTCCTAAAGAAAATTCTGAAGAAGCACTGCTCTTATGAAAAAACAAAATGTTTTTTCATAAAAAACCAGCCCTAGTTAAAAAAATTATATTTTTCCTCCTAAATGACTGCAACATGAAAGAAGTCTCAATTTAATCCGACTTTTAGCAAATTCTGGAAATGACCCTTCATGCTACTGTAGGCAGGTAGCAAATTTATGAGTATCTGCTATCTGGGACTCTAAATTATCCTCAAGTGCCATGCATAAGACTTTTCAGAATGGATTATTTATAGTGTCCCTGAAAGTAGAACATATAAACTCAACTTCTACAACACTTACATCAATGACAGTTTTTTACATGAGAAAAACAAATCATATCCACTATATTTATAGAGGATAACCAGATAAAGAAGTTAAAGAAGACTAGTCCAAACATTTCATTAACTTTTAAATTAATTTTTAAATATTTAAAAATATGTATTTTTTTTTCTATAGGAATAGCTGTGAAAATGTGTCTGTGATCTGTAAGAAAGTCCTGAAATAAAAATATTCTGCAGTGTGTTTAAAGAACAGAAGGATGCTCTAGTACCATATAGTTGATTTGGTTTCCCTTTGCTCCTGAGGACTTCCAAGGAGAAAGATCTCTTCCTACCTGATCAGAAGTTGCCACTTTTAGTAATGTGGCTGAAGTGTATTGACTTCCACAGGACAACCTCTTACAATGAACTGTCCTGATATAAATGACCTCTACCTAGTTGCTCCTTAGAAATATTTCACTTGATTGCACAGCAAGAAGTTTTACCTGCAGATTAATAAGGAAAGAGTGAGTTCAAGTAAAAAAGAACAGCCTTTGTAATCTATTTTTAATCCTTCTCTTTGTAAGTAGCATCAGAAACACAGCTAGTGGTGTAGGTAATGAGGGGACATCATCAAGAAATGAGATTTAAGCAATTTGAAAATGAAGAAACTGGGTTGAATAGGCAAACTACAATAAATATTTATCATCTTGTGGGAAGAGCATTAAAAAGAAGATGAAGGAAATGTGAAGAAGCATAAGCTTGCCTCCTTTTTGTTGTTCTACTTGCATACAAACTATCATATTTAGATATGATTTTGATATCAGTTGGTTTCTCTCTGTTTACATTTTGCAAATCAAATAAGAAATCTGTCAGTAAAGACATTAAAAGTTTGTCTAGTACACCCAGATATGGTAGGATTAAAAGTATTTGAAGCATATTTTGCCAGCCTCTCGCTTTGAGCACTGCAAAAAATAATAAACTTATTTTCCAAAAGGAAGGGAAAGGGTCAGGAGTATTACTACAGTATTCCATTTGTGCTTGTAGGAAATTTGTAATTGTCTGTTCAATAAAACCTTAAAATACTTCAAATTATTTTAGGACACTGATTATAACATTCCATCAAAGAACAGAGGCATGGAGTATAATAAGATAAGAAAGATGATATTCCATATCTATCAGGTCACATAAAAGCTAATGTTTAGATATTGATGTAATATATCCTAATGGTGCATTTTGTGCCAAAGTAGTACTACAAAATGCACATATTTTTGATAACAGTAGGGAAAAACCAAACTGATCTTTTAAGGAGGCTATAGTTTTATAAATGCTAAATTGTGTAAAAATTTATGTATATATGACATATGTGTCTATCTATATAGCTGGCTATATATAAGAAGTGTTATCATACATAAATCAGTTGTTGCCTGGGAAAATATAATAAAATAAGGCTAATCTGTACTTTCTACTTTTCAACATATTTGTGATATCTTTATGGATTGCAGCTGTACCTTGCATGTCTCCAAATAGGCTCCATTTCAAAATTTCTTCAGAATGAAAATTGGGTATTTAATTCTCTGACTTACTAAAGCTGCAACTAATTTATGTTGAGAACAGAACAGTATATCAGAACAATGTTCTATGTGGTAAATATTTTTTATATTAAAAATATAAGTCTTACACGAGAATTACTGCACCTATTTAGTGGAATTTTTTGTAATGTAATAAATTTAATTCCACCTGAAGTAACATTGCAGGATGTTTCTCAGAGTGAGGTGGCAATACCAATACCTGTTAGGATGGATTCACTTGTATGCTGTGTATCTCCAAGCAAGCCTTACTATGTGCTCAATTTCTGTGAGTAGTTCTGAAATTATTTTAGCTTATCTTTTGTAACATGAAGAGTATGAAGTCCTGACAGAATTGAAGTCTTGAAAATACACCTTTCATTTTATTCATGGCCCTAACAAGAAGGAACAAACTGGATGCAAAACTCATGGAAATCTCTAAGAAATGGATTTTTTTCTATTAACTTAAAAGAAATTATTCCCAGCCTCAGAACTCTCCTGTCAAGTCCTAGTATCTGGATACTGAAAAAGATCTGAGAAGTTATTTTTTGAGAACCTATTCTGCAATAAGCTGACATCTCCCACTTGCATCCACTTTACAAACACAATACAATACAAAACATCAGAGTACATATTGGTGACTGTAGATAGCCAAAACTCTCTTTTTTCATGGGAAAGCCACACAAAAAGTGTCATGGGATTTTCACATGACTCTATCCAGAATAGATTAAAAACAAATATATTTATACAAGTTGCAGAAAAGCAGGAAGCTTTATATACCTATAGAGATAGAAATAAACATAGCTTAAGATGACTATATATAAAGTTCAGTAATATTTGCTTCCATCATGATGATTAAATCTAATTTCAGCTGAATTATTTGAAAATGGCTTAAATTTTTCTCAAATGTTTATTAAAATGTTTTACAAAGTAGTTTCTTAAGCAAATTGAAGTAGGAACTTCAAATATACATAGTAGTGACTAATTCTCTCTTGACATAAACATCAGAAAATTCACAAAACAGAGATTTGAAATCTTTTGAAAGATTAACTTTACTTTCCTATAGACATCTCTGGTATGTCACTGATTCTGGAGCTGAGTTAATTCATTAGAATATTTACAGGAGCTGAACACTTAATAAATTCAATAATATTTTTTGTCATAATTTTTAAAAATCTGATAGAATATAGTCATTAAATTCTACCTTGGTTTCTACCTGATCAAGCATGTGCACTCCAAAAGGAAAGTTTCATGTGGTCTAATTTTAGGAAGATAGTTAAGGTGTGGGACTTAGAAAACTTGTTTTTTGATGCTCAGAAGAGATCTCTTCAGAGAAGACTTTTAAACTCAGGGTTTAATGTAATCAATGAAGATACAGGATTCTTAGAATTGCTTTCAAAAAAGCTATCACTTTCCACCAGGTATGAACATGGCATAGCAAGATTCTTGTATTAACTGGGACACATAGCAATTTCTATCAAATTAGACAGCATGGGCAAGTCCTAACCTATGCAATCATTCCTAGCACAGATGAAGAGAGAGCATTGAAAGGACAATAGCAATTTTTAAATTCTGAGCCTATTAAATTTATTATTGTATCATGAATATGAAATCATGGCACAGTCCAGGAACCAGAACAGAATCTCTAATTTTCTCCATCCAGAAGCCCCATGATTCCCCAGACCCAGGGAAAAGTCATGCAGAGATGTGAACTAAGGATGTGATGTAGGGAAAAGGAAAAGACATCTGTTTGGATTTTGGCAAGATCAAAAAGCAGAAAATATAAGTGCTTGGAATCGGAGAGATTCCTTGGGTAGAAAATAAACAGGGGATTTAAATGGTCTTAATGAGAAAGCATTTCGGAACTAAAAAGGGAAATTGGTGGTGTCATTAGCAAAGAAACTAGATGTGCAATCCTCTTATAGGTGTTTTCCACAAAGTTTAGTAGCTCTTTATTGGAAAACACTAGATCTTTCATTGGAAAATGCTAAATTGTTCTCTAATACTGAATGATCCATGATATCAAAGTACTGCTAAATTATAATGAATCAGAGTGAATTCAAAGGAGAGGTTAAATAATCTCTCTTTAGGCTTCTTGTATAGAAAGTAATGCCATTTTTTATCATATGGTGGTTTTTTTTACTAGATAGTCCTGTGAAAAAAATCAGATTTATAATCCTAGATTTTGATACACTATAACACATATAGCTAGCTCTAATAAACTACCAGTCTTATCAAGTTGTTGATTGCTCATAATAACAATTCATTAATAGAAGTCTTGAAATCACCACTGAAATACTGTGGGAATAAACTAATTTCGAGGGGAAATGTAAGGAAAAAAATAAAACCATGGCTCCTTGTAGCTTCAAATTTAGTGTGAGAACTATTTATCTTCTATCCTATCCCCAGAATTAGTTTACAACATGAAAATGACAAAGTAAATTGTCAGCTTTTCTAGACTAAGTGAATTTAAAGAAAGCAGTGGTAGACAGCACACATTTTAACAAAGATGTGCTAGGTGATCAAAGCTTTTACATTTCTACTTTTTCTAATTTTACAACTTCCTCTAAGGCATGCTGACACTTTTTTATACTGCAAATCTCCAAACAGTAGTTTTACAGTTCCAGTGGTGACTGTTGGGATAATAGGAGCAGTTTGCATTGCAGGCTACTGGCTCCTGCTTGTCTGTTCTGTAACTGAAAAGAAGAATCAGATAAATGTTAGGAGTGTTTCAGTAAACTTGAACAGCATAGCAAATGTCTTATTTCAGTAGTAATATACAGAAACTTATATTTATCAGTCTTTAACGTGATAACACAAGATAATACCAGAACCTAAGTAATTAACTATGTTCTCAGTGAAAGAACCTAGCTTCTTGCAGAAAAGAAACAGAATGCCATGTTTTAATATTAGTATTTAATACTAAACTCTGGAACAGCTACATCTGTCAAAACTTGAATTTTTCATTTGTGCTTTTCTGTTCAAGGTGCCCTTTGTTTTAAGTACAAAAGAGAACATATATGATGCATTGACTTGTCTCAACTATCAAGCAGCTTCCAAAAACAAAGTGTCTGGATATGGAAAGCAAGGAGGAATTCCTTTGCACTTTCAAAGAGCTTCCAAAGAAAGTTTAGAGAAAGATGGCATTGTCAATAACGTTGAAATGAATTAACGGAATAAAGGGAAGTAGCTAGGTCATTTTTAAAGATACCTATAAAAAGAATTTCTGAAAATAAATAGAACTAGAAGTTCCTAGGCTGCTTCCACCACATTTTTCTCTGTAAGGTTAAAACAATGATTTTATCAACAATTGTCAGGAAAAGGGCTATTTTTTCTTAGTGACAATGTCTCCTGTGGTATAAAGAATATGAGAGAGATTTATTATAGTCAAGAGGACATTACTGGCAATTTTAAAGGAAAAATGCACTGGTTTGTTTCTACCTTAATTATCTTAACTAGTGGAATTTTATTCACTGATTTTGATGCAATAGGATCAAGACTTCAGTTTTATTAAGTCATTAAATTTGGAAGATTCTGAATCTTGCTCTTATGCAAGCAATGGCCACATCATTAAGGAATTATTCAGATGACTGCCTAATGCATGTTTAAGGCAAATAAACTGCTGTTGTTAATGTTGTTTACCTTCATTGTTTATGCAGTGTGAAACTAACCAAATTGGGGAAAAGTAAAACAAACCAAACAGAAATAAAAACAACTTGCCCCCTTGCATGCTTGCAGCTAAAATGTTACCATATTCTGCATTTAAATGTATAGATTTTAAAAACAAGGCACAGTGATTTGAAGTAAAAATCAAGTTAATCTATTTAATTTTAATTTCCACACTGAGAAGTGTAAATTCGGTGCAGAACATGTCTGAAATACACCGATAAATGAATTATTTATAAATATAAAATATGTTATAGATGGTACTATTTAAAGCATCCTTAATACTGTGTTATTACATAAAAGACATTATAAAAAACTAGTAATATTATTATTTTTTCCAACTGTTCTAATTGAGGTTCAATATTTAAGTGTCAAAAGATGCATTTTATGGCTTATACTCTGTGTGGAAAAAAACATCTTATTGATTTTTTTCAGCAAGATATCTGTTTGATAGTTGACTGCAGTTTCTGAGGATTAGGCTCAGTCACCCAGGTTCTTCTGTCCCTTTGTGCTTCCATATCCCTTTCAAAGCTCCCTTACAAAATATTATCTCCCGCCATACACCCCCTGCCTCTGTGATTCTAAGTATATTCAACTTCATTTGTCAGGCTAGAATATTCTTTGTAAGTTATAACTGAAGAGAAATCTTTGGTTTGATTCTAGTGAAATTTTTCATTGATTTTTCAGAATGACTTTGTGGACCACTGAGTTCACTGAAGACATCTAAGATCTCAGTGCTTCAGAGCAGGGAGCAGCTCCATTGCACTCATAGAATAGAATCATAGAATCATAGAATTAAGGCTGGAAAAGACCTCCAGGAACACTGACTCCAACCTTTGACAGAACACCACCATGTCAACTAAATCATAAGTTCCACATCCAATTGTTTCTTGACACTTCCAGGAATGGAGACTGCCATTCCCTGGGCAGCCTGTTCTTTTCACTGTTTGAGTGAAAAATTTCTTCCTGATGTGCAAACTAAACTTCCCCTTGTGCAACTTGAGGCCATTTCTTCTTGTTCTGCTGCTTTTTACCTGGGAGAAGAGGCCAATGCCCCATCTTGTTACAATGCCCTTTTGGTAGTTGTAAAGAGCAATGAAGTCCCTCTTGGGCCTCTTTTTTTTCATGCTAAATAACCCTCAGCCACTCTAATATGACTCACTCTCTATTCACCAGCTTTGTTGCCCTTCTCTGGACTTACTCCAACTCTTGACCAGTGTTAAGTACAGGAAAATGATCACTTGCATATTCCTGCTGGACATACTCTTTTTGATACAGGCCAGGATGCCAGTGGTCTTCTTGGTCACCTGGGCACACAATGTCTCGTGTTCAGCAGCCATCAAAAAAGACCCTCAGGTCTTTTTCTGACAGGCATCTTTCCAGACACTTCCCCCAATGTGTTGCATGCATGGGGTTGCTGTGACCCAGCAGTAGAACCTGGAAATTGACCTTGCTGAACCTCATAACATTCATCTCAGCTCATCTCCCCAGCCTGCCCACATCCCTCTGTAGAGTCTTCCTCCCCTCCAGCAGATCAACACTTCCATACAGCTCGGTGTTGTCAGCAGCTGAGTGATCGATTCCCTTGCCCCTGCCATCCATTAAGACACTGAATAGGGCTGGCCTCAGTACTAGGCCCTGGGGAACAACACTAGTGACCACCTGCCAACCAGATGAGACGCTCACCACCTTTCTCTGGGCCTTTCCTAAATTCATGGTGGCTGGGCCTGATCCCCTGGTTCTCCTACATGGGCTGGACACTCAAGATTATCTGCTCCATAATGGCACAAGAGCCAGGCTGACAGGCTTGTAGTTACCTGGATTCTGCTTCTTGTTCTTCTCGTAGATGTGCATCACATTGGCTAGCCTCCAGTCCTCTGGAACTTGCCTGGTTAGCCAGAACTGCTGGTAAAGTGTGACTTGGTGAACTCTTCTGAATGAGCAATAACAAAATTATGCCTTTTGTATTTTTATTATGTCTCATTTCACCTTGAAATATTTCCAAATTTGTTGAAGCAATTAATCTTTAAAACAATCTTAGATTACATGTTTTAGATTACATAGAGTTAAATTAACTAAATGTTCCCGTTAATCAGTCTGAAATAAATATTCCTTCAGCAAGCCAAGAGGCAGCCCCTCCACTACCACTGACAGACACTTCAGGCTTGTTTCATCTCCATGATGTGAGTTCTTGTGGGACTTTCCTTAGAATTGTTCACTGTAGCTTCTCTGTAATCATTCAGTAATTAATCTCCCCGACAGGAGGTCTGAGATGCTATTCTCATGCTCTCACAGTTTGTGGAGGTTTTCACAGTGAAGAGGATGAGAACGCAAAAAGATGAAGTCATATGCAGAAAATAAAGGTTAGTAACCTCACTCTAGAAACCTATTAGTATTGTGACTCCCTATTTATTGCAAGCCTTGAAAAAAGTATTGCATTTGGAGGCAATTTCAGGAAAACACCATGGCTGGTGTTGTTCATGTCTTTTCATGACAGTAATGCCTGATTATAAGGAAGTTACCTAAACCAAATATTTTAAAAAATATATACTAATTTTTTTTTCTGGATTAGCAACTCTGGGTTTAGTAATGAGCATTGACAACTGAAATGTGAAGTGGTTATTCCCATCATATCATTGTTACTTCCTCATAAAAGAAAAAAAGTCTTAATTAGTGGGTTTGCTCCTTCTGATATTTGATAATATATATATCAAATATAAAATTTGATTATATATATCAAATATAAAATAATAGGAATAGGTTTTTAGCCAGTGATAGCTATGTATTTCATTCATTGCTAATGGAAACAATTATCACCCTTAGATGTCAATTTGACACAATCAAGGTGTGCTGCACCTCTCCATTGGCAATAGAGTGCAATGAGAGGAAAAGCATAGGCTAAATGTACAACTGTAAGGTAGGTATTATAAGACAGAGTAATTCAAAAGTGGTTCATAATTTTTGAATGTCAATAGAATAAACTGATTACTCTAAGGCCACTTTTAAAAAAAGTAATGTGTGAATGTCTGTGTAAAAAATATAACTTACTCTAACAAAAACTCTGAAAAGATAACTTTGAGTTTTTAAACAAGCGAGATACTGGGCTACTGTCTGAAAAGAAATCCTAATGGAAATTTTATACTAGTCCATGAAAAACACAGAAAATGTTAATCCTAATAGCTTATAGGAAAAAATGAATATCCAACTGTAATTAGTCTGTTTCTAGTATTGCTTAGATGTAGATAAATATAGTTTTTTGAATAACTGGAAAAACAAGCTTAAAAACATGACTGGAATTATTGTGTAGTTTTTGGTGCAGAATAAAAGGCTCAATCAGACGAATACGCAAAATAAATGTCATAATATTTATCCTGTCTTTGGCCCTGAGACTTTCCTATGACCTTCTTTGAAGGTCCAGTGACTCTACATACAAAATAAAGTGTAACTGTGATAAAATAAAAGAAGCTGCTGCCCAGAGAGTGGCAGAACAAAGAAAACAATATTTTTCCAATTCATGCTGCTGAGCAGGGAAACTATGCAGATTCTGAAAATAAGCATTTAAAATCATCTGTAAAAAGACACAAATGCCATCCCTAGTTAAGAACTACCATAAGTGTGATAAATTGAGGTTTAGAATCAGCTTAGATATTTAGTAACATGAAAACATGTCAGAATTCCTATATATACCAGTCTGGGTGAGCTAATCGGTGGTTTTCCTTTTCCTCACCTTGCTGAGATTGATGTCATCTGTTTCATTTGAACTCCTCTCTGACATATGTTTTTTGCTGGTTACCAGGCAACCAGCATCATCGAGAAAGCTAAACATGTGCATCAACTATTATTCACATCAATGCTTTATCTCAGAGTACCTCAAAACATCTCTGCCAATTCACAATTTTGGTTTCCCAGCCTTCAGTCTCTGAGGAATGGCTTCACATCACTAAAATTCAGAAGAAAATAGAGATGCAGTTTCTTCAAGAAAATAAAATTTCTGAAACTTTTATTGAAGGTTTAAATATAGATTGAGAATTCTGACACCTTGATTTTGTTTTTTTGTTTTCTTAAACCAAACAATCAAAACCTTAAACCTTCACTACTCAATTAAGTCCCTTCAGGAAATTTCTAATGAAGCAGCACAGCTGAAGTTTGAATATTTGCACTCTTTCTCAGAAGGATATGTCATTTTCTAAAAGTCTTGTAGAGGTTATGAGAAGTTTGAAGAGTAGTATCAGTGTTGGGCTATTAAGAAATATGTAAATAGAGAGAGTCTGGAGTAATGAGTAATGAGATGAATCTACCATAACATTCAAAGATATTTTTTCAGGTCAAAAATGAAAGCATAAATTAAATCACCATACAATTTAATTTTCCAATTAAGAGTAGTGCTGTTGTGCAGAAGTTGCTCAAGCGAACTTGAATGATGAAAATCCTGGCATAGAGTTGACATTGGAAGACCTAGATAAATCTTTTGAACATGAATTTTAATTTTGTGTACTTTTGTTTGATGCTAAAATTAAAATTCAATACATGGGACAAAAAAAATTTAGTGGCCACACAGTATATGAAAGCTTACAGTGCAGAAATAAATATAAGTTCATAACAGTGCTAGTAGGAGCTCTCTGTTTACTTAATTGTTAAGAATAATTAATTAGTAATCAATTTGTGCCTGTTGTAATTGTCAGAAGAGTTGGAACTTGGTTTATGGTCCCGAGTCACACAGTTTTCAGCAGCTCTATCATTCAAATTTAGTTCCATATTTGTGACCATATCTGTTGATTTTTTAAAAATAAACTCCTGAAAAAGTTTAAATCTATAATATCCCTACAATTTATAAAGATGACCTCAAGGATTGTGCATGGAAGTATCCCTGACAGAAATGTTAAAGAACACTAGGAACCTGATAGAAATGCTAAAGAACACTAGGAAACAGAGAATACAATTCACTTCTAAAAATAGAAATCATATATTATCTTACTGTCAGTAAAAAAAGAAAGAAAACCAAAAACCTAACAGTGAATGAACTGATAAAAGTATTTTGAAATTAATATTTAAGTATCTTAGCTCCCCAGCATCAAGGTCAGGCTGATAGGTCTGTAGTTCCCTGGATGCTCCTAGAGGGTCTTCCTGTCCATGGGCACAACACTTGCTGACATCCAGCCAGCTGGGATTGCCCCAGTTAGCCAGGACTGATGATAAATGATGCAAACTGGCTTGGTGAGCACTCCCATCCTCTCCCTCGGTATTCTTGCACAGATTTCATCCTGCCCCATAGATCTGTGTGTCTAAATAGTGTAAAAGGTTGCTGACCATTTTCACCTAGATTATGGAGGCTTCTGCTTCCTGTTTACACAAGAAATTGCTGATCAAATCTGGTCTTGAAACTACCCAAGACTTTGTCTTCTACATCTTTTCAACCCTCTTAATCTTATTTCCCAAATTAGTAAAAATAGTAATTTAACTTCTGTCAGTCTTGCATTCCCTCCTCACAACCATTATAGCACCAATTGAAGTTGCAATTAGTGTATTAACCTTTATTTCCATAAAGAAAGCTAAATGCATCCAGTAAAAATGTTTTATTCCAAAAGGTGTGGAGTGGCTCATTTCCTCTGTTTTCATACAGTCTGAAATAAAGAGCTTAAAGGAGTATCAGGTCACCAGTGTAGGCAGTATTTTGTAATGTAAACCACATTACTGCATTTTTAATAAAAGCCTGGGAATGATGGGCCAGCAGTTAACATAGTCAGTATAGCAACAGTTGTCAAGCCATGCCTGCAAACCGTGGGTGTAAATCGTATAATCTGTATAAATTGTCCCAGCATCGTAACAGTGTTCTGTAAATTGCAGTTTATGAACACAGACATCAATACATTGATGCAGTCAAGATTTTAAAAATTATAGGATGTGTAAAGGTATCACCACATTCCTACCTGCCTATTTATAAATGCTCAGGAGCAGGTACTAAGCAGACACATATTTGTCATGAATTCAAAAACCAGCATATTTTGCTTTGTTTTTGAAATCCCCACTGAGTGCTCTTCTGTCTTCTCACACAAAGAGTCTCTGCTGCGTATTTGTTCCATAGCAAAATTCAGGCTGAATTTGTGGTAAGATACTGATGGATTTGGAGTCCAGATGCCAGCCTGAGAATGTGCTGGCTACTGTCCTCCAGTACCCAACAGTCCCAGCTGTGGGATAAGCCAGGCCTGGTGAGGAGCCCGTTCAACAGAGCAGAGACGATTCAGAGCCTTTTGCAGACCAGCCCTGCATAAATTATCACTCGTTATCAGGAAGGCTTGAGAAATTAAGAGGTCCAGCACATCTGTACAATTTGTTTCTTCCACGGTATCTGGCACATGACAGTTCTGGTACAAGCATCACAGGAGGAAATAAATGGATTTGGGAATTGCTCAAAAGACAAATGGCTTTTTTTTTTCTTACATAATTATTTTTTATACAACATAGAGATAGGGAAACTTTCCTCCTCCTTTAATAAAAATACACGATTTATAATATATTCAAGGGAAAAACGAGTATTTGAAAAGCAACTTTAAATGTCCTGAAGGTGGTCAAATATACTATTAATTTTTAAAACAAATAAAAATCTACTGTTTTACAATGACAAGAAAACTTTGAATATGTAAAGAAAAAATACAGGATGTTAGGAGGAGAGCAATTCGAATGGCCTTTTAATGCCCTTTGAGCCTGCAAACTCTTTTATATATTATTATATTTTCTTAGTAGTGAACAGAAAAGTCTATTTCAGAATTAAATGAAAGACATGAACATAGGAGCTTCTCTTTCCGTTTTTATTATAGTATAAATACCATTTCTGCGTTCTGAATAATGGGTTTCTAATGTATCTCTCCTGTGTCTTAGTCTTGACAAGTGACAGCACTAAGAATTGCATCAGCACTTTTCTAAAAGTGAAGATGTATACAAAGATATACATATGCCTCACACAGTCTATAGCTTCAGGCACATATTGCTTGTATGGTTCACTTTGTTTTCTGCTTTGTAAGCATGTGAAATCACAGCTGAGAAATACTCTCTAAAATTCACAATTAAAACTTCCTTCAAAGTTATTTTTCAAGAGTTTTTATTACCATTTTTGGCAATTTGCAAATGGCCATTTATGTATGTTTTGTGTTTTTAGTAAGGGTGAATCTTTTACACACAGAATGCTCATTTAAATAAAAGGATTTATTGTCACAAATTTTTAAGTGAATTTTTATTAAACAGATTCATGTATTCAAAAATAGAGCTTTGTTGTCCAACCAGAACTAAGAGTCTGATTAATAGGCTAATTACTTCAATAATACTTATAGTGCTGAAATTATAACAATAGTATTTAGTGCTGAGATTAGCATTGTAACAGGAAAAAAGACACAAGGAAAACATGTAAAACACATCATGCTTTACCTATGCCCACACAATTCACTTTTGCACCTGTAACCTAATTTTAGTTCTATGAGGAGCTGCACATCAAGACATTTCCTTCAGCAATAACTCTTATCAGTGATATGGCCTAGCAATATTTAGTAGTTTTCAGAAAAACATTAGAAATATGAAGTATAAAGTATTGAAGGAAAAAAAAGTAAGAGCTGTTAAATAGAGAGTGAAATATTTTTTGGCTTTTGCAACTAACTTGAAATGTTCCTGTTGCGTCAGAGGAAGCTAATATTGTCCTTCATCTAATTAAGAACACTACTATATCCTTCCAATAGATATTACCTTAAATTGTTCTTTGCCAAAAATTATTTCAAATGCCAACAGCCAATGAGGCTTTGGAGTTTTTATTATAAGCTTTTCAAAACTTATTTAGAAGATTCCTGATTTGACTGCATGCTCTACAACTTAAATATATTTTAACATATATTTCTAAGCTATTTTATCTCATAATCAAACACTAATTAAAATAATTCCAGGCTAGCTATTTTTATTAAAGTACTATATGGGAAGAAACAATACTGAATTTTTTAACAGTAAACTATTTTTCTAATACTGTGAAACTAGGCCTCTAACAACTTATTTTTAATGAGGCTTCACAATCTTTCAGAATTCCATAACAAATCTGAGAAAACAAATGTGCCCATGCCCATTATCTGTCTCGTGAGGGAGATCAAGTTCCAAATAAACAGAAATTAGCTAACTCTAAATACATATTACATTAAAAAGTTGGAAATTATACCCTGTCTTTCAACAACCACATATACTCTAGAATTGAGAGCAAATATCATTTAGGAACATTCATGACCCAGCTTGCCAAATTTTCCTTCAAAATAATTATTGTAAAAGAATAAAAAAACTTAAATTCTATCAATTCGGAGAGAAAGATTCATAATAATCCATAGCAAATAAAAAAAAAAAAGTTAGTAACTTTCCTGGCCCAAACCCATGATTTTGATGTAGAGAAAATAAATTATAAATACCTCAAAAAATGCCTTTGTGAATGATTTAACTTTAGTCATTGGCATGTCAATTCGATGATAGCAACAACAACTGCATTTAAGCAACCCAGGCCAGCCAGTTTAGCCCACAGCAACAAACAAGTGAAAAAGCTGCTTTAAGAACACATACATTTATTTCAGTACCAAAGAAAATTAAAAGTGGGTATCAAAATATTGATTTTTGAAGAATAGCAGAGCTAAAGTCTGTCTCACTAGAGTTTTATATTCAAGTGCATTCTCAATTTGCTGCCATTAGTCCACAGAATAATATTATGCTTGTTTGAATGCTCTGTATCTGTATCATGGGGATATCATGCTATCCAGAACCTCTCACATGCAAATTAAAACATTTAAATTCAAACTGACAGACCATTACTTAATGTGAATTAAACTTAACATTTTTTTTCTGTTTGGTGGTAACCAAAAAACCAAATCACATCAGAGAGAGACTGCTGATGTAGCTTGGATCCCTGCACATTGACTTGGCCAACACAAATACCCATAAAGCCGTGAACTGATAATGTCATGTATAATGGACTTAATTTACAAATTATCTGTATATAGGGATGGTGTCTTTGATTTATGATATGATTTTCAAAATATACCTCCATGTACCCAAATAAAATTATTTTCCTGTTTCAAAGAGGTATTGGTCAACTGTTTACAATTTTCTGACTTTTAAAGCTCTGCAGGGAAAATCTCCAATGCACAATTGAAAAAAGGCACTAGCTACAGATTTTTCTTCAAATGCTTTCATAGATCCTAAAGGATGCTAACAGTAACAGTGAAAATGGTCTTAAAGATATCTTTAAAGGAATGTACCCAATGTCCTATTTCTTCCTGAATTCTCAGGCTATTATGTTCAGTCAAGATGAATGAATATTCCTTTTTCCTGCAAACCACAGTCATCTTCATAAGGTTCCTTTTTGTGGCCAGAAGCATTTATCTTCATCACATTAATGATGAACGGCTCTTCTTGCTGCACTGTATGAATTAGAAGTTCTCTTATTCTTGATATAAATTGGACAGTTCAGTTTTTTTCTGTTGGCTTTGGGGAATAAAATAGGTGTAGAATGAGAAAATATAGGATAGAGATAATTCACAACGTTTTCAAACATACAATTCAAAAGTGAATTTGTAATTTGCTCTAGCATTCAAGTGGGAATGATTTAGTAGACTATTATTATCATCATTAATTACTCCCATGTATATAGATAAACAAAAGAAATCATTCTATATAGAAAACAATTTCCTTTGGAGTAGTCACGTTTTATTTATGAAACTACTTGTATCTCTGGAAATAAAAAAAAAGCAACACTGCTTTAAGATAAAAAATATGGATAACATATTAAAATCAATTTCTTCATTGTGTTCATCATGGAAGTCTAAAATTAAGAGATGTTTCAGTAACCTCCATAATTGAGTTCACTATATTTCTGGTGCAATAAAGAATAAAGATTTGTGGAAAGGAGGCACTGCAGAAAATGAAAAGATATATCCGTTTTTTATCATTTCTATTATTACATTTTTCACCTTTAACAGGAAAACTTACATTGAAAATGCTACTAGAACAAAAAAGATTTGATTTTGGCTTTTTTGGCTAGCAGAGAGTTGTAGGTGAATGACATGTTTTGCTGGAAGCCTCAAGTGGAACATCCACAGTCCTTGATGCATCCTGTAAGTGAAATAATAAGCTTTCATATGGCTCAGTTTTCTGAGATGACAAAAATGTCTCTCTAGAGATCTTGTAGAAAAGATATTTCTTCAAAACTAATAACTTCTTCTGTAACTACATGTCTCTTCTATGATCCCTCTGAATTTAAGAGGTATTGGTGATGCTGGAATTCATAGCGTTGCGTTTCATTTCTCCCATTGTCATCTTGAGAGTCTCTGAATCTGGTGTCCTCCATTTACCATAAAAAAAGATAACACTGGACTCAACTATACCAGATTAATGAAATCTACATTTTCAAGATCAGGAATGCAGTCTTAATGATACTTTTAGAAAGGTCAAATGCTAAAAATGAGATTTACCAAAGCTAGAAAGCTGGGATTAAACTCAACAATGAGTACTGGAAATGAGTATGACTAATACTTCATTGTCAAGGAGAATTTAATGATAATCTGGAAGAAAATGTCTACCTCAGTTCAAGATTCTAAACTATTGACTACATTCTTTGTCTTCAGGCATGGAAGTGGATAAACTCACCATGAAGCAAGCTAAAAAAAACAGTGCCTTGACTGCTTTCTATGCAGCAATTCAGCACTAAGAAATCATCCCTTCTGTGGGAAAAACCTGTCTGAAAGCTGCCCTCCTCTAATATTTGCAGTGGGTAGCTACATGCAGGTATTTTACCAAGACAGAACTCTGTCTTGGTATATCCAAAATGTAGAGATTTGTGTCTCTTTCACAATCCTACTTCCAGTGCAATTTATTTTAACATCATTCAGAACAGGAATTGGGACTAATTATGCTTTTTTTTCTTCTTCTTTTAAGGCAAGATAATTAATGATTTTCTTGTAATAAATATGTAAATTTTTTGTTTGGTTTATTTATTTGTTTCTTTTTTCAAAAAAGAAAACAAATTAAAACATGCATTCTTGCAAACAGGCTTGGGAAACATTCACCAGATAACCTAAAGGACCCTGATTAAGGAAAGGTGATGAGAGAAGGGTGTTAAATCAGCCAGCTTCATCAAGCTCTGTCTGTTCAAATACTTAACAATAGAACTTTAGATCCCTAAAGAAAGCTGACCATTTAGAGAGTGATGAGAATTCTTGCACTTTGATATTTAAAGCAGAGCAGAGGTACCCAAATCCATTTGTGGATCATGGCCTTTGCCATTCATTCTGGCTTCTGGTGTCTAAACTCACAATAAAGTATAGATTAATTTATGAAATTATTGGAAACCTCTGTTTTTACAAGCTTAGAAAGAAATTAAACAGTAATAGATCGGTTTCTCTGTTATTTTTTCGCATGTGATTATAAATGACATAACATGCTCTTTTGGAAGAAAAAACTTTCAAAAACTTTAAAGAAAAGGACTTTTCAAATCGGGAGTGAATGCAGTAGCCATCCTCAGCTAGGTAAATATTTATACACAGATTTTATTCACAGAATGCAATTTGCTTTCAAACTATAAACCAAAGCAAAATGGCAACATCGTATATGTTACATCCTGTCTTACTTCCTCCTGGAAAACTGTGGTTTCCCTTAGCTTTTAAGCCAGAGAGTGACATGTTAATTCTGAAGCAAGATGTCAATCTGTTGTTCTTGAAGCCAGTGACTGCCTCTCAGAAAAATCTTAAATTGTGTCTGGACAGTGCAATTAGCAGCCCTTCAGGTACTAGTTCCATCAGTGCAATCGTGAGCCCCCAAGGTATTAGAACCAGGGGATGCTTTTACTGTACATTTAAACCTACAGTCCTCTTGCCATTCCTATGCAATTTTCTGAAAGAAACCCCAACTACAGCTTTTTATCAGGTCCAGCAACAGAAAGGCCCAGTCATGTGTAGCCCTAAAAAACCCATAGCATTTTTTAGTTTTTGCCAAAAGTCACTGAGCAGAAAAAAAAATCCTAGTCACACTGCATTTTGCAAATAATGGCAGTTTCCCTTGTTCAGAATGGAGGATATAATGTTTTATGAAGAGATATTTTGTTTTCGTAAACTTCAGTAAACCCTAACTGCATAAATCCCTCATAAACAAATATAAAACAAGCTTATCTTCCAGCTCATAGGAGAGGAGCTTAATATCCACTTCTTTTAGATAAGTAATTTTGGAACCTCACCGGGTAAACATTTCAAAAGCAATTAAAAAAGTAATCCTTGATTTTTGATAAAGAACTTGAACATCCAGTGACCTGTGAGCATACTAAAATAATTTTTTTAATTGAAGAGTATTATAGTGTGTATAACTACATGCAACGTATCAGAAAAACAAGTAAAAGGTTATTAAACAGTGACAGTGGGCATTTGCTTTACCCTTGTTTTAAAGGCTTCTTTATGAACATGACCATTTTCATCAGCTGCAGTGTAAACAACGTAACTTTCTTTTGCAAACAAAAAATAACCCTGAAAATACATAGCTAGGAATTGAAAGCTCAATATAAAGTCAACACCTGGATTCATATACTACTCCCAAGGTAGCAGATCCTAATTTCTCAATAAAACATGATTATAGCTAAGAAAACAATAACTGGTTTTATTTTACCAGGACTACATAAAATCCTGAATATCTGATATAAAAATATCTGAAAAGAAGGCAAAGCAATATAAGAGCATTAGACAAGGATGAATACAAAATTTGTTGTATAGTCCTTAATTGTATCACAAATGACAAGAAGTAAGGGGGCAAATATGGGGAGAGAAAAAAATGAAAAAATAAATAAAAATGTTTTTTTTTTCACTTGTAGGCACTCTATTTGAGATCAGCCAGTGGGAAGAAAATTACTTTGTAAGATACTCTATGAACAGACAGAGAAGCACTGCTATTCAACAAAGAAAGATAACACCATGCAGAAACTTAAAGTGCAATTGGTAGAGATAGAATTGGTTGATTTTTCTTGAGTAAATGAAATAGAAGTATCTCCATCATTTTAAGGCAAACATTATCTGATTAAAAAACCACAAAATACCTGATTAAAAAAAATAAAAATCTACATCTGACTGGTTACATTTTTCTTACTGTAAACAAAACCATTTTTCATTATTATTCTTTGTTTAATATTTGTTTCTGATCCTCTAGTTGCTGTTTTCCCTTTTTCCTTTTCTCCCTAAATTAATACAGCTCTTAGTATGCATTGACCATTGTGAAACAAAAAATAAATCCAAACCAACCTCAAAAATATCATCACAACCAAAAACAGTAAGAGAAGCCAAAGCCCTCTTATTCTTTAGTAACTCTGTCTTGAAGAAGAGTTAGACAGATTTGAATGTGTGTTTTTATCAGGTTTGGGTGTTTCTGAGTGGGATTCTGTAGCAGGATGTGTTACCTGGAAGTGCTGACAGCGGTGGGAATGAAGGGATGTTCACTGTGAGAAGAGCCCAGGGGCTGCCCTGTGATAAGTACAGGAGCTCCAGCTGGCCCTGATGGACTCATCACAGGGCACAGCTGAGCCCTTCAGCAAAGTGTGTGAGGCCTCTGGGAAACACATTTGAGACGGAGGACCAGACTGAGGCGCTGTGGGAGGGAAGGTAGGTGGAATATCAGGGCCAGGTGTGCAGGAGGTACTCCCTAGCAAAGCCTTTAAAACCCCTGGAGGGCCCACAGACAGTGTAGGACGTGTTAGAATGGCTGCTTTCCTGAAGAGAGTGTGATGTGTAGAGGACCTACACTGGAGCAGCAAAATGAGTATGCTGAAAAGTGAATTGGGAGGAAAGTGCAAGGAGCAGAAGTGGTAGGAAGTGAAATGTCACTGGTTTCCTGTGCTTTACTGAAAAGCCTGGCTGCAGCCTGCAGCAGTAAAAAGGTAGAGATTAGGAAATGTTCAGAAGTGCTTTCCACAATTGCTTAAATGTTTGGCTTAGTTTCTGAATATTTCAATCATTATTTAAAGTTTAATTCCCAAAGTAATTAAATTTAAATTCCCAAAGTTGAGTCTGTTTGGCCTGTGACAGTAACTAGGAGGTGATTTCCCATTATTATTTTGATATGAGTTTTTTCCACAAATGGTCTGTTTGTTTCCTCCTCCATCTTGTAGTAAGTAGGACTAAGCAATCAGCTGGGTGCTTGGCTGCCAATCAGGACAAAACCAATGCACAAGTAAACCTCAGATGGCTTATTTTTGGGCTTCTGAGGGTTGCTTAATTGTGCAATAATTTCTGACCATTCTAAGTGAACACAAAAAATAAAAACAGTTCTGTCAGATATGAGACTTTGAAAGGATGGGAACTTCAAATAGAACATTATTACAGGTGTTTGAAGATAGAAAACACTTTCAAAAATCAGGTTTGTTGCCACAAGCATAATGTAGATAATTAAGCCTGTTCAGTTGTGACATAAATACAAAAATCACAAGGCAGTCATATAAATCCTCAAAAGTATTTCTGCTGGAGAAAATTATATACATTAAAAATGAAAATGCACACAGAAATTTCTTCCAGTGGATGAATAACAAGAAATAAGGCATGAGCAAGAAATCAAGTAAAGGGGACAGGAAACCTACATGGATGAGTAGGGAGCTTCTTACAAATCTCAGCAGAAAAATATTATATGGGATATGGAAAAAGGGACAGGCCACGTGGGAGGACTACAGGAACATTTTCAGGAATGCAAGAGGAAGGCCAAGGTCCACTTGGAATTGGGTCTGGCAAGGACAGCAAGAAGGACTTCTCTAAGAACATCTGCAGCAAAGGGAAGACTGGGGACAATGTGAGGTTATTGCTGAACCAAATGGGTGGTGGAAGACACAGAGAAGGTGGAAATACTGAATATCTTCTATGCCTTAGACTTCTGAGAAAAGCCTTCAGGAATCCAAGACCTTGGATTTAAGAGAGGAAGGCTGGAGAAAGAAAGACTTCCCCTTGATCAGAGAGAGTTGGTCAGAGATCAGCTAGGCAGACTTAACACCCATAAATCCATGGGCCCTGGTGGGATGTACCCTTGGGTGCTGAGGGAGCTGGCAGATGTTGCTAAGCACTGTCCATTACCCTTGAAAAATCATGGAGATCAGGAGAGGTGTCCAGTTACAGGAGAAAAGACAATGTCACTCCCATCCTCAAAGGACAAGAAGGAGGACCTGGGAAGCTACTGGAGGGTCAGCCTCAGCCCCTTCCCTGGAAAGGTAATGGAACAGATCATTCTGGTGGTTCAGAAGATTCATCAGCAATAAAAGCTACTGTAGCTTATAAAAAAAGAAATGGAAAAATGAACCAATTTCCCCTTAACTGACAAAAGTAGTTACAGTACTGTGAGCAGGAGGTAATATTAAGAATTAAGATAGGATGAACTGTCAGTAGATCATCAATATTAAAAGCAGGAATGAAGAAGAAAAGCAATTGATAATCCCAGCTGCATCTAAGTTACTGTGTTTCATACATGTGTACTTGGTGTTCATGTGATTGTATATGCCTAAAGGAAAAGTTATGCCTTCAATGTTTTTCAATGTATGCTATAATATAAATTCAGATATCATATGATTACAGATATAAGTTCTTGCAGTACTGGGTAGTACTTGAAGAAATTACAGAGCTTCAAGGGAAAACAAAATTCTGTCAAAAAACCTGTCCTCTGTTTCATTTCATTGATGAGACAGTCACATGGTGTCAAAATATTTTGTGGTCTTTTTCAATATTTTAATGGAGAAGTCCCTCAACACTAATGTTTTATGCAGAGGGATTAATACATATTTATATATTTAAATCTTTTTTACACAAACAGGGGGAAGGGGTAAAGAAACATAAACCCATCTGTTTGATGTAAATATATTACCTCCTTTCCAGTCTCCACAAAGGAAAAACAAAAACATGAAAGCGGTAATTTTTTTCTAATTAAGCTAAAAATCAGGAGATAATTGAAGCATACTGGGAAAGATGATGCTCCTCTATAGACACAAAATAGGCTTCTTCTTGAGCAGCTTTTAAAGAGACCTTTCAATCAGTCCAACTAAGAGACTAACGATATTAGAACGTAAAATGACAGGTGAAACCAACTTCAATGAAAGTACATGGTTACTCATGGTTATTCAGGAGGATTAGTGCAAGGCATGATGCAGGAAGAGTATTACATTGTCTTCCATTAGAAATAAAAGCGTTAGGTAGCTATTTTCTGTAAGGTTTTAAGGAAGAAAAGGTTCCTAAGGAGAGAACTGAGCAGAGAATAGTCTTTGTGTTCTATGTTCAAAAAAGAAGACCAAAACTGTGTTTTCTTCTACCAGTGAATGTCAGCATCTTTTTTTTCTGATTTTCAAAGGACTTTGCTGTTTATCAATAAATTGGAAATTTGACCTGTTTTTCTACATAAATGGCAATAAATAATATTTTCCACTCAAACATTTAGTTTCCTTCTTTTGTTTGAGAAATTCTTCATAAGTCATAAGAATTGTAGATTACATTATTATAATGCTTCTTAGAGCAGAAGATTAACTACTTAGGGCAGTGATCAACTACTTTCATCACAAGAACAAAATTAAGATACTGTTGGCTATATAGACAATAGTCCATTCTCTCACACCTACCCAGCCCAGCTTCCTCCCTTCCTTTCAAAGACAGAAATCCGATTATGAATGGTTAAAAAAGCAGGTAAATTTTTGCTTAAGATAAAGGAAATGGTATTTTTTTTGGTATAACAGAAAATTTTATTTGTTTCTTTTCCACCAGCACTATGACAAAAAGGAAGAAAACACCTAAAGAGCAAATGATGAGAGTAGAAGTAGCACAGTACTGATAAAAGTCTTAGGCTCTCAGATGTCAGAAGGGATTTGAGAAAATGCTTCAAACTCTTATGTGGAAAACCTCTAGTCCATTACTTCTGTTTCTGAAAACAGCAGAAGAGATGGTAATAATAATCTTCCAAGGTAACTAGACTTTATATTTTCTTAGCAGGTAGAATTACAACTCAAACTGTAAAGCAGTGATGCACCTGTACTTGATAAGTTTGGTATGACAAGTAAAGATAAAATAAAATACAAAGGTTTTGTATTCCACTAGGCAATCATACATATGAAAGCAAATTATTCCAAATGTAGCCATTTCAGGTAATAGTTTTCATCAGAAATGTCAGTAGCTGACAAAAGGGTAGATTGTCTTAGTAGTGTGTACACTAAATGACAAAAAGCTGTGGCTTCTCCATAAATACTGAATATGATATATTTCAAAATAATGAATGCAATTAAAGTTACCTAAATTAATTGTTAATAAAAAAATTCCTTGCTTCTAAACTTATAAAATCTTATTGAGATTGAAAATTCTGTCACATTTTATGATATGAGTTGCTAAATGCCTGGTTTGTGCTAAATTGCCACATTATCTGTGTACTCATCACAAAATCCTGTCTGAATTGGCATAAAAATAATAAAGTTTTTGTGTACAAAAGAGTGAAACCAATAGAAAAGGCAAATAGGTCCACAACTGATTACAAATTTCCTTCTGGTTACCTCAAGAATTTTGATGATCTTCAGACAGCTTTTCTGTCAAGATGTGAATGTGCAACTTCAACGAAACCTTGCAATACACAAAGGTTGGGAATATAAACCTTGTAAACAGGACACAGCTGTCATACAGAATTTAATTCCTCATAACCCATCAGAATCCCTAGTCAGCACCAGTTTCCACTGAGAATTTTGCTAAATTGGTAGTGAATTAGGGAAACAAGACTGACTGGAAAAAAAACCCAAACAAGCCTGAAATAGCTAAAAGGTTGTCGCTGAACTCAGTAAAGAGAACAAAAACATGGAATATCACGTAATTTATAGAAAGATGTGTTGCTATAGCTGGTGTTACTTCAGATCTCCCTTTAATACACAGGATCAAAATTAAGAACTAGCTTAGCTTTCAGCTTTGTTAAGCACTCAGGAATAGCTCCTGGCATATAGATTGCAAAAAGATAACTTTTCCAGCATTTAAAAATGAATTAAAAATGGACAAAGTAATGCTGTGTTATTTAATTTTAATTTGCAGCACTGTGGCCACCTTAAAATTTATCCTTTCTGATTACATAGCTATTTCAAAAAATGTTTGGAAAACATAGCCATAATATTAAAACTTCTTGACTATTTTTAAATATTGGCCTGTCAAAATATTATTTTTCAATAATAGAGAGGAGATGCGGTCCACCAGCAAGAAAAGGTATATTGGAAATATGCATCAATGGACCAAAAGGGGATCAAAGAGAATGAGGAGGTAAAAAAAAAAGACATATTTATTTTTATTTTGAAATAGAGCATGGTTTATTATTTTACCCAAGCTGGAGAGTGAAGAAAAAAATTGACAATGCATGATTAAAACCTCTTGCAATAATTCTTGAAATAGAAGCTTTTCAGGCCCTTTCTTTGGCCTTAGGAGTGAAGTTAGGCAAGCAGACAGAACTCTGACTTCTGTTGTCTGCTGTCTTGAAGTGGAAAACAACTTTTTTTCAGGTAACCAATTAAGTGTCATTACCTAATTTTAATGAAATTCTGATTCCAACATGTCTTTTTATTTTTCTTTCTCCGATTGATAAATGCAAATATTGCCAATCTCTGGTGCTTGAGTTCAGGTTTTAAATGGAGACACCATCTTTGAGTACCTATGCTTGAGACTGGGAATGCTCATCATAGGTATTGAAAAGAGGTAGAAGATGTTGAAAAGAGGTAGATTAATTAAAGGTAAACCATCTCTTATCCATCAGACAATGTTAGATTTCTAATTTATGAACTCAGTTAATTGACTAAGGTTGGATGAAGGCCTGGGACTTAACATGTCTTATCTTTGTGTGAATATGTGTATACCTTGTGTACACTTGGAAAAGACAAGAAAGTTCCAGTGACTATAATAAGTAACACTAGCTTTCAGCAGTCAGGGATTTGGAAATTAGACCTTGGTCCTCCTATTCTGGATAAATGATGAGGAATTCAATAACTTCAAATATAGTACCAGGTAATGTTACTTTTATTACTGCTCTACAGAGCCATGTCCTTTGCAGTCACAGTTCACACAGCTCAACAGGTATTTTTCATTTTGAATTTACCATTAAGCTAAGAAACTACATTCAGCAGAGAGTAATAATAGGCAGGACATAAACAGAAAAATATTTGAGTATTTTTAAATACTTAGAATATTTTTAGCCCTTGAGAATGAAAGGAGACAAGGAAGAACTTCACTCATCCAATGTACAGGTTTACTACGATCTCCAGCATCAACATTAAAATGAGAAAAAAGTCAGAAAGATTACACTTCTCACTTTATGGAGAGAGAACCATTTCCACTTTGCTGGTTAAATGAGCACCCAAAAATGCTGGGATAAACTATAGCAATTCACCTAACATGGCCATTTGACTTTGAAATCATCAGTCACAGAGAACAACATATACAGTTCAGTCCTACCATGACCATTGACATTATTGTACAATGAACATCCACAACCAAGAACTTAGCTGGTGACTGGGAAAATTAAATTGAAAAACCCAACTATTTTCTTTCTTTGTAGAAATAACAGAAATGCATTTGGCAGAAAGCTCCTGTCTCAATGACAAAAAGTGTGCTGTGTGATCTTCCAGAGTATGCAAAAATTCATAGCTTTGTCAGCCTAGAATCTTTTAATGGTATTATATAGATGCTCTCTTTTCAGTATATATAACACTGAAACAATGAACTTGAGGTACATAATAACTAATAGGTTGTGTTATTTTGGAATGAGCAGCTCAGGATATATAATAATTCAAAGGTTATTATATATATATGCACACTAATATAGCTATTGCACCCTTTCCTGTCCCTAAACTCAGACCAACTAAGAAGGTTTGGTAATAGGAATATAGAAAATTCTGCATCTGCTCCTTATGGCTTATGTGAAGTGGTTTTGTTTAAGGAGAAATAGAGAAGCAAAAAACACACCCTTGAAATAAAGGTAAATTTTTCTCAGTGATGAAAACAGTCAGGTATAAGGTATTCAGAAAAAAATTACTGATTTTCAAGTATTTTGAGATTTGTACTAGGGACAGATCAAAAGACTCTATTCTTCAGGCTGCTCAGGGAGACTTTTGAGCTCCATCCTTGAAGGTTTTCAGGACTCAGCTGAACACAGACCTGAACAATGTGGTCTGATCTCACAGCTGGTTCTGATCTATATGCATTAGAGTCCTCCTGGCATCCCTAAAAGCCTCAGTGGTCATACAACACAGTCTACCTACAGCTTGTTTTTCCACTCTTCCTAACCTTTGGCATGAAACATTGATCATTACCTCGTCATGAAACATCCTGTAAGATAGTAAATACATTATAGAAGGCTATAATAAAGTACTGTAGGAGTCAAAAGGAATGCTAAGGGAATATTAAATGTAAGTAAAATACATAACAACTTTTTTTCAAAAACAAAAAAGTGTGTACTTCTTTTTTTTCAGCTTCTAATGGATATTTGTACAATGCATCTTTGTGGAACATGAATTTGAAAATTTTGCATTCACATGTGTGAATGGAAAAATAATTGCTCTTGAAAGAAAAGAATACTTAATCCTGTTCTTATTGCTGTGTCTTAATAGCTAATATCTTTCCAATAGGTGAAAAGCAATATCATAAGGCTTGTCTCCTGAGGACTACTTGTTCCCATTATACAACTCAAATCTCTCTAGGTGATGAAAGATATATCAATGAAAATATCTTTTCCAAGGAAATCTTATTTTTTTGTACAATATTCCAGGATATTCCAGGAGCACAGAGTTTATAAATTTATCAGATTAATTACTCATTGGATTTTTAAGAATGTTTAAAGAGTTAAGAATGTTTTAATATTATTTATTATTATCACCATCACCAACAATATCATTACTATTTCCCTTGTTCATATGCCCCAACTTTCACTGCTGAGTGTCAGGTCCAAATATTTTGTGATGAACTGATTAATGAGATTAAATTTCCTTTCCTGAACAAAAAATCTTTCTATTCCCTAAAAATAGTTACTTTCATCATGCCATGCTAGAAGCACTGCACCTGCTGATAATATACTGTCAAAGAAGACAAAAAGAAAAAAGATTATTTGCTTGAAGATCCTTCCTGAATGAGTATTACAAGATATTAAGTAATCTTCTGGGTGATGGATTCTGGAAGGAAAACATAATTTTAGAGAATATAGAAAAGCAGGCAGTTTCAAACTGATTGCCAGAGAATGCTAACAGCTTATCCAGTTTTAAAAGTCATGAGAAAACAACAAGAGGAAAACACCCCTGCAAGAACAACACCCCCCACCCCAGCTCCATAGACAACCTCTCAGATTTCTTGGAAGTTTGACTGTAATGTTTTAAACTCTTTTTTTCTTCAATTACACAATTCAATTTCTTCAATTACACAGAGTTATATTGGCATGTCTGTGTCAGGAAAAACCAAAATGCTAGATTGGTTGGAAGTATTTCAATAACCTTCCAGTATTGATTAGACAGGATACAGAGTTGAATATAGATTTATTAAGGGCAAAATGTCATAATCTTTTTTTTTTTACTGGGAAAAGAACAGAATGTAGATGAACAGCATAGTAAATTTTTAGTGACAGACATGGGTAACTCAGGCTAGGAAAAGCAGAGAGTCTTTTTTCTTCATCTATTTATATGTTTTAAATTGGCTTGATCTTTTATATGAAACACATATGTCCTCTTTGCTGAAGTTAACTAATTTAGCTACCTCCAGACAGGTAATCAAATGCTTGGTCAGGTCATTCCCTGCACCCACTCAGCACAATTCATCTTCTCTTTGAGCTAATTTCCAACTCTTTTCCTCTTGAGAGGACTCTTAGGGCGCATGTGTGTGCGTAGGTCTGTGTGCTGCATGCCAGAAACAGGAATCAGACCAGGTCTCTCTGTCCGTCCGTTTGTTTCTGGTACCAGCAACTGCAGAGGCCGATGAACCTGCATGATGAGTTTGGGCTGTTTGTATGTGATTGCTGATGAAAATGAAGCTGGGCTAGCTGGCAAGAAGAATAAAAGGTTTGGGAGCCACATTGTGGAATAATCATGAGTCAGGGCTTACCCTGAAGAAACAAAAAGATTTGCAAGTTGTCTATGGGAGAGGGCAGGAGGCCAGCTAATGGGAAGGCCATGGGGATAGAGGTCATCCACAAGTAAGCATATAGGTCTGGTCCAGCTCCTGGCAAGACACTTTAGTGAATGTGCATCCCTGTGTGTGAGATGAGAGGATTTAGGTACAGACTGGGTGACTATATAGAGATCTATAAGGTTTGTGAGAGTGTGTGCCCTTGTATGTGCACCTTGCTGTGTGTGTGGATGTCTGAGTTTATAGGATCAGCAGAGGGGCTTTGGCCTCCAGTGGCTGGCATGTCCAGATGCCAGAAACTTGGGAGACCAGGGGTCAGCTACTGGTAACAGCAACAGCAGACTAAGTAATTTTTCTGACTATGTAAAGGTCTGAGAGTGTTTTGGAGTCAGAAGCAGAAAAAGAAGGGGAGTAGACACTTCCATCTTTTGTTAATAAAGTACCTTTTCTTCTTCTGGCTGTGTCAGAATGGCTGAGTCTTGCCTACTTCAATCCACCTCAGAGACGATAGTGAGATCACAACAAAGCATGGTGTGAGTGATAAAGGTAGAATTCTTCTTTACCCCCATGTTAGCTATTTCATGACATGAGAACTGCAGTTTTATTTTCTTAGTTGAAAAGCTATAATTACTTAATAGTTCTATTTTAAAAGCACCTGCAGGCCCTGCTTTAGGATTGGAGACTGGCTGTGAAAGGCATTGCCTTTGGATAGATAGATTTAGTTCCTGCCTGAAGAAACTGTTGTCAAAGGACAGGCTGGCAGCTGTAGAAAGCTATTACAGGTCCCAAAACTATTTAACCCTTTTCCAAACAGTTTTTCCTTTAAGCACACAGACAAAATAAGCTTCTGTTCAATGTGTTCTTGAAGCCCAGAAAGCCAGCCATGCTCTGGGCTATCAAAAGCAGGTTGAGGGAGGTGATGCTGACTCTTCCACCGTGGTGAGACCTTACCTGAAGTGCCTGAATTACTGCCAGATGAGGATCGGCAACCTGACTAGAGGGATGGAAAAGCCTTTCTAGTGTGTCTCCTTCTCTGGAGGAAAAGCTGAGAGAATTGGGCTTGTTCAGCCTGGAACAAAAGAATGCTTTGGGGTGACCTAATTGCAGCCTTCACATGCAGTATGTGAAGGGAGCCTACAAGAAAGATGTAGAGAGGAGTTTTAGAAGAGAATGCAGTGACAGGACAAGGGTAATGCATTGAAGCTAAAAGGTTTATATTTGGTTTAGATTAGCTGTTAGGAGGAAGTTCTTTACTGTGAGACTAGTGGAACGGGTTGCCTGGAGATGTTGTGGATGTCCTATCCCTGGCAGTGCTCAAGGTTGAATGGGGCCTGAGAAACCTGCTTTATTAAAATATTTTTATATTTATATCTAATGGGTTTGTTTCTTTATTAGTTGTGCTATTCAAGAATGTGAAAAAGAAGGACCTGATTATGATTCATATTATAAGAGTTCATTTTCACTTGAGGATCTTAACATTTATTTCATAGTTTCATAAATCATGGTTCATGATTTACAGTATGATAAATATATATTGTTTTACAAAGTCACCATTTGATGGTGAAAGATTTTTTGCCATTATGTTTTCAAATTTGCTCACTAATGTGCTACCGTTTACTGTAAAAAAAACACTTCAAATGAAATATAATAGTCATTTTGTCATTGCTAGTTAGAGATGCTAGGAAAAGACCAAAAGAGCAGGGGAGAAAAAAGGCTTTGTGGAAAACACTGTGAGCCTACAGCGTGATGCACAGCTAAGTGGGAGCCTGTGTTGAATCTGAGAAGTACTCTGAATTGAAGGCCACAGGATGGGGAAAATGACATATACTTATGCAGGTGAACTGGCAGAGCCTGCATCATGTGAAAACACCTTCCTGAGATAGCTAAGAAATACCATTAACAATCCCACAGCTGCAGGGCTGTGAAAAGATGAGGTACAATAAGCACTGATGGGAATCTCAGGAAAAATCATCCTACAGTGAGAAGTTAGATGACCCATTTAGTTGACAGTGTTTTAGCCAGCTCTCTTAAATAAATAGAACAGAAACAACAATAATTTATCATTGTTCTACCTTCTTGTCTCTCCTATGAACCTGAATGTGTTAGAGCTCTCTGAATCCCTCCTGCACTACATTAGGACATGGAGTTTGATTATTCATGCATGAAATTATTAATTTTTTGTTTTAACTTATGGAATATCTGTTGCTGTATCAATGCCGTGATGAAAACAGCTCTTTACTGCATAATTAATACCTAAATGTATACAGGTATAGCTATATCAAAGAGAGCTAAGTGGCAATGATGCCATTTACACCAGCTGTCTAAACTGTATGAGAATTTTCTACTTCTGTTCCTTTAGGAAAATTACTTTTCATGCAAATCACATAATTCTGTGCAGATTCATCAATTTTAAGAAAAAAAAAAAATTGAATATGTTTCTTAGAACCATAGTAAAGATTTCTTATACACTAAGAACACAACCTTTTTTACATTCAGTTAATGACAGAAGACCCTGACATAAACCTTTCCTCTCAGTCTCTCTGAGGAAGGTCCTGGAAAAGACTTTCTGAATCTCATTTAAGTCTTCTGCATTGTTCTTTCATACTTTGAAACTTTATCACCATCAAGCAGAACAAGAATATTTTTGAAACATGGAAGTTTTGTGAGTGTGAAAATGAATCTTTCTTCAGTTGCAAATCCACTATTGAGATTTGCTAGAATTGAAAGGTACCCTGCTACAGTTTTCTTTCGGTCTCAAAACCATGTCCATCAACACCACAGCACCAATTAATCCTTGCCTTGAAAATACATTACAGAAATAACATGGAGAAGAAAAAGATTCACACATGATGAACATTCAGTTTTTAAAGAGGAAAATAATTATAATCTGTTGTGGTACACAGCAGCAAGACATTTATAATATAGCTACATCAGTAATAAAAAGATGTACACATTCTCTAATAGCTCAGTGTTTTGTGGTACAAATCATATGCAACTAGACCACATTCTCTCAAAGCTAATCCTTCCTCCCTTTCTTGAGATATGTAATGCTAATATGTTCTTGATTATAACAGAAGTGCCCAGGTACCAATCAAAATAAATCAAGAGAATAAACTAGGGGAAAGCTATTTGCTGTTAATTTTCAACTATTAGGAGTGTGTCTTTTTCTAAGAAACACAAACATGAATTTAAATCATGTTATTCTGAATTATTAATTTTTTCCTGAAAGGACTTTGTAATGTAGCTCTAAGACCCTACACAGCTTTCAGAGGATGGGGTGGGGGGGAGTCTCATCCACGTGTCTGATCCATATCTGTTTAGTGGTGTTCTTTTCACAATCATAACTACACGAATTAAATCCTCATAATATTGTTCAATTAGATGTAGTAGACAAATTTCTTTTGATTCCAATGAAGGAACAATTCATTAAAACCAGTACTATGGAAAACAGGGAGTTAACTAGTCATTTTTGTTTATAAGGAGAGAATGAGACTCAAGTCAGAACCCAAAAGATTTGATGAATATTTGTCCTTTAGTAAAAAAAGGATAAAAATTAGTTTGCTTCCTAGTTGCCTACTCTTACCACTTCCCTCTGTCATACAAATGGAACTTTTTAATGTTACCACTTTAAGACCCTAGGAAGCAAAATATTTTATGTCTATTTTATTTTGAGTTTTCTCCTGAATTATTTCAGGTATTTAGATTAGAGTTTCACTAATGGTTGACAAAGCAGAGAAGACAATAACTTGTTACATGGAAGGAGGAATTAGTGTCCAGCTGTTCTTAAAATGACTTTTACATCAGAGAAAATACACTGTTGAATGACGTCCTTTGGTACCACATCTGAAAAAGGTTGCAAAGAAAATGAGACACATTCTAGCCTTGGCTTCCCAGTGTACATTTCAAAGCATGTTGGTGCACTGACATAGATGGAATTATTTCACACATGATATAGTTGAAACTTGATTTATGTTCATACAAACAGCCAACATGTAAAACAGAATTTGCAGGCTAACACTGAGTTAAAAATTGATTGTTTGTGTGAGCAGAAAAGAATGACTATTTAAAAATCTTTTCTTGGAACACAATCTCTGACAATTCCCTTGTTCCACACAGTGACTTGGAAAGACTAAAGATGATATCTGCAGTGCCATGAGTCAAAGGAAGGACTATGACAATAAATACTTTTTTGAGTAATACCTACAAAATAGAGCATTTGTTGACAAGCTCTCATAGTTCATTGTAGCAGCGATCTAAGTGACAGCATTTTAAAGATATTATCCTGAATATTTTCACTTGAAACTTACAACAACAGGTACATCAGCTAACTCTATAGGAATATTTCTGCGCATCTCAGATGGATTTATGAATAAGACTGTGTAAATGAAAAGTTTTGAAGTTTCAGTGCTGTAAGAGGAAGCAAGTTTTTTATTATTTCAATTTTTTTCTTGACTAAAAAGAAATCCTTAGAACAAGTTTAACTATTCAATGTTTAACAGAGCAATAGATGGGGCAGCTATGAGAATTTTGTATGAATTCCTTTAGAGATTATGAAGCTGTCCCATTGTGGGTCATCTTAATATTATGTAGCTATCAGTCTGTATATATATATATATGTATCAGTCTTACATATTTCTCCAAGAGACTGATGTCTTCCCTACAAGAAGGGTAGCCAAAATGCAAAGAAGTACTATTATAATAAAGAAGATATTTGCAAAAATCAGAATAAAAGATATGATAAAGGAGCAACAAAATACAGTTTCACCTATGAAGCTAGCAAAGCAAAAGGGAAGACTTTGGATAATAAAATATTTTTAAGTTTAAAGAAATCTAAGAAGAAAGAGACAACACATTATTCAACAAATTGATTTTTATTTCTTAAGTGGAAAATTCCAGAGTTATCTACTTTAAAAAGTGCTTTCTTTCTTGGACCTGTACATACTTTTTTGCTTCCATTACCAGACATCTCTGAATGACTCAAGGAAAATAACAAACCTAGAAGACTGGATCACTAGAAAAGTTTGTAATTAAGCTACAATGAAGACAAAGGCTGTTATAATGAGAAAGTAGGAGGATTAAAACTAAGTCCTAGGTTTAAAGCAGTTCTGAGAATTTCCTGAAGAACCATGAAAGACAGCCTGCTGAGATCTGAAGGCTTGGTGCAATAAGAAGCAAATTGTGCAGGAGAAATTTTTTTTTTGATGTTCGTTTTTTTCAGATATTTTACTAATTTTGCTTGGAACAATGCTCTCACTCTCCCAAAGTCCTGAATCAGTTCAGAAATATCTGATTGGGCTGCCTTCAGTGAAGTGCCTCAGATTTGTTGACTGTTCATTTAATGAGGGATACCAGGTACTTACGGGGCCTATAGTAGGGCTGGCAATAGACATCTTGGTGTTTGAAAGAAAACAGTGGGAATCCTCTCCATAACATTGATAATAAAGTTGTAAGTGGCATCTAAGTTGATAAACAATGTAATGGTGTCCTGGTTACAGAGAAGGGGGCAGAGATTAACACAGTGTGGGTGCGATCAAATTGATTAATCTATACCACCCACATAATTTGCTGTTGTTTTTCTGTGTATTTCATTGTTTTCAGGCTGGGGGAGAAGCTGCAGGACCTCTCCTTGCTGCACTGCCTTTGTTTCCAAAATACCATGTGGTGTGGGGCATGGGAATCATCACCACATTGCCTTTGTCTGCAGACCAGCTCCTCTCATGTCAGTGGGAGCAGCAGAGCTCAATGACTTTTTGGATCAAGTTTTGAAAAGAACCATCAACAAAAGATATTTCCATTAGGAAAGCAGAAAATCTTTCCATCTGGAAAGCAGAAAATGGGTGCAATATTTCTGTCCAGTTCAAGCAAGGCTGGAGATACCAAATCAACTCATAAGAGAATTATTAATTTCAAATTACAATAATTTCTGAATACATAAGGCAAGTTCAGGTAGCCTATAACGTTTTGGTACTAGATAAGGAAATACAAAAAATCTTTTTCTCATCCTTGTTCTTCACATATTCATAGCTGCAAGGTCTCAAAGAGAGTCAATCACTAGCACTAGATGTAGCAGACTCAGTGAAATCACAGGAGGAAAAGAAAATTTAAGTCTAGACAGATAAGAGCAGTCTGATTATGAGAAACTATTTTGTAGTACTGGTAAAAGGAGGAATACAAAGGTTGTGGAAAACACACTGAGAAGATAATTTATTTGGGGAAAATGCTTAAAATGATGCAGTCATTACAAAATGAGGCTGCAGTCATAGCTGCTTTTATAAAATGAAAGAAAATACTCCTATAAGAAGAGAAGGCACTAGTGCATTTGTAATACCTTAAAAATCCGTGTCACTCTTTTATGTGCATATATTTATGAAATAACTATATACATACATTGTTAAGCTAATGCTGCTATAATTCTATAATGTGCTCACAGAAGTTTTCATATGAGCTTAGAATGAATATTGATGGACATTTAGTCAATTGTCTAAAAATCTATGTAACAGGTTATTAAAAGGATATAACTTCTATAAAAACACTCCTCAAAGACTACAATGGGGGAAAATCGTATGTAAGATAGATTATCTCTCTTTTACCATAGACATCTCCTCTTTAAAATGCCTATTTTGTTCCTCCCAATTTGCATAGCTAATTATTAATAGTATTGCATTAATTGAAAGCTGAGATCAGGAGTTTATGATATTGTTGGATTTCTTTAAACCTGCATACAATCACATTTTTTTATTTGAGTAGGCTCATTGACATGAATATCCATAATCACAGAGGAACACAGCGCTGTCCTTGAAACTGTTGTTAAGACAAATAGTTTGTTATTTATTTCTGACTATCAGAACACAAAATGGTTATAATTTGCAAGCTAGAAACTGAATCTTTCTTTGCCAAGCAGTGGAAAAATTAAATTGAATGGGGAGTCAAGCAAGATCACAGACATTTTTTTTTCTTTTTGTATGCAAGTCATTTTATCCTAAGTATTGAATCAACAGAAATATCCAAATATTTATTGTTTAATTACTTGCAGTTTAGGGGTAAATACCCAGAGCTGTTTCAAAGTGATTTAGCCCTCTCTTAAACTGCATACAATCCTCTGTTAAGTATGTTGATTTCCATTTTTATTTGCATGAAAGAAAAACAATTATTTGACATAATTACTGGGATGCTGTTGAGAATTTGTCATTTGATTCATCCAGCATTAATATTTTCAAGGGCAATTGTTGTCGTATTCTTACCATCCCTGTAAACAGCAAATAGTGCTTTTTTTTTTCTTTTTTGCTTTCACTGCACTGTTTTCCTACTTTCTTTTTCCTTTTCTTTATGATGAATACTTCCGAGTTCTGTGCAAGGAGGTGATCTGTGCATTTATTTACTTTCCTCTACATTCACCTTAGTATTACTGCAGAAATATTACCCACTCCAAACTGAAAAAAAAAAAAAACCAACAAAACAAAACAAAACAAAAACACAAAAACCCAACTGGAAGGAAGTAACTGACTGTAAAATAAGCAATATTCAAATTCAATTTAGAAGTGGCAATTGTAATTGGTTTGAACAGTTGAAACACTTCCAAACCTTTATACATAAAAGCTCAGATGGAAACGAAAGATCTGCAATTCAAGCTACTGAATCATCTGCTATAGTACAGTTTAGACTGCTAAAAAGAAGCATCTGCTCTTATTCCCTGAATTCACTTTAAATATGGGAATTAAAATGTTTCCACAGCCTAAATGGTAAATATCATGTTTTCAATGTGCTTGTATGTTGTTTTACTTAAGGAATCTCCTTAGGGTACACTACCACTAACTTCAGTGATTCACAAGTTTTATCTGAATCGATAGCTCAGCTCTTGAGGAAATAATACTGTGTACACTGTATCTTAATACACATTATTACTAAGAAAAGAAACACTCCAAAGGAGAGTCTAAATATCTCTTATTTTCTGCCACAATGTTGTTTTTAGCATAGGCAATTAAATTTTCTCAAGGTCAGATATACTCTAGGTGATATTTTATTATTAACAACAGTTTCAGCATTTCAAATTTTTAATAAAATGCAGCTTCTGATCCTGAAAGGTGTTGGATACCCTCAAGTGCTATTTACATTAAATGGGAGTAAAGAGCTTGAAGTACCTTACAGATATTTGGAATATTCATTCAGGCCTGCTACAAGTTAAAATTCATTCAGAGGTTAATGTTGGAGTATACCAACACATGTCATTCTCTCCCAGTACTAATGTTATAAGCAAAACAGTGCAAAGCTATCAAAACTAGTACCATGATGATTTTCAAGCACTTTACAGTAACATTAAGCACAGAACAAAGCCACGTATTTAGGAGAGAATCTAAGAAAGCAGATTAGACATGTCCTGAATTTTCCTCCTTCGTAAGTCATTGCTCTGCAATTTTAAGTCTTCCAGAATATACTATCAGATATGGTTACTGCTGTATTAAAGATTAGATGCACATATCATTAAAAGGCATATTTTTACACTACTGTGTGATGCAAGAAAAGTGAATAAAATCTATCATTTCTTCTGAAAAAAAATCCCACCTCTAGCTTTCTTATTAACATGAGCAAAAAGAACTATTTGTCAAACGATGTAAAAGATCAATTTATTTCCTCAATCTTTTCAAGTGTAAATTTGAACTCCACCCACATGAAGTTTAACCAACTCAAATTATTGAACTGTGAGTCTTTATGTACATAAGCGATGTTTCCCCTAAACCAACCCTGAATTTCTGGACTGAATTTGAGTAATTTTCTTCTTATTAGTATTTCCTGCAAAAAGTAGGAAACATCACTTAAGGAGAAGTTGTTTTAGGAATTGTTTTAGTTGCCAGAGTATAAGGATGTTCCAGCTTTTCTGAATTAACTGTATCTCTTATATCCCTCCTTTTCCTCAGACACAATACATTGGGTGTTACTCTTCAGTGTACTTGGCCGTGACAGAGCAGACCAGGGAACCACGGTTTGCATTTGTATCTCTTCCTCCAGAGACAGCCACTATCTGTCTACAATATCCTAAATATGAGTCTGATAAACTGGACACGTGAAAAGCCTAGCATTTAAGTTTTCAGCTGATTTGGAGTGATTTGCCTTCTGATGTCACTCACCTTTTCAATACCTTTTAGTTAGAACTTATGGAGAGGAAATACACTTCTAATAAATCAGACGGCACCAAATGATACAGTTCTCAGAAAAAGAATATCTAAGGGGCTTTAAATTTTTTTCTTAACTAGTTTATGATTTTCACTTGACTTGAAAATCCAAAATATAGCTGGCTGAATATACATTTATTATCATTTTATAGAAAGAATACATTTTTAAAAAAGTACTTCCATGCTGTATTGTGATGAGACTGACACCATTTCAGACTGAAAAACATGCCTAGTACTGCTGGTTAGAATATACAGATGGGGAGTAAGAAATCTCTTTCTGTCTTTTCTTATATATAGGAATGATCAACATGAACAACATGAACAAGTCCTGACTTTTAGTCTTGCTCACTGTTCTGACTGTTTAAGAAACAGAAGTAAGGAAAGGATGAGTGTTATGCTCAGAAATTTCATTCAATACAATGGAAAGAATTACATTTCCTTAAAACATTCTGTTCTTAACAAGACCTTATTGCTAAATTAAAAGTGGCAAGTTGAAAAATTGCACACCACAGACTAACTCAATGTACTTTGTATAACTCACACCAAAAATAAAGAAACATCACCTGGAAATATACATTTGTTGGTTCTGCTTTCCCCCCCCCCCCCTTTTCTGAATTCAAAATTATGTATTTATCTTTGGGAAAAAAAAGTAAAACAAACAAAATAAAATCTCCTCTGAGTGGTTTTTTTCACTTTATTCTTGTCTCACCCTGTAAATTTAAAACATAGTACTTCTATACTAACAAGAATATCTGGAGATGAGGCAACTGATGAAAGCTTATATGGCATCTGAAAAGTAAACTCTGTGGGTATCTCTTCAAACACCAACGACCAGTTCAGGTTCTTTTCCTTTACAAAAAAACATTCTTTCTCAGCATGCAGTCTTCTGTGAAAAGTCTTCTGATGTTCACTAACTCCTATATACCGTAGTAATGGGCATTTTATGCAGTTTCAAAATCTTCTGGCTTTGAATCTTTTTCCATCCTTATCATCTACACCCTTTTAATCTACTCCCACTGTGAACTCATTGATATGTGGGACAGTAGCTGCTGCATGAAGGTCATAGACAGAAAGCACACCTGAATAGACAGCATGTTGTTGAATTCTGGATGCAACTTTGCTCTAATACCCTTCTTCTTATCATAACAAATGTCAGACAAATAACAAAGAAACCACTGTTTACAAAGGACAAGGATTCTAAAATCAGGGAAAATGATGACTCTCAAAGGAAGAAGCTGCCATTCCTGACATACTGCTGGAAGAACCAAAGATTCTGGGAAAAACTCAGGAGGAAGAGCTCAATTTTACAGTATCACAAGGAATGCTTGAATTCTGTACCTGAGTGATAGTGATGCATTTCTCTCATCAGGCCACTTCATATTGTGTACAAGCCTGGAAGTACCTGGAAGTACTTCTTATTGTTACCATTTATTGTTAGTCATATTCTGGGTGGTTTTTTTTTTTTGTTATCTCTCTTCTATTTTTAGACTTTTCTGCAAATCAAAAAAAAATTCATGATGCTACTAGAAACTTTTAGTCATTACTGATTTAGACAAAGGGGTCAAGTGCTCCTTTAGCAAATTTGCAGGTGAGAAGAAGAGAACAAGAAGAGAAGCTGAGTGGTGCGGTTGACACACCTTAAGGAGAGAATGTCATCCAGAAGGACCTAGATGAGCTCGAGAAGTGAGGCACGGGAATCTCATGAGGCTTAAGAAGACCAAGTGCAGGGTGATGTACCTGGGCTGGGGTAACCTCCAGTATCAACACAGGCTGGGAGATGAGCAGATTGAGATCAGCCCTGCTGAAAAAGGCCTGGGGGTGCTGAGACATCGATGTGCACTTGCAGCCCAGACACATGGCCAGGAGTTAGGGGAAGGTGACACTGACCCTCTGTTTCTCTCTGGTGAAACCCTACCTGAAGTGCTACATCCAGTTCTTGGGATCCCAGCACAGGAAATTTTATCACCATTAAAAACAAGTCAGTCACATTAAAAGCATTTTTAAGGCTTTATCTATATAAACATAAATAAATATTAGTTAAAACTTCTCTACAGATTGAGAGTATTCATTAAATTGAATGGAGATCAATGATTCTTAAGAATTTTTTGAAACTAATTTTTATGTATATACAAAGATTTTGCTGGCCTGTGTCTCACATCTGAACATATTGCATTGAAGAACTTGGTTCCCCTATACCAGTCATAGAATTCAATTTCTAAGAGTATCTCAGAAGGTTAAATTGGATGAAGCAACATGTTCTGTGACAGCAAAAAAATGTTTCAGAGACTGTTGCACATAATGGTGATAAAATTTTCACGAGGATATCTCTTTGAAGAAATTATGTTTATAAATTTATAAATTTGTCATATATTATATATTAAGAAATGTGGTACATTAATATAAGAACCACAAATCTGGATGTGTATTTATCATTCATGTCTGTCCAGGGTTACTGCACTTGAATCAGCCCTTGTCAAAAAAAAAAAGACACAAAGAAAAACAGTCCCATAAATATATTGAAAATTTATAGTCTTCAGTTATAATTCTCTTTCTACATACAGCCAAAATAAGCTGCTTCTTCATCTCGTGCCAGGTTTGATTTATGATGTTCAAAGCAAAAATACAAAAATAAAAGACATGAATATTTGTTATCTCCTAGTAAATTACAGGCTTTCACAAATTGGTATTTTATAGCCTGATGTTAAGGAATATAAATATGAAGCACACTATAAAAGCTTTGTCAGTTATCACCCAAAGGACTTACAAAGATTGTTCCTAACAACTGTCAGATCTTTAACTAGCAGTCAAGTAAAATAATGCTGGAAGCCATGGGGAGACCTTCAAGTTACCATGTAACAGGAAATTACTTTTTGCAGATTTCTCTGCAATAACAAAATGGCACGAGTGCCAATGCATATATATACACATTTCTATCTAAGATGACTTCAAGAAGAATCTGGAAAATTCCACTGAGTAGGAAAAGGAGAAGAATCTCAAGGAAATTCTTTAATGTCCTAAATAAATTTATTTGTTTGTTGGTCTTTCTCAGTGAGTGTCAGGAAGATGTGAAAAGTATTTTCAGGAAGATATAACAGAAAACTTTGATAGCTTTTGTCAGGCTCATAGGTCCATTCTTAATGAAAAGCCAAAAGAGGACCCAGCAGACTAAAAGACAGAAGTAAGTGGTCAGATGGGAAAAGAAGAGACAGCAATTCATGGTGATAAGGACCTCTCCATTTCAGAGGAAAATTGCTTGCAATTCTTCTAGTATTTTTTTCCCAGAAAATCTAAGTTTGTTAAAAGAATATAAGTGAGGCTTGACAAGGATAGAATTACCAGCAAGAAATACATAGAATAAATCAGACACGCAGATAATCTGGCTTTCAGATTTCAAATTCCAGATTTCACATTCATAACAATACACACTAACAAATTTAACCTTGTTCTATTCTGTTTCAAATAAATGCATGCCCTGCTGGTTAATTGGTTTGACTTTATTAAAACTGTCTAATTGAGTATGAAACCACTCAGAGGAAAGGTCATATACAGCAGGTTGCTCAGGGTTTTAGCCAGCAGAGTTTTGAATATCTCCAAGCATGGAGAATCCACATTTCTGGACAATACGTTTTCAACCACCTTCAGAAATAAGGGTTTTTTAAATGTTTAAATATATGTTATTGTATGTCAATTTGTGCCTGTTGCCTCTTGTTCTTTTCATTAGCATCACTGAGAAGAAAGTTCAATCTTCTTTATTTACCCCATCAGAGGTTTACACACAATGCTGAGATCTCCTCTTGTTTTCTTCAGGTTGGACAGTTTCATCTTTTTCAGACTCTTCTTGTGTGACAAATGCTCTGGTCCCTTCATTATCTTTGTGGACTTGCTGGACTTGCTGTAGTAAGTCCATGTCTCTCCTGTAGCTGAGAGCCCATGAATGTACACAGCACCCCTAATGTGCCTTACCAGAGCTGAGCAGATGGGAGGGATCACATCATTTGACCTGCTGGCAATGGTCTCTGTAATGCAGGAATTCTTTCTAGATGAAGAACACTGAAAAGTGCTGGTTGGGTAAATTTTCCTATAAATATATTCGAAATGAGGTAGAAGTGCAAAGCAGCCAAATGAATTATCTTTTGAGCATCTAGAATCAGTCAAGGGATCTGCAGCACAGGATCTGCAGCCTAAAATACTACATGATTAGCAGGTATTATGGATTGCTTAGGAAATAAAACTGAACAGAATACCAGTAATATATGTGTCTGATTAACTGAGGTTTACTGTTCCTGCTAGAGAGATGAAGGTGATAAGATTTATTGCTGCTACCGTAGGTCAAAAAAGGCTTTTGGAAGGTGCATCTTCTATGGGTTTTAGGAATTTCCTGTTTTTACCTGTTTTTCACAAGTTTTCATTGAGAATACTCATCTGTGAAAGGAAACACATTGTTTTGGAGGTATGCACACTATAAGCTTTTTAATGTATGGCAATGTTGCTATGCCCAGTCCCCTGTCCCTACTCTTTCAAGATCTGTGATTGAACAGAATCTCTCACTTGTCTCAGTTTTGGGGTGACCATGCAATGTACATAAATTGAGACTTTCAGGAAGTTTTTCAGGAAGTGAAATGTATGTTGGTATAACTATGAAAATAATCCATACTCTTACTGTATAGTCTTACTTCTTTCTTCTATATAAATACAGAAAACTTCTTACATTGTATAGTCAGTTATACCTTCACTAAGTGGGCAGATCTTGCTTATTTGAAATGTAAAGAGCATTCCCCCTGCACTCTCACACCAACTATGTTCTCCCATTTGCAGTGTAAGCAGGAATAAGCAGACTCTGCAAAAGAGCTGCTCCTCTGGGCTGTTTGCCCACATGGGACTTGTGGAATGTGGAACAGTTAGCTTAGTAGGAAAGGAATTGATCTCATCCAGAGCGGCTCCTCGAAAACTGTTCAGTTGAACCTAAACATAATTAAAAGGTTATTTCTCTATTTTGTAGCAGAGCCAATAGGTATTAAAGGAGATCACGAATCCTTAGTGCTAGATATCATGCAGCACATTATAAAAAACAACCACTTTTCTTATTTCAAAAGACTGAAAAAAAAAATTACTTTCCATTTTAATGCTAAAGAATTGGGGTTCAGATGTTTGAAATTGTTGAAAGTGATGGGGGCATTCATAGGAGATCTAAAAATTGAACTCAGATATTTTGATTCCGGTTGAAGAATCAAGTCCCCATTATTATTAGGCTGAAATGCAGGACAGTTCAGGATATGGACTATAAAACTGCATAAGCTTTAGAAGTTCTTCAGTCAGCTAATGAGCAATATTCAAATTAACTCTTATGAAAGCTCTTTAAAAAAAAAATAGGTACTTGGGAGTTTATTATACTCTTTTTTTCAGTCCAGTTTTCAGTCCAGTTTTCTAATTTTAGGTTCTTCATCAGCTCTTAGCAAAGTACAGAATTTTTGTGTGAAATTAAGCTGTCAAGTTTAGTTGAAGCTGTATCCAAAAAAAGAAAGAAAAAATTCCATTTCTCTTTTTAATTTATCTCTAAAATTATACTAAATTTATAATTGAACAGTTTAACATAAAAATATGAGAAACTGAGATAATGGCATTTATGAACTTATTTTGAACCCCTAAGCACCAGTTTGCATTCTTTATTTGATTTGCATACTCAAGAAGTTATTAAAACATTGTGACGTATCTCTGATGTTGTTTCTGTTTTCCCTCCTCTGCCCATAAAATTTGAAAAATAAATTGTCAGCCTTTCACTAAAAATGCAGGATGTTCACTTAATATATAGGGTGACTGATCAGACTCTGTGTTTATAACAGGTTTTTCTTGTGCATAAGGAAGGAATTCTGTGAACACATGTTGATTTTCAACTTAATGCTCTGTGAACAGTCTTTATGAAGTTAGCTTCTACTTGAAGTGTTGGAAACTAAACTTGCACAGAAACCTTCAAAAGGTCTTAAGGGAAGCAATCTAAAAAGATAAGCAACACCTGATTTTCCAGGTTTTAAAATACAGCAGTGCATGAACTGAGCTCTCCCCATACAGGTAAATTATGGCAACTGTGGCATTACTGCAACCTCTTTTCCCAGCTCGATTGCTTTTGTCACCACTTCTGTCTGCCTCACAGTTGCTCTGATTACTTGCATTTATGTTGGTGACAGGAGCAATGACAGCAGGCACAGCAGCAGGCAGCTTCAATCTGTGAGATACATCTTCATTTTGGATAACTTTTGGAAAAAGGCTGTCTTTCATATAATAGAATATGAGGCGTAGCATGATGTGCAGGGTGGATAAAGGATGATTGACATATACTCTGCATAAATTCCTTAAAAGCAAAGGACCAAAGGGTAGCAAGAAACGTAGATTACATCTGGCATTTATTTTTGTTTGTTTTTCTGTTTTGCTTTGGGGGTTTTTGTTGTTGTATTTTTTTGGGGGGGAGAGGAGTAGATTGGGTGGGTTTTTTTGGGGAGGGTTGGGTTTGTTGGTTTTTTTTTGTTTTCTGGGAGGTTTTTTCTTGGTTGTTTTTTTGGTTTTTTGTGTATGTGTGTGTTTTATTCCAATAACTTTGGAACAGTTATTGGAATGATTCATTCTCAAGAAGGAAAATACCGAAGAGAAGAATATAATTCATTTGACTAAAACTATGAACTTTTTAGGGGAAAGATAAAGGAAGAACCAACTGAACTGCAAATTTGTAAAAAATATTTTTTTTTATTATTTTCCTGTTCACAGACCAAGGAAAGAAGAAAAGAGGGCAAAGTAAAGAGAGAGAGAAATTCCAGAGCCACAGTCAGGGCTTTCAGGGTTCCCCTTCCTTTTCATTTTTCTGATCCTTATTTCCTTTTATTTGATATGAGACAAGAAAATGGTATTTGCTGGAGGGTTCTATTTTAAGCAACATAACATCTCTTAAGTTGAAGCATCACACAGCAACACTGTAGTTCCATCTGAGTCAGACAGGTGACATTTTCTGATTTAGTTCATTGGTTTTCTTTGTCTTCTTGATGTGTTCATGGTTAGCTGCCATTTATTATCCCTTATTTCCTCATGTCCATTGTAACAAACTGTTTGTCAGATATAATTTTCTCAAAAACAACCAAGCAAAGATGCATGCAGAGGTGCAAACAAAAAGAAGCAAGAGGTTGAAGAGATTTACAGAAAACTATAAAAGCTTATAATTAATTTAAGGTTAAACTGGTCTTCTAAAACAACCAGGAAAAAAAAAAAAATAAAGAACGCCACACAATAATTCTTGCATTGCAAATTCCTATGGAAAGGAATATTCCTCAACACTCTTGCCCAAGTGTTAGAGAGCACAAACTGCAGGGACCGGCTCTCTCTCCTTATCCTTGGCAGTGGCTCAGCTCATTTAGTCTTAAAATGAGAGCTTATGCTTTCAACTAGCAGTTAGAGAAAGTTTTTCCTCCTCCACTTTAAAAGCAGCCACACTGCAGTTAGCAATCAGAGGTGGCTAGTTCCTACCCGCGATAAGTATCTGTGCTGGTAATTATAGCACTTTCTTTCTCCTTTTCTTTCAGGAATTTATGGTTTTCCTTAAGCCAGAGAAGAAGAAAAGAGAGAATTGTCTACAGAAAGGGGAGCAAGGAGGGAGTCACAGAGGGACAGGGTGAACACAAAAAACATTTGTAATTTCTAAGAGTTCGAGAGAATACAAGTGAAACAAAGCTAAATAATGTTTAAGACAGAAAAGTTACCATTTTAACAGATTCTGCTACCTACTGTAGCTTCAGTCTTACATAATTCAGAAGCACAGCTTTTCTAAAGTTTAACAGATATAAATAAAATATAAGCACATTCACTACAGGTGATTCTTAGAGAAAAATTATTGAAACCAAACTTGGTAAAAAAGTAATAATAACCTGGACTGCCCTTGACTTTATACTGCAATATGCACAGCTTCACTATTACATGTTCCCGGCCCCATGCACAGTGCAGGCAAACAAGACTAGTAATAAAGGACAAATCTTTTATTACACCAAAGTAGTATAGCTGGGGAAAAAAAAACTTAAAAGCTAGACAGGCTTTTGGGCACACAGGTGTTTTTTTTAATTCTGATATAGAGAGAACAGCTACAATTCTAGGGCAGAATTTTCCAGAGTTTAACAAATAATGTACTAACAAATTGCCCTCTGAGAGAAAAAATAAATTGGTACTAGCAGAATGAAAGACATTGCAGGGAGAAGGAACAAAAAAAAAATGAGGAAAAGAAATGCAGTGAAGTTATGTTGTGCAAAAAAGAGATATATGCAGAGTTGTAGGAGAACAGTTGCTTTATAGGGATATTGAAAGCCAGTATATCAATTCAGTGATTTTCCTTTTCTTTACTATTTCTTATTCAGCCACAACAGCAGCAGCAGCATGATTACTGGGATGCACCATTCAGTACAGCTGTTTGGGTAAAAAATATGTTATTATATTTCAGTTGCAAATGCTGGATCTGCAGGCAGGGGCAGGGCTTTCCTGAACTTGCAGTGTCTTAGACTCTTGAGACATCTGTTAATCAGAATCCTCATAAGCATTACTTGATTTCTATTAAAACCTTTTGCTTCTCTGAAACCTAAGGGAGGACATGGATATTCACAGATGTCAATCATAATGCCCAGAGTTTCTTAGCTGACATAAAGGAGACACCTTAAATATAAAACAACTCTTTTTGAAGCATGTTTTTTGGTCAGGAATGATTTGGATTATGATAAATGTTACACTATTTTGATTCACATTTTTTTTCTGATAATATGAATTGCATTTTGTGCACAGATTAACATGATCCTTTGCATTATCTGATTATCTTCTATGACTCTGCTATAATGAGCTCATACTGTTACATATCACAGTAATTGGCATACTGTATATTTGTGTTTCACAGTATTCATTTTGTATTTTTAATAAATAATTTTTAATAAAATTTTTCTTGTAAAACTGTGCTTCTTGTTACTGTCTGGTCTGTTGCCCAAAGCATCAAGAGAAAAAGGATGCTTAGGTGAGAGCAAGGAATCTTTTTTAATGACCAGATTTTTCCTATACATTTGTATGCCTATACCTTTGAGGTCATACTAAAGAGAGGAATGGGACTGAGCTTAGTTTGGTGCCATCTGAAACACCATAATTTTCCTTGACTTCACAAGTATTTAAGTTAAATAAGGGTTTTCAGTCCATAATTTACCTTGACAAGCACAGATGTCTGGAGTAACATGAAATAAACACCACCTCAGACTTGTTAGGTCTTATGGACTAAAGGGGAAATTAAAGTGCTCAGTGAAAATTTACATCTTGGTATTTTCATATGATTATCTGGGGCAATTCTGATCCCAGAATTTTTGGGAAAAACTTAGAAAAAAGAAAATTGTGCTATTGAAAAGCTATCTGCAAATTCTACCCTGGCTTAAAATTTTACCTGCTGTTATGATCTTAAAAGTCCACACCACCATATGTGATTGACAGTTTTATGTGGACATATATAGTAACTTTTTCAATACTTTGCAAACCACATTTTTACCATAAATTTCTGTCATGGGCTGATTTTCACTTGGAATAAAACATTTTGACTACCTATTTCCACTAATCTATTTGTTGTTTAAGAAATCATAAAGTTTTTATTTTGAAAGTCTCCAATTTACAGTCAGGCTCACACAGCATTTCATATTTTTTTTTCTATGGTATTCATTTTTGTCTAATTTGCAGGAATAAAAAGTATAAAGTAAAAAAACCCAAACCCTTAGATTTCAGGAAATCATTAATTAGCTTGGAGAATGTTCATCTTTGCTAGAAGATGTTCCTGACTTATGAAGAACAGGAAGCAAATAATCTATACTTCAGATCTAAAGATTTTGAATTTTGGTTTATTGCTTATTTTTAAGATATCATTAATATTTAAAATATCTAGTTTCCATGGTTATTTTTACTTTTCCAGTACTGCTTCCATTTCTACTAATTTTCAATTACCTAAGAGTACTTTTAGAAATATAAATTACTACCTAATAATGATTAATTAAAATTAAAATAAGATTACTTAATATTTTAACAATAAATTATACATCTTTATATTCAGTGATGCTGCATTGATTGATTGAATAAATTAAAAACAAGGGCATTTATCTCCACCAAATGACTACACTCATATCATGTTATTTTTTTCTATAAGGAGGGTAGAAATTCATTCATGTCTTTCTGTCTAATTCCAAATTCTGAAACTGAGATCTGTCAGAATTCTCACACAGGTGAGGTATATTGGATTCAAATTATCTCTAAAATGTTTTCCTCTTTCAGTCTTAATTAAATATTTTATGGAGATCCTATCGAGCAACTGCTTATGCAATAAGAATAGCTACAACATTCCTATCAGCATTTCACACAGCTTGTATTAGCTTCATTAGATATGGTTTTTCAGCTTCTTATGAGTCAAAAATAAAAGTTAATTTATGAAATCATTCTTGAATAGTATTAAAAGCAGCTGAGGTTTTTTTCTAGGACTTACCAAGAGCTAAATTCCAGGGCTAGTGTAAGCATCTGGAAAGCTGGACTGGCTTTATAGGAATATCAAGCTTTCCCTGTAAACTTCCTGTTTCTTTTATATCAAACTTTCCCTGTAAATTTCTTAAAATGAACAATTTCTTCTTTAAAAAGCAAACAAGCAAAACAACCCTATTTTACTTCCTCCCTATGCTCATGATAGGAATTAATTTTAAATATGAAAAACTGTAGCCATTATTCTGTAATGTGCTTCAAAACTTTCTTAACTCTCTGGTAGTTGCCTCCTTCAAGAAAGACAGAGTTTCATTTCTAAGGTTCACATATAGAATTTGTCCAGAAATTCGGCAAACAGGGCATTCCAAAATTAATACCATATTTACTTATTCACTTCATGCTTTCTTTTCAATACATGAAAGAAAGATTTTACAGCCCTCTTGCTGTGCTGTACAATAGCTTGCTATGAAACACCAAGAAATTCCAGATTATTCAACATCCAAGGCTGATGGCAAACTTTATTCTGTTATGCTCTCCAGCAGCTCTCCAGCTGATTATTGTAAATAAACAATATTGAGAGCTGGGAAAATACACAGCACAGAAGTCAGCACAGGAGTATTCTGAATAAAATCCATTCTTCCAAGCAGTGGATGGAACAAGGAAATCACAGAATTCTGTGAAAAGAACAAGCCTGATGTATTCTCACAAAAAGGAGAATAAAGATGACTAAAAAGTGAAATTAACAGTAGTATTTGAAAGTCAAGCTAATAAACCAACTTTTCAAACTTACAACTTTCTTAACATAGTACTGGACTTTTTAAGGGAAGTTAGCTTTCATTCAAAGAAGATTCATAAATGTTTGAAATGATCCTATAGATTTTGTAAACACCTAAGAATTTGTTTCCATATAAATGGAGCCTACAGGTAGTATGACTCCCAGATGGATACTGAAGCCCTACTGAAGTATTCTGTGTACAGGTTGGGGCTCCTGAGAGGCAGAAATCTCCATCCTCTTACTCACTATGTAAGAAGGAATGCAGCAACAGGAGTGAAAGACAATAAGGAAAGCGGGATACTAAGGAAGTAGCATGTTTGAAACTTAGCAGTTAAAAGAAACAGTAAAAGATGTGGGGCCTGATTTTCAGCCTGCCATGTAACATTATTTGTTCTACTTCAAATCCTGGCATTCATGTATCCTGCAGTGACTTGATTTTCCCTTGCATCATACAGAAAAACTATTTACTTAAACTACATTTAATTCACAGGAGCTAGGTTTAACCACAGGTATCATCATGGCTTCCCGGGTGGATTCTGTCTAGAGTATCACATGAGAGCCTTGCAGAGGGTTAAATCTGTTAAATCAGCTTTTCTCTGTAGGAAACAAAGCTTTGTTTCATCAGGTGCTGGAGGATGGATATATACCCTGTTGTCACTTGAACATTGGGTTGTGAGACAGAGACAGGAGTATATCCATCCATGGAAGGTCGAAGAACCTTTCAAAATCTTACATCTGTATGACTGGAAGCAATTGAAAGAACTCACTCAAAGCTCTGTATCACCTCTTCCTGTTGGTAAAATGAAGGTAGTGATATTTCCTTTCTTCTGGCCCTTTTTTGTCTGCTTATAATTCAAGCCAAAAAATTATATATGATATCAAACTATCACTTAGACCATCCTAAAGATGTATAATTGACCTAGAAATATCAGAGGTTTATTTCTAAACAACACAGCTCTTCACTGATATGCTTAGCTTTCCAAAAACTGAAAGCAGACACAAAGCAGATGCACCACCATATAACTGAGATTTATTCAAGATGTTTACCCTTCATTACAAGTGTGTTCTGTTGCTGAAAACTGAGACCACCAGAGGTGTTTTATGGTGGGGTTCTTGGGGGATATTTTTGTGTCCCTTGTCACATATCACACCCAATTCTGCCATTTCTGAGAATGTGTTAGTCACATTGCTTGAATAATACACTGCTGAAGAACTTAAATACTGCGGTCATTATCACAGACTATAATTTTGAATAAAATCTTTAAGTTCTTTTGTCTTGCTTTTCTTTCCCAAGATATTGTACTCAGTTTTGTGACAATTCAGCCACAGGCCATTTGGGGGAATGAAGTTAGCACATTATAGCCAATTTCCAGATGGACCAAACAACGGCAGCTGCAGCATCTGGTTTTGGCCAGAAGCCTAGGGTGTGAATGCAACCCACTCAGTATTTCATGCACAGTCAATGAATATCTCTTATCTCCTGATTACAATATACTGTTTTGGAGAGGTTATTAGCATGAGTTACTGCTAACAAGTGTCAGAAGCAGGCGATCCTCACAAACTCCTTCCTCTAATATTTAACTGAATATTAAAAAAAATAAATCAACCTAATATTAGTATCTACAGAAGAATATCATATTAGTGTCAGAGATTCTACTGTGCAACAAAAATTGTAATCAGGGATCAGATCTGAGCTTTGCAATTGCTGTGCACATCTGTAATTATGTGAATTTTTCAGCAATGGCAGGAAAAAAATACTGCTACAATCAATAAGAGACCTTTCATTCATTCAGGATACCATGGGGTAAGGCTCTGCTATGGTACAGATTTTTCTGTCTTCCACAGAGAACAGTTTTCTACAATCAATTTATTGTTCCCCTGTAGCAGCCATAAATGTAAATTAGATCAATATCCAACAGTTATTTGTAGTAACCAATAATTGTAAGTATACTAAATTACTAAATATTAATGGTTTTAACAATACTCAAATTTTTTTAAAATATCAAAATATTACAGCTAAAATTTCAGAGCAAAATAATAAACAAGAATTAAATTTAATAGACTTGTTTCTACAAATACTCACTACTGAGAATAACAAAGACCAAAGTTAAAGCTGCTCAAACCATTAGATCTTTGTCATATAGGAAAGTCAAAATGCTGGTATGTTTTTTCCTCCTTTATATTGTAGTATGGGACTGTTTCATGCACAAGTGCGTGCAGAGGAGGAGAGAAATAAAAATGATTTTAAACTCCACAAAATCAACAAAGCAAGAGTTGTAAATTTGTGTGGGAAATCAGGGTTACTACTAGTAAATACTAGGCATAGAATTAGAGAGTGAACAGGCCTGACTAACAATTTGTACCTGAAGGTTCAACTGAATTTACCTTTGAACAATAAGAGTGTTAAAACTTCTATCCTTTTCCAAAGCTAACATTGGGTACACATATGCACTGAAACTAACATGTTTGTTAATTTTTTCTTCATTCTCTAGGGGAATATTTAAATAAGTTAAACAGAAGATGCTAATAAAGCAGAGTTTCAGTCTGCAAAGGAAACAGGAAATCAGAGGGCATGCAAAGTTAGGCCTGAGATGATGATGGCTGTTAAGAAAGGTATATTTGAATAGTTTAATTTGGGGGTACTTAAAATTAGAGTTAATTATGGATCTATAGTGAAGAAAGTATTGAGAAACTGTTTCTGAATATGATTTGAATTATGTGTTATATTTTTCTGAAATTATGAAACTTCCTTCAGTTTTGGTGCAGAATAATATTTAATTGAACTGTTATTCTACCAAGAAGTCTGGTTTTATGAACACAACCAGTTGCTGGAGTATAATCATAGAGCACAGACATTCTATTGGAATAGGAGATTTCACTCCTATAAGTAAATTTACTCCTATAAGTACTTACTCCTATAAGTAAATTACTGTACCATTTTAGTTATGTGTTTACAAAGAGTTGTATAGCTTAACTTTTAGTGTTCAAAATAAAAAAAAAAATAAAAAAATTGACAGCTCTTGATTTGACCTCTCAGTCACATCTTTGAGCATTTACCAATCCATACCATTTACCAATACCATCTCAAATGCAACTACTTTTGGGGAAGTACATTATGGATCACAAAAATCTTTGAATGATTTTTAAGAATATTCTTGATATGTACTTGAAGTGTGTAGGGAAGCAGAGGCTATTTTAAAGAAGTACTCAACATTCATTAAAATGGAAACTGGTGTTGTAGTCTGCATTTAATTTTCTCACACTACATTGTTCAAATCAGAAATATATGAATGTATGGATGAGAACTTTTCCATTGCAAACAGGTCTTTTTTCAATATTGATGACAATAAAAATTTAACAAATAGTGATCAAAAGAAAAATGAGAAGCAACAACAGTATTTATAGTCCTGTCAGTGACAAAAGGAAGGCTGGGAAAATGTGGGTCCCCTTGGGAAGGAAATGGGAGACCTGCTTAACTAGGACATGGAGAAAGCTAATGTATCAATGACTTTGCTGCCTCAGTTTCCACCAAGTCACAAAAACCAAAGGCAAGGCCTAGGGTAAACAAAGATCTGCACACTGTAGGAGAAGATCAGGTTTGGGTCCATCTGAGGAACCTGAAGATGTACAAGCCCACAGGACTGGTGGATGAGGGGAGTAAGTCACTAACCATTATGTATGAGTAATCATGGATGTCTAGTGAGCGTATGAATGACAGACCTCGCTATTCATGGCTTCAGTTTAGAAATTAGCTAAAATGATACTTAAGTCCTGAGATTCAGATACTGTTGGACTAAATTGAAGACACAGAATATTGATGCCTTTTACAAATTCCGTAGTTCCTTTCTAAAAGATGCTAATGTATGTGTAGAAATTTGATATGGAAAATGAGCTAAGTTTTAATGAGTATATATTCAGATTATTTAAGGTACTTACTAAGTGCTGAAAATATGAAGAATCTTTGTAGATGAAGTAGCTATTTCACAATTACCCACTCTAATTTTTCCTTCTATTTAATATGAATGTCTAGCACTGACTACCATTAAAGGTAGATTATATGGTTCATTGATTTCACTTAATGCAGTTACCGTAATAAATTAAAAATCCAAAACTATTGAAATAAGGCCATAGTAATTTGAAATTAAATGATAAACATCTATAGGCATAACATAGAAACTATGATTATACTTAGTGTTTCATTAGCCTTATGATAACAGTGCCAGTGAACTCCGTGGTTTTACATGAAATATATATTTGATCACAAAAAATACTGATCTCTTAATATATAACAGCGGTTCTAGCCTTTTACTATATAGTATGTATATTAGGCAATAACACTTGAAAACATAAACTTTTCAGTAACATAAAGTGCCCAAATATTTTAAGCAGTGTGGTTTATTTTATGTATGCTGCATGCTGGAAGCTGCAACAGCCAAGCATTGATATGGCATTGAAAGGCTATATAATGCATAATGGAAATAACTTTTCTCTTATGTCAAAAATCTCATGACTATCAGATGGAAGTCAATATGAGACTGCTTCAGCTCTGTTTATTGTAACATAGCTGAAACTCTAGCACAGCTAACATTATAGCAGCTACCCTCCTGGTGGTTCATGTTTATGATTTACAGGTGTTACATTTAAAAACAGTCTTTTGCAAGATTAATGAATATTGCTTTATCAGATAAGAAAATTTTATATAAGAATTGGATCTGTTTGTTTCAGCCTAGTTGAGGGTGAAATAAGGCATCATGAACTCTGCTTTTCCTTGGAGGTATTGCTCGTTATTTTTTCAGCGACGAGTTCTTTCCTTGCTTGGTTTGGTTTGAGGTTTTTCTTTCTGCCTGTGTACCTGTAAACCAATTTAATTGACAGACCCACACTTACCTAGCTCTGTAAAGTAGACTTTATAATAGTTTTTCCTTCCTACTGCAGAGAAAAAAAATTGAAAAAATATTCAGCTGAAGTATACTTTCCCTAGAGGAAAATTTAAAAATATATTTAAGGACTCTGTTTATCACTTTTCCTAATGCACATGGAAAACAGTGTGATTTCTCTCCCAAGTTTCCTTTCCTTCTTTTTTTTTATATTTCTTATGTAAGTGGAAAAATTGTTCTTAGGTGAGAAAGAGAAGCACTACTGAAGCTGAGATGGTAAAACTGAATAAAAGAATGAATCCTGCACACAGTAGTGAAGGTTAACAGTAAATGTGGTTAAATTTTGCTCCTTTTGAGACAGACACTAATAAAGGAGCCAATCACTGTTTAGAAAATGTAATTCCATTAGTATATGAAGTTAGTAATTACAAAACAATATCTTAGAAAGCAGTTAATTCAAATTTTCTGTGAAAAATCAAGCTTTTGATTTGCAAATAATCAAGTAATTGTTTACATTTGCAATATTAAATTTCTATATTAAATGTGATACAAGTAATGGAAAATGCAGTTAGACATACAATATTAAACAAAATAAATTTTGAAGCCCTCATAAAAAAATCATATTTTAGCTGATTTCCTCTTTCATTGAAAAGACCAGTGCTCTTTACACTCTAAGTATTTCAGCATTTGCTCAATACCTTGTATCACTGGAAAAAATAGAACCTAAGTGAAAACCAGAGTCTACTTATAAAGACAGGCTTTATAAGTACATCAGCATAGAACAACCTTAACCACACTGAGCTGGTTCCTCAGTTCACATATACTGCCATAAATTGTACAGAAGCAACACAAATTGCTACTGGTGTAAGAAAAATATGGAGGAATAAAGGAAATGTACACTGATATGGCATAAAAGAAAAGGGACCTTAGCCTGCAGAGGAGAGGGGAATTACTGTTGCTTAAAGAAACAGCCAAAAATTGGGGAGAAATAATATACATCTGCAATAGAGAAAAATAAAACCCAAAACCAGCACTAGCTGAAATCTGATTGGACAAAAAGGATGAGAATTCAGCTGCCAAAAACATACTCTAAAATTGTATACAACTGGATTAATGATAAAGTCATTGGGAATCCAGAATATTAAATAGTTCTAGAGTAAACATAACAGATGATTACTAGAGATAGAATATCTGGATGGGAATATTAAATTGTTTACAAATATGTTTACTGTATTTGCCCAGGATAATCCTTGAAGTTCTGCTTATATAAAATTAAATCTAAATATTCAGTTGCCATAACAACATAATGTATTAGTTCTCTAGTTTATTTTTTATCATTTGACTACAGGATTGTTTGCTAGGATCTTTGTGACTTAAAACTTCCATGTTTCCCAGTACAACTCAAATAAATACTCCACATATTTTTTTAATTTCCACAATACTTTATACCTTTTCTCCTTATAGTAGCAAGGCAGGCTTAAAGAATCTGATACTAAAATAACAAAAGCAGAAGAAAATATTGTGACATTTTCTTGGTAGAATCATGAAAGTCTCAGAAAATAAAACTAGATAGATATATTCAATTTTTTTAAATGTTTTTATTGGCAATATTAGATGACAGCATCACAACTCTGCTATCGACCCCCTACCCACCCACCCCTGAATTATTCTATCTACTTAAGAGCCCTACTCTTAAATACATTTCTTAAGTATAGTAGTGCCTGGATCATTTATAGAATTGTCACCCTTTCAGAGAGTTCAGTGTCCTGAAGGCTGCATTTCAGATCCTCCATGGTACAACCAAAACTGTGTTTAAAAAATGCAAAGCTAAACACATCCTCTTGATAATCTAGATAATTTTTGCTAAGTGGAGAGCATATCCCTTTTGATGTGTCTGTTCCCAGGGAAAAACCCAAAATGAGGCAAATGTAACAGCTGTGAATTTCTGTCTATGCCTCCTGTCTAATAAAAGCTAGATCAGGACTCCACATGTGTCCCAGGAAAGAGGGAAAGCTTCATCAGTGAGGCTAAATTTGTATTGTGTCCATAGCAATGGGAAATAGGACTGCTTACAAAGGCTAGGATTAAAACTGATCAATTGTAAATGATAAAAACAGGTATACTGCCCACTGGTATACTGTGTATACCACTAGACCACTATACCACTAGACTACCCATGAGTGTATTAGTACACAGTTAATTGTGATAGAACTCAGTCAGAAGGGGTCTTAACTTTCCGCTGATGCATCAAGTATCTATTTACTGAAGGATCAGTAAATAATGTAGATTATTTGAATATTCATAAGTTTTCATTCCAAGAGTATATTCTGTCTCTTGGCATAGTCTAATTTATCTTCTGACCCATGCTCTTGTCATCTATATCAGTGACAAAGTAAACCAAGTACAAATAGATGTAACTGTAGCAGATTTAGGGAGGGCATGGAAAATCTACTTGTCAAAATTGCCAGTGGGACTAGACTAAGACATGTAGATAAAAGTTGATTTTAACAAAAAAATACAACAAAACAAACTAAAATATGGATTCATTTAATGTGTGTGAAAACACATTCAATGGAGAGATAGAGGGAAAACCCAAAAATAACTAATAAAAAATAAAGAACTAGCTTAGTATTTGGGGAAGGGGCTCTACGTTAGTTCCTGAAGTTTGTCATATTTTTATCAATTTTTTGATTTTACCTGTCATATTTCCTTGTTATCTGTTTCATACAATGAATTTTAATTATCTCTTGCTCTTAAGTTACAATAAAATTGGCAAAATACCAGCCTAGAAAAGGTTCACATTCACCAAGCAAACATAAAGAAAATTACTAGATGTTGAATCAGATATTGAGTAATGTATTCTTTCAAAGGCATTACCTAAGCCTAAGTGGAAAATTGTGTATGATTGAAATTTCTGAGTTAACACTAACCTCAGCTTGTTCATGTGGTTCAACCCTGTGCCCCCTAGACAGGGCTTTTTCAAATCTTACAAGCAGTAAAACCTCATTAGTACAGCTCATGGGCTTAGCCATAATATATCCTTAGCAGGTCTGCAGGTTGTTTTATTGTGCTCATCATGTGAAACAGATGTACCTTAAAAGGTTCAAAGAACATGAACATTAAATGATAAAGAAAAAAGGGGAATCATTCATATTTAATACCTGGAGAGAAAATTTCTCTTTACCTAGTTTAAAAATTTATGCATGATTTTCCAGGTAAAGTTTGCCATTAAAACATATGAGGGAAACTTTACAATATATTTTGCCATTTGCTGGATTATCCATAAGTATTTTCAATTCATCTTCATATGTTACATAAAAGGACTGGAAAAAGCTGCAGTGTTTAAGAGAAGATTCTGGTATTATTAAGGAAAAGAGGAAAAAAATACACAGAAATTGTTCCTGTCAACCGTGTTTCGTGTATTAAATTCATTAGCTGTATTAGTGCAAAATTAATCATGAACCTATAAAATACAGTAAAAACATCTTTTTTTTTTTGTGTGAGGAGCTTGCATAATTCTAGTTTAATACTGAGTAAAACTCTACACACATTAATCAGAAATAAATAATTTGTAGTATGCATTTAAATGGAAAACACATAAAAGGACTTATCTATTGTTTAATGAAAGAGTTTTGTGGGTGACACAGGGTAAAAGTGAATTGCTAGGGTGGCCAAGTGGATGGAAAGGAACAATATTCAATGATGTTGACCAGGGAGGTCAGGGGAGGAAGTGACAACTGAGCTCAACTCAGAAGCTGAAGGGAAAAGAAAAACCTATTTTGCTCTTATATTCAATATTAAGATAAATCCCACAAAATTTTAAGACAGTGACAAAAGAACTAATTTTTAATTTTGGAGGATAGTGAAAAAGGAATTCGTTTTTAAGTGCTCTTGTTTAAATATAATACATATTTTTTTAGCTGTCAAGGGCTCTGAAATGACATTGCCTCTAGAAAAGAGGAAACTTAACAAAATCATTTATGGGAGGATAAGTTGGCAATACATGTTCCCATGCTAATGCTTCTGAAAACCAATTACAAATGTATGAAATATGATCATGCTACTGTTAGAATTGCATGAAGTTTTCTATTAGTTTCATCTAGAAGAACCAGAAGGCAACCCTGCACCAGAAAATTTCTGCATGCTGGATGATACAGGAGAAAAGGATTCTCCACTCTCCAATATTCTCTGGCAGTAGAGAGTAATCACTTGCTGCCTTATGAGAAAAGGGAATTCAGAACATTGCAGAACAACAGAAGTTATTATTCAGCACATTTTAATGAAATCATTACCTTCAAGTTAGTCATTAAATAAGAGGAGGCGAAAAACAAGCAAATTACTTTTCCTTGTATCTCTGGCTTTGAAGTTGCTTATTTTGTGCACTAGAAACACCTAGAGAGGATTTCTTAGTAATAGCTGGATTAAAGACAAGCTGGGACCGGAAACCAAACTCAATTCCAACATTTCTATGTGCCCTGATTTGTAAGACGCAATCTGAGGGATTTGCATTTTTAACTTCACAATAGCATGAAGATCACCAGACTTATTTATTTGATTTCTCTAATGAAATGTGTCTATAAACTCTCCAAATTGAGAAAAAGACAGAACCCAGATCTCTTATTTCTTTGACAAGTGTCTCAAGAGTTTTATCAGAGCCTGATTGTTTCATCTCTCATTTCTACTTTATGTTCAAGGATTAAATCCTATCCCTGTCTTTTAAACATAATTAGAGACAACCTTAGGAAAGGATCCCAGGAGCATTTCCTTCCTAACAGCATTTGCTTAGATAGCTACAAACATGATGAGGACATGAGCTCACTACCATCCCTCTTGTTAATGCTTTCAGTTGACTAACCCTGAATCCCTCTGCTCAGTGCAAGTGTTCTAATAGGACTCATCGTAGAATCAGAGAGTGGTTTGGATTGGAAGGGGCATTAAAGTTCTAGTTCCATCCCCTCTGCCATGGGCAGGGACACCTTCCTCTAGACCAGATTGCTCAGAGCTCCATCCAGGCTGGCCTTGAACACTTCAAGGGATGGGCATCCACAACTTCTCAGCCAGCCTGTTCCAGAGCCTCGTCACCTTCACAGTGAAGAACTTTTTGGTATCTAATATAAAGCTCTTTTTCTTTGAAATAATTCCCATTGTCCTGTCACTACATGCTCTTGTAAAAAGTCCATCTCTGTTTTCCTTGTGGGCTCCCTTCTGTTACTGGAAAGCCACAATTTGGTCATCCTGAAACTTTCTCTTTTCCAGGCTAAACAAACTTTGGTTTGTTTATAAACCAAATTCTGTCAGACTTTTCTAATAGGAGATGTGCTCCATCCCTCTATTCATCTTGGTGGCCTCTTCTCACTTCAACAGGTTGATGTCCTTCCTGTACAGGAAACCCTAAAACCTTTTAACAACACAGCCTTAATTTCTCTTAACCTCCTTTGACAAATATAATTAGGGAAGGTGGTGATCAGGTTGGAATGGTTTCTCCATCCCTCAAGCGCTACATATTTTAATACACCAATTCTACTGACCTTCCATAAAGCTGGGGCTTTTTCACCCTTTTCATCTCATACCCCTTCTACTTTAAGACAGTTCTTACTGGTCATTATGCATCTATATTTACAAGTTATACTCTTAACTAGAACTGTAGTGATAACTCTACCCTTCTTTCTTCTACTCTTAAAGTTTTAATTTTGCAAAGTTTAATCCCACAAAACCCAAAATTATTTTTTTTCCTTTCTTTTTAACTCAAAATTATTTTATTTCCTTTCTTTTTTTTTTTTTCTAGCATCCTCATATTGGGAGAAGAGCTTGTTTAACATTAGAAACATGATTTTCACATGTAATAATTGTGTGGGTCTGTCCCATACTATAACTTATTTAACAGGTCATTATTCTAGCCTGACTCTAAATGACAATCTATTCCTGTATTTGCCTAATGATTTCAGTTAAGGATTATTAGCCTTCTTTTCCCTAAAGCATTCAGCTGGAGTTCTCAAGGGCCAAGGAATTGATATTCTATAATTGTGAAAGGCAGAGACAGCAATTATCCAAGTCCAAAAAGTTTAATGATACTCAGGTGGATTTGAAACCACAACTTGATTTGCTCATTATATTAGAGGTCTACGTGCTGCAGTTTGTATGATTTAGAAAACAATATTTTAGGTTTTTTGTATAATTAATAATTATACAAATACATATTATATTAATATATATTAATAATTAATAACAATTATCTTATTATTTTGTTTTTATTTCTATTTCTATATTTTTTACTACTTGCACCAAAAATCTTTGTCACTTTCTCAGTATACCTCCCCAATCTTATAGAGTACTGTGCTACTTCAAAATCCTGTGCTACTTCCGCATCTAGTTCCAGTGCCTTCAGAGACTTAGAATGTGCTTGATTATTTAAACCATTAACAATTTTTCAGCACTGCTTAAGGATGGTTTTATTTTAAACTGACAAATTGCCTATCAATTGGCATTGGTGCTAAAAAAACAAAACCAAAATGCTTTCATTTGTCCTCATAAAAATAAATAAATGGATAAATGTAAATAAATAAATATTGTGAATAAATGTAAATAAATGTAGAATTCAGAAGTTGACAGCAATTAAGTTGATCTTTGTTTAGATGAATGTTTCCTGATTGCTGCAAAGAGGTGATACCAAAACTTGGAATTTTATGAAGAGTAGAAACTTTGTTTTTGTTATGGAAAGTACATGTAGACAATTTATAAGGCATTCAGTTTGAAGAGGACCCATGGTGTTTCAAGACTGCCTAAAATTTGAGATTTCTTTTTTTGAATAATAAGTCTTATTTTTGTGAAAGGAGGGGATTTTAAGTTTGTTTGTTTAACCCCACTGCTAGAAAAAAATGCAGCTGTGAGTGAGATCATGACTGAAGAAGGGCAGGGATGGGTGGCACCTGGGACTATCAGCCTGGATGTCTACTCACACACCATACAGTTATATCCCTCAAGCAATACCTTTGGACATTCAGTCACTCGAAGTTGAAGAAAAAGCACTGAGGGTTATTTTGGCTGTCAGCTTTAAATAACAGCCAACTCCCTGCTCCCTTTCTGGTTAGCATACGCTTCACAAACAAGGAGGATCACACTGTTACAAAATGTTAGTCTGTAGTGATGGGCGTAATGACCTTTATAGTGTGTCACATCCTGCAGAAAGGTATCTGTGGTGATGGATTAGATCGTATTTTCCTTTCTGACCGTGCCATTCTATGCAGGAGCCCTTTCTCTACAATTGCTGAGATTGCCTGGGAAATTGGATTCCCATTTACAAGCAGCTTTTAATTTTTTAATTCTAATTATCAGCAATATACTGGAGTTTATACTTCATGTGCTGCACTGTAGGTTCCTGGAAGTATCAAGTATTTTGCTGATTGTGTGACTATTAGCATCTGTTATACACTTTTGGAAACTGGACTATTACATGCACCATTATTATAAAAAAGCACAGGCTTTTCCCCATGCATTTACCACTAGTTTTATGTGGTACAGGAGGTTTTCTAGGGGTTCTAGTTTTCCAAGAAAGTTTTGGACAGAACATCATGTTAAAAACAGAATTCTCAATTTATGAGGAAAATATTTCAAAGTATTCAAATCCCTCTTGGAGTGCAGAAAATTCTAGATTTTGTATTACAGATGACAGTCTATCTTATATGTTATCTTATATGTTAATACATATCTTTTATATTTCCAGAGTTTCGCAATGAGGAATGCCTTTACCCAATTTATAATCCCACTGGAGAAAAAAACAAAACCTTGGACAGGGGTAAATAATCTCTTTAAATATTTCAGAAATTAAATAAGTATAAAAATTAAAGGGAACATAAGGTTTAAGTTCTCCAATAGTATAAAATAATTCTGGGGTTTGATAGCTCTTAAAGCATCTTCACAGATCTTTTTCTACCAGCTCTTTTTCCTGTTTGCAGTTAGGGAATAGTCCTGAGCAGCCTGACCTGTCATTATCCCTACTTGGAGCAGGGGGTGGATCTGAACTCAGAAAACCCCTCTGTCCCAACAGCCACAGCAGAAAAAATTCCTGGCAGTTTTTCTAGGACATTTTCTTGGTGTTTTAAAAATTACAGGCTGCTCATCTATAATCCTCTCAGTATAAACTGTGAATTTTTAGAGATATAAATTTTTAGCTGTGCTGAATGCATTTCCTTTTAACATTCCGACAGTTTTCCAAAAAGGCTAAGAGAACTGGTTAGCCAGCCCCACTGCCCTGATAGCACTACACCCTAAAGGGAGGTTCTGTGAATTTGGCTGCTTTCTTTCCCCTTCATGGCAAGATGTGATTCCTCAAGTAATCCCTCACCTCTCTATTATACATTAGTGTTTAATAAATAGGCACTGTTGAGTAGAATATGGGAGAGCCAGCTTTGCTGCAGTGCAATTTATTTGATTGAACTTGCTCTTCTACTTCCCACATTTTCACCAAGTCAAACATGCTCCCTGCATAGCCTATCAATAACAATCTTATTTCAACAAGAAATTATTCCTCAGCTAAAAAATTATCACCTAGGATGTGCCCCTATGAAAAGTTTCTTTTCCAAGTAGATATTATTTTTCTTTCTCCCCATCTTCTATTGTTTTTCCTTAAAAAGGAATTTGATTTTTTTATAACAAATTGACACTATTTTTAAGAAAAGAAAATAAGCATATTTCATAGGACTCACTCTTTTACTCTCTGCAAGATAACAACACTTACTGAAGCAATTGTGGCAATATTTCTTCTGGCTTCTTCAGAGCTTTCTGTGATGCATTTCATCCAAACCTATGCTCATATTCCAATTTATTAAGCTTTTCTTTCACATTTCTGTTTCAAATGTCATTTTTTTTTTTTTTCCTTTAACTATTAGATTACATACCACTAAATTGAGAAATAGCCTTAATCAGGACATTTCCCAAGGAATGGAATTAAACCTAATGATACTTATCAGCAAGAACTGCAGCTTAATTGGGATGGTAATTTGCTTAACTGGGATGCCTGTAGGTTATTTACTGTAATCAGATAAGGACATCTGATCCTTATTTTCCCAAGAAGGTTATCAAAAGTGTTAGTTCTAGAAAGATGCTGTAATTATATCTATGCAATATTTGAAGAGTGATACCCTCATTTGAGTTGTTCAACTGCTTGCAGCTGCATTGTATCAATATTCACCATATAGGTTATAGCACAGATTCCTTTCAGGCACAAGGGCCAAGGAAGGGACATCCTAAGTGTTCCCTAGCCCTTAGGGCAGAACATAGGAGCTCATGTAATGAATGAGCTGGGAACTCATTCATCACAGCAAAATCACATAACTACAATCTGATTCATGAAATAGTTAAATAATGGCTAATAACAACTACACATGCCAGAAAAATACTGTTCTTGTCCTTGAGCTTGTACACACACAACAAGGTCTTGTCCCTAAAGTGATTTTATAACTGAAAATGCTCTCTCTGAAATATTTAGGAGGGTTATTAAAAAGAGAGTTATTAAAAGAGAGTTCAGGAAAGTGTTTCGATATGTTGCTTTATTTCACTCTGGTTTTGTTCACTTGGTCAAATATAACAAAAGTTGAACTGGTGATAACACAATAGAATTTTCAGCTCCTTAAGTAGACAATAGTTTTGAGATGGGTAGGGCAACAGAAGGATTCTTCAGACTCAAAATAGCATTTTTCTAATTATACTCCATCACAGCATTATGCAGATGAAAGTATTCAGACTCTCAGTACTAGACATAATGGAACCAATCATGCAAAGCATCACTTTCAAGATAGAGGTTGTTACAATTAGGACTAAAACTGACAGAAACCACCCCCTGATTATTTTTTTTTTCTTTTTCATTATTAACAATTTTCCTTCAACTTGGGTTCAGCAGAGCTTTAAAAGTTATAGTTAATGGACAATCCATTTTTGACGGTTCTCTTCCTGAAATTCACTGTTATTCTTTTCACTCAGTTGAGTCTCATGCTTTGCTTGAAGGTCAGGAGTTTACTCCATGTAAGTCATCAAAGATCTTAGAAAGCAATTACTATTGCTTTTCGTTCTCCAGTGGACATTTCTGCTTTCTGTACATTTCATTGTACAGGACTGTGCTGAGCCCAAGAACCATTTGCAGACCTTGCTGAAATTTTGGTAAAAAAAAAAAAAAAAAGGAAAGCAATAAAACCTGAATATTTCCATAGATCTACCTTTCTTGCTCTGCATTTTTTGCAGATGTACTTTCTGCTGATGTAGAAAGGAACCTTTGCAAATTCACTAATTCACAACAATCTTCATGATCACTACAGTTTCTTGGATATGAAGTGAACTTCAAAGAAGCAGTTATATATTCAATCACATAGATATTTCTGGTTCTACTGCTGTTTACATCATTTGAGGTAATATTCTCCACCTGACTCATTTTCCCAAATAAAACAAAGTATTTCTGTTTAACAGTTCCATTTTATCAATACATTTTGACTTCGATTTCTAGGGCAGTTGAATAAAGAACAACTTCAAGCTATTTTGGCATGCTTTGAGAGATTGATCAAGCTTTTGAAATGGCTCTGTATAGCAGGGGTCATAACAAACCCTTTTAGCAGCCTCCAGAGACTCTCTACTATGTGCAGCATTACTGTACAGCTTCTACAGAATATTCCTAGACATCACTTTTGACAGATATTTGTAAAAAACCCAAAGCTTTTCAAGGCAGCATGCAGTCTGTTCCCTGACCCAGATCCATTAGTTTGTGTTAGACAGGTGATGATGACAAAGGATGTACAGCTCTGGCAGCTGTTTTCCAGGAGTTTAGTGCTGCTGACACTATCGGAGCTGACTTGAATTCCATGTTCCTATGTCAGAGCTCTGCTCTTGCTCCTTGCCAAGTCTCCGTGATCCTTCTGCCAGATATATATTTCCAGTCAAAAACATGACTAGTCTCTAAAACCTGAAGTGGAAATATGGATGTGCAGTGAGTGGTATAGCCACATGGAAACACCAGTGAGTTCTTTTGAACCTAACTACGCTTGTCTCACCTTTGAATTCTCCGTGGGAGCCATCGGAACCACATAGACAAAGGTTGGATTCTTCTTGCTCTGTACTGTAATCAGCCAGCCTTCTTAACTAGTAGCAACTTGCTATTCACAATAATTCTATTTAGGATTTTTTCAGAGATTTTTTTCCTCTGTGTAAACTAGATGAAGAGACAAATATTATTTCTTGATCCAAGATCTCTTGATCTCTTTATTCCTGGAAGCATAAGATTATGATGATAAATTAAATCATCTTCGCTTTTATTTTTTCTACATAATATTCAACCTGCATTATCTGACATTCATAATTTAACAGCATTTTACATTTAAGAAAGTATCAATATGTCACTGTTCTTTTTCCAAAAAATATGAGCTGAAATAGCTTTGTGGCTTTTCTTTATGTGAAAGTAAAAACAAAATATTTTTCCTATTATGAGTTTAGACAACTCATAGTTACTTAAATAAGAGGTATTTCTACAGCATAATTTAAAAGATTTTTCCAGATATAAAGATTTTATTTACAGCTGGCTTTGCACTTAAGTGATCTTGAATTTATGCATAAATAAAAGCAGTCTCCAAGACTAAATTCTTCAGGCCATTAAATCCTTGCACATTTAAAGTACTAGGACGCATAATCTTTCTGTGACCTTGATGCAGAACTACAATACTAGCTAGTGAAACAATAAAGACATTATATTTAATTCCACAAATAGGAATATCTTTCATAGTACAGAAGTGCAGGATTTATCATTACATCTGAATAAATAACTTGCCCTTGTAAAATAGTGTAAAAACATGATACTTCAGGACATTTTAAAAAAAAATCCTAATTTTGTGGCAAATTTGCAAAAAAATTTGGCTTAAAAAATCAGTTCTTTCCACCAAGCAAACATTTCATTTAGAAAAGAAGATTAAATTAATTAAAAAAAGAAAAACACTTAGAAAATTCCAAAAGCCAAAATCAAATGGTTTAGAGTGAATGCCGTTTTGACCCAGCAACTTAACCCTAAGCTGTTTGAATGACAAATTATTTTGTATTTTTAAAAACTCTTACACCTGGCTTAAGAAGAAGCTATGCATTCATCTTCCTTTGGTTTGATTTGGTTTTGTTTGGTTTGGTTTTGTTTATATATAACATACCATTTAGCTGGGAGACAGGGTAGTATTTTTATTAAAGGAATGATGTCAGAAAGTCCCAGATTTCTCTTATCATTTAGCTCTATCACAGATATTTGATTTTTTGGTTTTTAGTTTTGAACAAGCCAAAATAAAAAGGAAGACAATAAATATAGTGGTCTCACAGAGATTTTTGTCCATCATAAAATATGTGTAACAGCTTGGGGTTTTTAGTCTCTTTTAAAAATTGAATTACAAAATCCCAGGAATACTGAAGGCACATAATTATATTAATGCAGTCCTATAGGGAAAATCTATAGGGAAAATCACTGATAAGTAAAGTTTTGCTGTGGTAATTGCAGTGTCTCACACTTTTCATACTTTTTTCTAGGTGCTTACTGAAAGTCATGCACATAGGGATTGCTCAGCAGATCTTAAACAATTTACAGTGACTCTTAAACCAATTTGTTTGCTTTCTAAACTAAACAAACCCTCAATTTCAGTTTTCCTTAATTTACCAGAATGCGATTTTCAACAGTTTTGGAGCTGTCACACTAAACTCTGAGCTGTGCTAGCAGTCAATACAGAGAGATAATCTAGAGGGGTTCTGAAAAATGGAAAACTGCTGCAAAGACCAGCTTTTCCCAGCTAAGTCATTCGCAGAACAAATCAGGCTTATTACATAATAATTCAGTGCATACTGAGGAGACAAGCCTCACTTAAATCATTAGCAATGTTCTACACACAAACAGAGATACAATTATTAATTTATTACTCATTAATATTTAATAATGTCTTAATTATCATTGAGGTAAATTATTTTTCATTGAATCTCACACAGGCTTGTAAAGTTCAGGCATTTTTCTTCTCTTTGAGCTCTTATAATATTCTTTGGACAATGTATACTCCTTCACTTAAACCTAAGATTGTTCTGAAGACATATCCTCATTCACTTCAAAAGTATTATAAAATGCATTATTGAGTCATGAAAATGTATTTCTGTTCTGTAAGCCCCACACTGTAAGCTGGAGTTCATTGATTTGCTTGTGAATCCATGTGTATTATTAAGATGGAGTGATGTTATACTGGGCTGAGCAGCTCAGAACGGCAGAAACCCTCTTTAGGGAAACTGAGTCAACATTAAAGAAGGAAATACATTAAAAACAATAATCATACATTTTCCTTAGGCAGCTGTATTTGTCCTAGTTTGGGGCAAATTAGGGAGGAAAACTCTAAATGGGGATTTCCTCAGGGAAATGCCCCCTCCCCACTCCTGGTCCGGAAAAGGGGAAAAAAAAAACCAACAACAACAAAAAAAACAACAAAAAAAATTATTGGAGAGAAGTGGAAAAAGCTGTTTATTTAACAGAAATTGAGTAATATTAAATAATAAAACCTCTCGCTGTTCGATGGGATGGCAAGTCTAGGAAGAAAAGTCCTTTTCATGTGGTGTAGCTCGGCTCGCTCAGGTTCTTATCAGTCCCTCCGGCGCTGGAAAGTGCCGAGGCCCAGGCCCCGGTGGGCCACAGGCGTGAGCTCCCGGGGTTTGGCTGGCTGTTCAGTCCAGAGCAGGCTTGCACAGATCCAAGAAAATTGGGAAAAAAACAAAGGTCCAGGGAACTCCTCTGCCTCAGCTAGCTAGAACTAACTAAAAGCCAGAGAGAAGCTCTGTCCCGCTGTCTGTCCGTGCTGCAGACACCACAGTCCAGGAGCGGGATGTGTGGGAGTGATGTTTTTCCTTAACACAAACTGCGCGCTTCTTCTTCCCCCTCTCTTGCTCTCAAAGCCAGTCTTAAAGGTGCAGAACTTAATATATAACATAAACCAGACGATTTGGGATACCAGTATCATAAAGTCACCCCAGGACAGCAGCATTCCTAACTACACAAAATAAGATATTAATATTATTAAAATCACAGTGTAGTAGCTCACCTAAATATTTTACCTTAAAAATCACTTTCCATAACTAAACTCAGAAGCTCAGTAATGCTCTCATTTTTATTACTGTGTTTGCATCTGTTTGCAATTCCTAACCTTTGGGCCTACAATGATCATACTCCAAATAGCACCTTGACAATCTGAACAGTCATCAAGGTCAAGCAATGCTTTTCCTTTGCCCTTCTAAAGCAGCATTTGGAAAGCTGTCAATTATATGCTTTATTAGTTACTTCAAACCTAGTCTGACACACCCATTTCCATCTGATTAAGTTAACCTCCTTAAATCCTGGTAAGCATCATTAGTATGTTGAGATTTTTGCACTGTACATCTGCATTTTAATATCTGTGTGATCAAGAGGACATTGTAAACAAAACATCTCCTTTCAATACATAAATGAATGAATTTCATGATTTAGCTCCCTTGATAAGACTGAAATATTCGAACACTACAATTCCTACTAAAAAGAATTCTTACTTGGAGTGGTTTCTCAGTAGTAATTCTCTTTTCAGCTGTCACTCTTGAAATAATGTAGTAGTGCAAATTCTTTTTGTTGCACTACTAAAAATAAACAGCTACAGACAAAAAGAAAACCCCAAATATGTGTTGCTTATCCTTTCTACCATTTAAATAAATTTCTTTTGGTAGTAACACAAAATGTGTTATATCTCTACTCCCTTGAATCTTGGAAAACATATCACTTCTTTTGTTTAGTGCTTTCTTCTGAGAAACACTTTTATGCTGATTATGTAAGTAAATGAACTTTAAGACATGAAACTTTTAGGACATAAAATGAAAAGAATGTATTATCAAAAATGTGTGCATTAGAATAACAACAAGATAAAATACAGTAAGCACATGAAATCTCCCTTTGGATTTATTTCTGGAATTTTTCCATAGGCAGAGCCATAAAAAGAAGGGCTGATACAAAACTCTGTCTTTTTTTTTGGTTTTTTTAAGGTGTTTTTTTTTGCTTCTGGTAGGTCAGGAGTCTCTTGTGGAAACAAAAACAATTTTGTTAAATGTTCAACTTGTTAGTGGCTTAAAATTCAGCCGAATATTAATCAATTCAAGTAAAATTATCTTCTTCCAAATAAAACTTTATGTAATCAACGTACTTTATTCTGCTAATAGATAAAACTTTAAAATGTGCTCCTGTTACATCTCAGTAGTTGGTGAGCACAGCAAGTATTTTAAGAAAACACTTTTGTACTAAAACTGGCTTTGAGATATAGAGTATATGTCTGGAAACCCGAACCAAAATGATATATTTGAGACTATAGTCCTAAAAATGTTCAGGGCAGCTTATTCCTGCTTTTATTTTCTCTGAGAGACAAAAGTGTAGACTAATTAAAACAATTTTAGATTACTTTTCACTTGTAACATTAACCTCCTTTCCTACACAAATACAAATCTACCACAGGCATAGAGAGGATCATTAACCTTCTGAAAAAATGTTTTCCAATAACTGAACAACAAATTAAAAAAGTCAAATGTCTGCCCAATTTTCTGACTGAAACTAGAAAACAGCTTTGAGTTCAGGATAATCTGATCTCTTTCAAATCCTAGAAAGCAAGAGAGAGCTCTGACAAGAAAAGCTCTAAATAACAAGGTCGATGGAATATAGATCCTTCAAAATGGGAGTAAATCAATTACAAAGTAATCCATTCCTAGAATAAAATATTATGGTGTTATTACTTCAAATTTTTTAAAAGTCAATCACTATTATTTTTTATTTCTAACAAGGACTGAAAGACCAGACTATATAGTTTTTTTGTTGTTGTTTTTGTTTTGTTTTGTTTTTTTCCCCAAGAGACATAAAATCAGTCCAAGCTGCTCCAGCTTGGAACTCCTGATAATATGGAAAACATATTCCTATCCAGGGACACAAGTCAGTGGGCTGGGAATTACACTCTAGGATCAGTCCCAGCTAAACTATCTTAGAAAGCAAAATTACATGCAACCTTGCAGTTTCCATAGGCAAACAATGAAAGTACATTAAAGTGTTTTCAGTTTTATTTTCTCACAAGTCTGATGAATAAGAAAATGCAGATTATGCTTCAGTTCATATCAGAATATTTTCTCTTTAGGTAGCTCTTAACCTTAGTATGATAAAATAAACATTATATTTTCTACAAGAGTTAACCAAATGTTCAACAATAATGTTAGTAGTTTTGTTATGTAGAGTCTTATGGATAATTGCCATCCATATGAAATTAAAACTTCATCAATTGTGTTGTGCCTTTTTGCATTACTAAAAGCATTGAAAATAATGCATTTCAGTATCCTAGAGAGCACAAACTAGTAAAAAGTAATTAGGCACTTTAACATCACTTTGGCTAGAGCATCAAGAAAATTTAGTAATAGGTTCCTTTAGTTTTTGTTTTGCATGATACATACCCACACAAACACCCACACCAAACAAAACTTTATTTAGTGCAGGGCTTTCATTCAACTTTGTAAAACAAAGAAGCAATCATTAAGAAAGAGCTCATGACAGGTTTAACCACTACCAGACCTGAGTTTAGTCAGTGCTTCAAGAATTTTTTTTATTGTGAAGATCCTTAGAAATATTTTCATACTTAGATATCACTTGAAAAAACACATGAGCTCTGGTGAACTACATTTCAGTGAGCTTAGTACTGTAATTTTTGTAATAAGGATAACACTTTTGATAGGAGGACCTTCTCTGGACAAGTGCATGATGCACTTGCCTCATCTTGTAATTTAAATCATTGATGTTTAGCTGCTGGGACAGACATTAACATCATCACCAGATGACTAATAAATGTCTAGAGAATTGTGTCCCAATCACTAACAGACAAAGGAGATGGCTGAAACATTCATATAGAAAAGCTGTGGGCTGTAGAAGTCTAAAAAACATACACTAAAAAGAAAAAAAAAATAAATCTAACATTATGCGTGACCGGTCACCTCTGAAAAAAAGGCCCTGCTAGAAAAACAAGTTATAAGCTTTTACTTACGTAATTCTTATCACTGCTAACTCAGATTAAAACCCATTGCTGAGCTTAAAACATTATGTCCTTTTTAATATAGTGTTTATCAAACTCAAACTCATAATGATGATCTTTATATGCAAATATTACAGTAAAATGCAGAAACAAGGATGACTGTAGATTTGCCCTTAGGCACTCCCGACTGCAGGCAGATCCAAAAGTGTGAGATGTATCTAGTTTTCCCTTTGTCAGAATATGCTTATGATATTAATGTTATTAAATTTTAAGATATTTTATACTAACATTATATGTTTTTAATTATTAATATATATATTCACATTAAAAGCTTAAATAAAAATTATCCAAGAATACTTTAAATACCAGCTAGAAATATGCAGTCTACTATATATGTATCAATCTCTATGATTGATATCATCAATCATAAAATGACATATAAGATAATTGTCTAATGTGTCTAATTCTATCTAATAAAGTTTTCATTCAAAATTATTCTAAGAGACATATATAAAATTTCCCCAAAGAAGCCTCTCGGTAATTTTGGATCAGGCACCCTGAGGCTTCATGTGGTACAGTTAATAATATACCCATTAAAATAAGAATGAAAAAACGAGAACTTCCATAGGATTTTCAGAACCAAAATTTCTGAAAAGAAAATCTCCTCTTTCATCAGTTCATGGTAGAGCTTCTGAACGAACTGGGTTCCACTGCTTCCCCTTTATAGAGTTTTATCCAACTTCCTCCTCAATCTGAATTTCATTTGCTTATCGCACACAGAAGTTTAGTACCATGACTAAGAGATTTCTGGGTTCAACACGTATGCAAATTGTTATATACAGAATATGATATTGTAGTAGCACTAAATTGCAAAGTCAGATCTCCAGAAGTTGCTTAACACCAGAAAGTTTCAGGAGTACCCAATAACTTGAAAATGTGGGTAGAGATACAGTTTAGATATAGTACAAAAACTGTTTTAAAGGATGACGGAAAAGTTGTGTTTTATTAATGACTCAACTTTATTATTCCTCAACTTTACAATATTTTGATTGCCAGAAATTCAGTTTGATTAGTTCTAGAAACAGCTGACACACACCACCATCACTGAGAGTAATGCAGTAGCTGAGTAGTAAAGCACACCTCTGTTCTACTTTCTTCCTCTCATTCCTGCAAATCAACTAATCGAAGTAATGCTTTACACAGTGCTTAGGAAGTGGATGGGGCCAAACTTACCCCACTCTGCTACATTTAAAAATTATTCCCAGAGTAGAATCCTTTCAATGCCCCAAAAGGCAATTGTGATTCATTGGGTTACAAAGCAAGAGTGGCACTGGAAATAAGATCTTAAGTTTATCTAGTGGGAACAAGAAAGGCAAGAAACTCAATATGCTAACCTCTCCTACGAACATGATGTCACAATCTTTTTGTATCTCAGATCTGTACATCTCATCTAATGCCGGGCAAAGGTTTGCTGATCACTGCCCTTGAGTTCTTCCTGGAGTTCACAGTAGTGAGCAGCACAGCTTCAAAGGAAGATGTGGAGGGCTTCCTTCACAATGGTACATTCTTCATGACCAGCATGTTCTCCACAGAAGTGAGAAGTCAGTTGGGATTACCTCGGGACAGAGATGAATACCTAGCTGGGATTAGTCTCCTAAACAGTTAATCTTATGAAAAAAACGCCACCTTTTCCTCTGGTTTTTGAGTTCACACATTCACATTCAGATGGAGGTTAAGGGGCTCCAAACTCCACTTATTCTCTTCTGGAGCCCCATCTTGAGCAGCTTGTGTCATATCACAGCTTTCCAGACAGAATTAGTTGGGCCAGAGAAACAAAGCATGTTGTCTAACAGAACAGAGGCCTGATTCAGGAAACAGGATTAGCTGCCACTGCTTAAAATGCCAGACTTTTTCCATGGGCAATTCTGAATTGCCTGATGAATCAGGTATTATTAATTGAGCAAGGGCAGTAGATAAGTTATTGTAGTATCACAGTCAGTCTGTGCAGTTGATGAGAATTGGGGTTGCTTAATTCCTAACATGATAAAGACTTTAAAAGTTAATGTGCAGCTTGTACTGAATAATAACAGGAAAATATTATAATGAATAGTTAATCATCACATAATTAAATTTTCAGGATACAAGGGCTACTAAGCAATTAAGCAAATATTCTGTACTTAAGGGCATAATTAAAGGGCCTTCCTGCTTCCTGCTTATAACATAATTTCAAAAACTTCACATTTTTCATGATCATTTCTACCAGGAAATACCTGTGAGGCAGTGAACAGATTATGCAGCATCATTTCACTGTTTCCTCAAGCTGTCACAATTGAAAATAATGTTATAAACAATCTACATTATAATAATTCATAAAAACAATGGTTTGTTAAGTCTAGAAAATTAAGGGTCAGTGCATTATAACTAGATTGCTGAAATAATAGAATGTGGTCTTTACAGCAGTTTGATACCTGTGAATGATTCATCATACCCTTCCATCTGTAGCTAATAAAATCTAACTTTTGAACCTGTCAGTCTGCTTTTGAACCTGTTAGCTACAGCATGTTGACATGTTGTATGATGGAGTGCTATGGGACTAGATGTTGTCTAAGGACAACTAATATGTATGCAAACACAGTAATATTTTAGTAAAAAAGTCAAGATTTATAGATCAAGGTTTTTTGAATCTAATGTTATTTATCTGAATAAGTTCTGGTTTGGAAATCCACATAAACCCTCTTGAGATTCAGAACACTAAAGTCAATTTTCAGTTTATGATTTTCAGTAGTATGAGTAAAATTAACAGAAAAAGACATTTCAAATTAATTCAGTATAAATATATCTGTTGATTCAGACTCACACTTTCCTTCTTTCTCAATTTATCCTGCTATTTGAAACATTCTTGCCATCACGGCATCATAAACTGCTAGAAGCAACTTGAGACATTTGCAAGAATTCAAAAAAAGAAACCACCTCCAATTCTGTAGTATCTGCTGTGTAGCTCTGCTTGTAGAGGCCTTATCTAAGTGATTCAGAAGGATGCTATGACAGAGGTATTGACTACTCTGGCTTACATTAAAGACTCCTTATTATCTCATTGGTCTCTACAACAATAACATCTATTCCTTTTCTCCTGGTTATCTTGCCACCCAACAAACCTTCTGTACATTATCTGAAATATGTACATGAAATCTTTCTAAGTTCTATAGTGCTGGGAATAATGACATAATGTGGTTATGGTCCTTTTTTATGTGCTGTCTTTAAAAGAATCTTTTTACTGTATCATGCCAGGAAACAATGGCCAACTGAAAAAATGCAGGAATAAAGGCACCAGATTTTCACAGCTACTTTATTCTATTTCTGACTGACATTTTGATGGATATTTCTTTGGGTTTCCTCCTGGAAGGCAGGTAGGGCATGATTATTCTAATTTTAATGTGTGAAGTGGAAAATGAAAAGTCACACAAAGAAGGAAGTTCTTCATTATTCCTCCTCAAAATCTCATGAACTGAGTGAGTCATCAGATTACTTCGCTATTTATCCTACCAGAACCGTTTATTTGGATGTCAGGAGAATCGTATCTAAATCCCAGTCTACACTTTTTTACAGAGAACTGGTTGCACAGTTCTTCCCACCTACTCGTAGTCTACTGCAAGACCCCAAAAAAATCACAAAACAGCACAAGAGCAACAAAAAAAACGCTCCAAAAAGCGACCACCTCCACACTCCGAAAACCTCTATAATAGCAACATTGTAAATCTGACAGTGCTTTCCTTTGTCTCTCACTTTCTCTCTGGTTAAACACTCATGTCATCACAGCATACACCATCTCATCTCTTCGTGAAGGCAGCTGCCAAGATCTAAGCTGCTGAGACAGCAATGACTATATAATAAAACAGGTAATAAACAAATAAAAAGAGGTTATACTTTTCTGGGGCTGATCTTCAAGTTTAAATCAGTGCAAAGTTCTCATGCACTGGTGTCCAGCCTCAAGAAGAGAATTTAGCAGCAGACAGAAGCTATAAACAGACATCAATTTATTGACATAAATTGATATCATGTTGAATCTTTCTTGGGATCTTCTACAGTACACATTAGCATTTAACAGTCTACCACTGTTTTTATGAACAGAATGCTAATGCGACAGCACACCTACCTTCACTCCTTCATAATTTTCTGCATAAGAATTCTTACAAAGCAGAATAAATTTTATAGCAACACGGCATTTGAAAATTTCTTGGAGGAGTTCTATTTGAAATGTATTACACATATTCCTTGTGTACTCAAAACAGCACGGGCACATTGATTTCATGGAGGTGCTTTTCATTATTCAGCTGGACAATTTTCTGTTAGGATACAAAAACCCTTTCAACAGCACATTTTCTGGGAAATTTTTACTTTTTCAGAAAACATTCTGTTGCTGTTATCCAAGTAATCTACACAAAGGAGGCTTTAAGCTATTCTAAAAACTGGGCTAAAAATTTGAGATCAATATGTTGAAGGCATAAAAATCAGGCATCTCTTTTCATAAAATATTTCTTGAACCTCACTTTCTTAGCATCTCTGTCAGGTCATTCATTTCCCAGGAGCCCACTCATACTCCTAGACATATTTTCCTTGAGTCTGTAAATTCTGAAACTGTTCAGCTTCTAGGGAACTGTGTGTGCTTGGAGTCCTGGTTTTATAACAGCTAATTCAGTTAAGAATTAAAAAAATAAATACACTGCAATCCTTTATGAATCCCTTTTTGAATCCCTTTGAAATCTGCAGTAGAAGGTAACATATGGTCAAGGCTTGCAGAAAGCCGTACACACAATCAATTTGACTTCAGTATCAATTAGGAACTTTAGAAGGGCTTTTTCTGCCTATGAGAACTAGTTCATAATTAACGAAACAAAAGCAAGAAGAAGGAAGAATATTTATGTCACCTATATGTAGGAACCTACTGTAGTATGCAAAAATGTCTCAGTCCCTTTTACAGTCTATTGGAGTTTAAAAAAAAAAAGGTGATAGGAGCAGGGTACAGAAAATTACAAATTATTCTTTAGATACACCTCTATATCGGTCATTCATTTTTCCTGACAATAAAGAATCTACAAAATGGCAACTTCAGTGGGTGATATGGATGCTCCTAAAAAAATTCATTTTAATGGATGTATATTTTAGTAATTGAATTTCTGTATTTGAATGAAAACAAACCTTAAACCTTGATATACTTTGGAAACCCTTCATTTTTTTAGTCAGTCTTAGCTATACACATAAACATCAAAATATCCATGGTTTTGTGCAATATTCAACATTACTGATATTGAGTATTAAAGGATTTTCAGATCTATTGCACACATGAATCTTAAAATCATTGAAGAGAAAGTAAATTTATATAGGAATAAGATTGCACAGGGTGCTTTATGTTCTCCACCACCTGAAGCCTGCATACTAAAGAAGTAATTTCTAAAGCCCTTTCCAACCACAGTTACTACCAGATTTCAACATATTTGAGGTAAGCACATGAACAGGATTGGAATGAAGAATGAGTTATAAACAAATGTGTAAGGATGCCAAAACATTCCTTCCTTCTTTTTGACTCTAGAGAGAGACCTGGAAGGCTGACTGAAGTCACCGTCACTCTTCCAAGCAACAGAAGTGTCTGAGTGTTAAGTACCTAAATAATAATAAGAAGGAAGAAAGAATGCACTATGAATTTTTTTCTCCTTTTTTCCCTTCCTTTTGTGTATCACCTTGATGTTGCATAAGCATCTTTTTTATTCAATGATTTTCTCATCAGGAAATTCTGAGCTTTTGAGCTGTAAAAGAGACAGGGGATTCCTCTTCCCAGAATTTAATTTGTCTTTGTATCCATAGCTTTTGGACTCAAAAATACAATACCAAAAGTCTGAAATATGAGCATGAGTAACAGCAGCAATAACATACTCAAAACATAAACTTCTTTGGGCATATTTGTGAAAAAATGTCAGTTAAACAAGATACTGTCACTAGTTGCCTTACAATATAGAATTCCCTACTGATTATATACTATGGTATAAGCAAAATCACCATACATTCAGAGTATATTTGGATTTTTTTTCTCCCAACTACTTCTTCCCCAGCTGTATGATTCTGTTATTGAATTCTGTATCTATTGTTCACTCCTGAGTTTCCATCCAAGATACTTGCTAAACACTGCTAACACTCTTTTAGATAAAATTGAAAGTTCCCATGTATAAGAAGTCTTTCCCAGCCCTCTCCTGTAACTTACTGGAGTAAATGTTGAAGAAATTTAATATTTATTTAATGCCAGTTTTAATGCTGGCATACACCATTTGGAAAATATAACCTAAGGATAATTTATCAAATGAAATTTTCAAAGGAAGAGGTAACACCTTCTAATCCAGGTTGATAATGTTGTTAGTTTATGATTCTGAAAAAGGTTAATATAATTTATGCCAGACAACATAGCTTGCACAACTTTTTTGATATTACTTTTTGTTTTTAATGATGTAACAAAAATGATTAGGTTAACATAATATTCATAAGTCTTCTCACATTAGGGATATAACTACTCAGTAAAAGAGAATACAAATGTATATGTTTTTTCTTTCTAGTTCATATTTATATAAGTTTGCCTTCCAGATGCTTATTTTAATTATATGTAATGTATAGTCATGAGTATGATTATTGGAATATAGATTCTAGTGTGGTACCATTACCAAAAAGAGTCACAGTCCTTGGATACCTGAACAAGGAAAATATTAATTAGGCATGGATCAGTTATTTTTTCCATTTATTTTTAGTTGCATTAAGAACATTTTGCAAATGGTTTAAAAGCAGTAATGAAAAAAAATTGGAGACAGTTCAGAAACAAGGATCCAGAATGATGAATGGACTGTAAAACAGGATATTAATACCCATTTAACAAAATTCACCCCAAAATCTGCTTAGTTTATCACATTGTAATTAAGTAATTAATTAATCACCCCTAATTTATAGCTTAATATAATGGGATGCAATGCTTAATAGTGAAAATTGTGTAGATTCTCACAAAGGATTAAAAATACTTTTTTTGAATCATGGTAAATTTTTAGTAGAATTTTTAGTGGTTGTTTAACCTTTACGTTAAAAATAGCAGTAGCGGATTGAGGTCCTATGAGCTCCGTTTGGATTTGTGACTGAACAACTCCTCTGGACTTCTAGTTTGTGACTCTGCAGAAAGTCTGTGAAATCAGTTCCCTGAGATGTAGTTTTGCAACTCTGCTAATGATGAATGACCACAGAAAACTGATGGCTTAGTTTTGTGCTCCCCTTCACATGCAAGCATGCTCTGCTTGAAGCTATGCCTAGTTTGGATTGCTCACTGTCACTTCTTTTGGTCCCACCACTATTTTCCCTTGTCAAGGAGAGCAAATCTAGCATCATAATTGAATATGCTTTTTAAATAAGTAGTTGTTACACTACTTGTACTGTTAATCTAAACATCCTCAGGCAGAATCTTGAACCCTTTTGCTTTTAACAAATAAAAAGATGCATACAAATAATTTTAAGATTTATCCACTTCCAGTTCACTGAATGATAGATGTTTTTTTTGTTTACTGACTTAGAAGAATTTTCTATAATATTGTAATAAAGGCAATTACAGTCTCTTTGTATAAGAATCTGGAGGCTAACATCCACAATTGGCAGTTACTGACAGGAGAGAAGAACACAAAATATGCTTGCAGAGAGATTTAAGTGTTTCTCTTATACGCAGAGCAAAGAGAAAAAGCCATATATTAGGCAGTTTTAATAATGCAAGAACATCAGCTCCCAGATTTAGAGACCCAGCTCTGAAATACTAAAGTGTAGACATTTTTTTAGTAAAACGAAGCATTTCAGAATAACAAAGGTGATTTTCATCAAGCAGAGAGTTGCAGGCACAAGAAGACTGGGAACCTTGCATCTGATTTAGTACTGAATGAAAGCATTTACCAGGCAGAATTTTTTTCAAGGATAAGAAAAACCGTGAAATGCAATCAGAAATTTGTCTTTTAAATTGAGAACTGTAGAATGTTATAATTATCTGAAAGAACTGGCAAGCTTGGGCTTGATGACATTACTGATCAAAAGTAACCTCAGAGGTTTTGAAATTTTGTTCTTATTCTGAAATCTTAGAGGTTTATTATTTGAAACTATTATTTTTCTGTATCTGTCACAGTTCTTGTTAGATCTCTGTGTTAAATTATTTCTAGGTTACTTGCAAATTCTTTTATTGACACAAAAGGTAAAATCAGGCTTTTTAGTCCCAATAATAAAATCCCAAAACAATATGCCCATAAATTTATGTCTAAAAATTATCCTTCTTATTTACTTTCATTTTTCTCTTGGTCTTTTTTGTCTCATAAATGATCAGACCTGGATTTCCCACTGCACAACTTCCAGTGGGCTCCTTCAATCCTTTTTTCTGCTTCCAGAAACTGCAGAATTCTGTCCTCAGTCTCTTCACATCCTATATTGTAAGTAAATGTTCTCAAGCACAGAAAAGCTTTCTTCTGCATGACAAGAACATCATGTAAACAAGAACACAGGCTCTAGGAGCACCCCCTCAGCTTGCAATATTTCAACACTCAAAAGATAATCACTTGATCTAATCAAAGACTAGATATTTTGGAGGTAAGCCTTCAAAAAATGTTTGTAAACTTCTGTTTTAACCTATCACAATTCTCTTTAAAGAGTCATAGAAACATAAGACCTTATAAATTAGCTAGTTCCAGCCATCCTGCCATGGGTAGGGACACCTTCCACTAGACCAAGTTGCTCATAGCCCCATCCAACCTGGCCTTGAACAGCTCCAGGGATGGGCATCCACTTCTCTGTTCAAGTGCCTCAACACACTCAAGTGAAGAATTTCTTCTAACAGTGTCTAATATAAACCCACCCTTCAACTTAAAGCCATTTCCCCTTGCCTACAACTACACACCCTTGTCAAAAGTCCCTCCCCAGCTCTCTTGTCAACCTTTTTAATGCAGTGAGGTCCCACCCAGAGCCTTCTTTTCTCCACAGTGAGCAACCCCATCTTTCTCAGCCTGCCTTCACACAAGAGGTGCTCCAGCTCTCTGATCATCTTTGTGGCCTCCTCTGGACTCGCTTCAACAGGTTTGTGCCCTTCCTAGTTTGGGGTCCCAGAACTAAACAAACTACTCTGTAGTGTCCATCCATCAAATTCATGTCTCTACAGCTGAAAGAGAAGGATGTCATGCTGGACAGTATCTAATATTTTGCACAAATCCAGGGAGATTATGTCAGTTGCCCTTCCCTTATCTACCAATGCCATAACCCCATTATAGTGGGTGACCAAATTTTTCAGGAGCTATTTGCCCCTAGTGAAGCCGTGTCGGCTGTCACCAATCACCTCTTTATTTGCCATGTGTTCCTGTAGCAGACCCCCGGTATAATATCGCCTGCCCCTGCTCTCCTTATAATCTTGACCCATAAACTCTTGGCCAATTCCTCTTCTATCCACAGATAGAGCTCCTTGAACTCCAGCTGGTCATGGACAAGGAGGGCAACACCACCTCCTCGCCTCTGTTGCCTGCCCTTCCTCGTATCCTTCCACTCTCATAATCTAGTCATAGGAACAATCTCACCATGTCTCCACAACGTTAATAAAATGAAAGCCCTACAGGCATGTACAATGCATAATTTCTGGTTTTTGCTTTGCTTAGAGGCATTTAAGTTGGGGCCCCTGTGAAGCTGACTTAGTGGCTGTAATTCCTTCGTACTGCTCTTCTGGTGCTTTTCTGCTGGCCTTTGACCTGTCTCTGCAACCTCTGTGCATCTGTTGCTGATGCTGGCATCCAGCAAAGGAAAAGGACAGATTGAGGAGTAGGATAGATTGTTCCTTCTCTGGCTACTTTAGTTTAAAGCCTTCTTCACCAACTTGGCAAGCCTATGACCGAAGAAGTTCCTCTTCTTCTCTGACAGATGGACTCCATCAGCTCCCACTAGACCACATTTTTCAAAGTGAGTGGTATGGTCTAAGTAAAAAAAAATCCCTGGCTGTGGCTCCAGGTCTGTAACCATTTGTTGATTCTACAGATTTCATTGGCCATTTCAAACCCTTCCTCTTTGGGAGGACTGAGGTTAAAAATAACCTGTGCTCCAAATTCCCTCACTGCCACTCCCAGAGCTCTGTAATCCTTCTTTATACTCCTCAGTCTGCTCACAGCTGTACTGATGGTGCCCACATGAACAGCAGATAACAGTCAGTGGACTGAGAGAAAGAAGACAACAGATCAAATTTCATTGTCTGCTTTTCCCTTTCCTCAACTAGAAAGCGTAGTGGGCACTGACCAAGGGTAAATATTTTTGAATGTTGAGACGCAGACAGCACGTAGAGTTGCAGGTTTGCATTTAACAGATTTATTTCTGGTTATGTTTAAATCAGTTAAGTACATAAATAAAGAAAGAAATATTTCAAATATGTGATAAATAACCTGTCGTAAATAATTAATAAGCTTTGCCCAGTGCAAAAATGAGATGTTTCGGTACTAACTGGAAAGTTAAAAGTAGCTGGTAGCCTCTGCTCAGGAACATTAGAGGGACCAAGAAGAAGTACACCCTTGGCTGAGACACAGGCATCTGGCAGGCTGCCAGGTAGGAGGTGTAAAGCAGTATCACCCACACTGTCCAATGACAGAAACAATTCCTCCCACATTCTAGATTGTGCCTTAGGCTCTGACAGCACAAGATGAACCTTAGTTAAAGGCAAAATTTCCGCAAAATTAATATAACTTGATGCAGACAAACCCGAGGTGACACATCTATGCTTTACCTTATGTATGCAATTTAACAGTCTGTTTAGCATCACTCCACAGTGCAGCTCATTTCCGGCATCAAGAACCAGAGTCATGAGAGCAGTTACCGAGTTCAGTTCCCAGACCTGGAAATACTAGCAAAGCAAGTTATTTGATCTGATTTTCCTTTGTGTCCCTTGCTTCTACAACTATGATTTATCACATAAACTACTCAAACAACACTCTATAAAAAACTATTAGACACAGGCATAATTCTATTTTAACGAATATAAAAGAAAATCGAAAGAAGCAAAACTATCAAAAAATAGCATGCCTTTTAACAGCAGTATTCAGTCCAAGGTTTTAAGTCTTTTGCTCTATGTATTCATTTCTCCTAATCCAAGTTCTAAAAAATCCCAACTGCATGTTTTTACTTTCTTTTGGTAGTCATTAAGGAATAATATTGTATCTGATCCTACAAGGCAGGTGAGTTGAACTCAAGTATTGTGTGCTTCTCTATGATGATTAAGAAGTGTTTTTATAGAATTAGCTCAGATGAAGACATGTATATCATAGACAAGTAGTCCTTCCTAAGAATTCTTGAATGATTCTTTTGAATGTGTCAGACATGCATAAGGTCCAGACAAGAAATGCAGAAATACTGTTTCTTAACTATCAGAAATACCACCTCTGTAGAGTGTCCTTGGGTTTTGGGTGTAGAAAGAATTCAGGACAGAAATTTAGTTCTAAGTTAAATGTAATGTTTCCTTTTTGTTTTACTTCTAATTATTTAGCACAGTCAAGAGATGGGTGTTACTCCAGAGAACAAAGAGTATATAGTTTGCATTATTTTACTACTGAAGTCGACGCCTAAAGAGGCTGCCTGGAACAGAGGCTGGACAGAGTTAAAGCAATAAAATAAGTGTTTATTAAATTGCTTTCAAAGGATTCACCTTGGGCAGTACAAGAGCCTGGCCAGGGCTCTTCCCAAGATGGATGCAAGATGGACTCTGAGTCACGAGTTTTCACACTTTTATAAGTTTGGGTCCATTTACATATTGGGATTAATTGTCCAATTACTGCTTCCGGTTATGAAGTCCCATCCTCCCAGATTGCTCTCCACAGTTTGCTGTTGTTTATACTTTGGGCATGAAGCTGTAACGGTGTCCTTGGTTCTCAGCTGGGAAAGGATTGTTTTGTCTAACTACACTGTGAAGAGAACTTGCTAACACTTTCTATGAAGTTCAGAGACACACACTAAGGCAATAAAGAATCTAGAAAATATGAAAGCTAAAACTTAATGCATCAAAGTAGGCTGAAACTTGTGACACAGAAGCTGTCATATTTGGATTTTTGGAACCAGCTCTGAAGTAACTGATGGATTACAGGTACAAATTATAGATAGCTTGCTGGATTAGATGGAGAAGTAATGGGCAGAAGAGGAGAGAATGATTCTGCATGAGACTTAACAGTTCTGCTTGATTTATCTTCCTAGCCAGGCTGAGATTAAATTTTAGCTTCAAAAAGCCTTTTGCATCATTCATTGCTTCTCATACTCCCCAGTTTTATTTTACATCAATGATGTTCAGATCTGGAAAGGACAATCACCATATGCAAATCCACCACAATATATAACATCCACTTTTTTTACCAGCAGAAAAAGCATTCTTTTGGCCCTTAGAAAAATATTACTCCAACTCTTATGTGTTTGTTGTGTATCTTACTCCAACTCAACTCAAGCCTAACCAAAAAGTTTGGAATTTTTCCCTGGCATTTTTTAAAATTTAAAATATTTCTTAATATTTTTATTATTAATCTTGATAACAGAAAAAACCCAAACAACTCAGCCTTACAAGTATTCTGTGTATAATCATCCTTGTAGAACAAACACTATAAGTATCTTGATGTATTCTACTCAGGAGTTTACTTTCATCTTTGTTATATTTTTACTTCAGAACAGCCCCAGTGAATCTCTAATTTTTAATTTGATAGTCACACAGCTAGCTGCTTAATTGAAAGTTTAAAGAATCCACATGATGTAGAAAACTGACTGCAAAAATTATTCCTAAATAAAATATTTATTTACTCTCCGAGTTGTATCTTTCTCTTACAATAATAGCAAGAGTCATCATTCTTGTTGTTGTTCGGTTTTTAATACGTGCAGTAACAATGTAGTGTTTTTAAAGAAATGACACAAGAATTTTCCTCATATCACCCATTAGTAGAACTGTTATTTGATCTGGTGATTGTCTATATTTCTCCACTGAAATTTCTCAGTATTACACAGCTCATTCTAGCAATATTAGTCACAAAAGTCCTGCAAATTAAGAATGATGGCTTTTTAGAACTTAGTTTACAACACCATGATTAAATGTCAGACTCATTAGTATAGGAGTATTTTCACTGTTTCAGTTATTGCAGCAGCAGTGAAGAATGATAGGGGAAGCAGATCACTGTAGACAACAGTTTAATTTCATCTGTAAAATCTGCATAAAAATCAGCTGTTCTGGTATAAATGAATGAAGCTAGAATAATAATTATTGATGGATTCATATAAAAAATACGAGAACCAAGATAACTTTTGATTCACAATCTGAGTTGCCATGTATGCCAGCTGAACGAAAAATGTGTGTGTTGTTCTTCTTGCAATTGCTTTTTAATTCGGAAGTCATTGAAATATGAAGACTCACTGAGACATCATGAAGATGAAATCACTTTTTCACAGGAACAGCAGAGTCATTCCTATACTGCCATGATGGAGAGATGCTTAGCAAATATTTGCTAGTGGATGAGTAAGTGCTATGCAATGATTGAAGCTTATGCAACAAATCACAATTACCTGTCATTAGTATTTCATTGCAGCCACTGACTGCAAGTACTTTTGGACAGGAGCTCTCTCTTCTGTACAAAGAACTGTCACATTAAAAAGGAGGCAAAACTTTAACACCAGAAAATCTTAAACTAAATAATTTAATTAACACATTTGCCAGCCGATTTAAGGTACTATTTCAAAAGTGGCTTAACTGAATGTGAACCCTGAATTTTAAAGACGTGCTTGTTTCTGTTCCTTTGTTATTTAAAAATAAGCATCACTGTTTTGACCTAGCTAAACACTTCAGTGAAATTAAGAGGTTGTTCCTCTTATAGCATTAAAAATTATTGTGTATAGAGCTTTGATCTTTTGTTTTTTTATTATTTTAGGTGCATCTGAATAAACACAAAATTGTTCTACTCCCATTTGTTTTCTAGACTCAATATTTTCATGGAAAGCTCATCAAATTAATTTTAAATTTGCCTACAAGCTCCGTCATACTTTAATTTCCCTGATTTGAAGCTAGATTTTGTTGGTCTCGTGGTTTCCTCAAGATACTGTTGGAGATTCTCAGATTTAGTAAGTTTATCAAATATGTATGTCAGGAAATCTAGAATGATGACCACACTGAAAATCAGCCATTTTCTCTCAGTAATTTAAGAGCTAAATTTATTTCAAATTTCATATTTATGTCATATTTCATAGCTATTAAAGCTATTTTGATTGATCCTTTTTCCTTTGTCTCATTGGTATAATGGCATTTCATTACTCCTTCTAATTCACCAGATGAATCATATTCAGAATCAAATTGGGAATGCTTGAATCATGCATCTGAAACCTGAAAAAAAATTAATATATATTTATAGGATGTTTTTAAGCTGATTAATCTACTTTAAACAGGATAGGTCCACTCAGAATTTGGACATAAAACAAGTCTGCAGGATAAAATGACTCTAAGGAGCTTTCGGGTCTATTTGATAGGACATTTGCAAGTAACTCTACTTTAGGGTCTTGGTAGCAAATGAAACTTTTATTCAAACATTAAATAGATCATAAGACTACAATGAAGGCAAGATTGTGCCTTCATATTTGTTTATTTTCCATTCCAGTGAACTAAGATCTTTTCATTATTTCCCACAACGAAATGAGCAAAAAGCTACCATGTGAAGTATAAAAGCTTAGGACAGAGAAGGAGAATTTATTTCTTAAGAGCTTTCTTTTAGTTTTTAGAAGAAGAATGATACAACTCAATGTTCTTTGCTGCATAGAGCATAAAAAGTCATGCACAATATCTTATGGTGTTTCATAAAACTGAAGACATGTTAATTGTCTGCTTGTGAATGAAATAATTTTATTTTTTAGTATTGTGTACCTATATTTTAATAGGCATGCATTTTGATAAGAGTTTTTGTTTTTGTTTGCATACAGAATATTGTAAATGGAATTTTTACATCCCATATACTGTGTTTTTTATCTAAGTTAACTGCTTTCTTCTTCCATATAGAAAACAAAACATTTTCAAATGAAAAAAAGAATGTCCTTTTCAATGGTTTTATTGTGATAGTTCCCATAACTGTGGGTAAAAATGCAGGTGCTGTTTCAAAGAACTGCTACATTAATTTTCTGGGAGTTAGGTATGTGTTAGTGTTTCCTGACCATATTTCACCTCTGTATGAAAGTTAAAAGGAGAATCTGCCAGCATTTTGCCTCAAAATAAAGCAAATCCAGCCAAATATTCACCTTTCTATCCTGGAAATTTGAAAAAATAACAACAAAAAGAAACAACCCAAAAAAAAAACCCAAAACCCTGAAAAAAACCTCACAAAAAACCCAAACCAAACAACCAACTAACTAAAAAAAAAATCCCAGAAAACAAACCCACAAAAAAAGAAACCAAAACAAAAAGAAAAACCCCAAACAAACCCCAAAACAAACCAACTCATTCCCCAAACACCCAAACAACCAAACAGACAAAACACTCTATGCCAGTAAACAAACAAACAAATAAAAAAAACCCAAAAAAAACCCAAAACCTTTTCCCCAGTGCTTTCCATTAATATTATTCTCTGAATTCAAAATAAAATGCCAACCAAAGCTTTAATGAAATTAATACACAGGTCAAGGCTGTTATGTTTAATTTCTCTGGAACAGTGGAAAATAAATCTAGGGCTAAAAGAAAAGATCAAATTTCACCTTGTTTACCACCTGTATCACCTCAAATAAATTGGCACATACAAATTGTTTTTGACAGTGATATTTTACAGCAAACAGTTACACATCCATGAAGGAGAGCACCAATCTCAGCGTTTATGTGTTGAAATCCTGTATGTTCCCAGAGCACTAAAGATAAAGAGATCTATAACAATAGAATATAACACTGTAGATTTCTATATTTCCCCTTGCATAACACTTCAAAGTAAATTTCTGCAGCTAAACTGCTGCAGAGACATTTAATACATCCTCAAAATACTGAAAGGGGCAAAGAAAATGCATACAATGCTGTCCAGAAATTGGATGTGTCCAAGACCTTGGTAATGATTAAGTTGCCCCACTTCATCACAGGACATCAGACTCCAATGTCCTCATCTGAATAATGTGATTTAAATTAAACTAGAATTACATACGGCTTTTCATTTGTATTGTTCATTTGTTAACTTATGAAAGACCATCACTTTAATTAGATGAATTAACTGACCCTGAACCAGTACTACAGGAGTCTGTTTTGATACTTTCAGAATAAATGGTTTATTTTGTCCTCCTACTGGGCTTTCCTCTCCTATACTCTACAATTAAAGTTGTGATACTGGGCTAATGAGGAGACCTAGAAGGGCCACATTTTCCACATTTCATGTAGCTGAATATAATCTGCCATATAACTTTGCCAGCTCATGCAGCATTTGGAACAATGTGGATTCCTTTTTTTGGCTTGGCTCATACATAATAGATAGACATGAAGTTTGTGCCATGGAGGACGCTGAAAGTAGCAGCAGGATGTAGAGCACTAACTGCTGAAAGGCTTTTGGTCAACAAAGCCCAATATAGCAAATGAGGACCATTAGGGTTTTTAGTTCTATTTCAAATGGTTAAAATACAGAAACTTTAGAAAGCACTCCTTCTCATATTTTAAGGCTATGACAGACCAGCAGTCTTGGCGTGCAGTGCTCCCCTCCTGTAATGGCTACTCTCTGAGCCTGCAAGCAGGACTGAATGAGATAAATCTATTTAGTCCCCTGATTTCTTCAGATATGCAAGTAACATTATAGAAAAACTGCGACTACCTGAATTTTACCAAATAATGTCTCTTAGTAAATGCAGTTATATTCCTGAACCATTTAATCTTCCAACATTAACTTTTATTAGCTTGTACGTAGCCAACAAAAGCATTAATCAATGTAATTTAAGCAAACTGGGGTCTCTTTCTTAGTATGGGTGGAACCCATGGCAATTTATTACACGAGATGTATAAAAAACAATCTGTTTCTGTGCATGTGAACAATAACCAGTAAGTCACATCACCATAATAGCTCCATGCTCTTTTGCATTACACTTGCTTTGGTTCCACAAAATTGGTAGTTCCTTCATATATCCCTGCCCCAGCTTTTTCCATGTTCCCAAAAACATATCCCAATGCACACATCTCCCTCTTTTTCCCCCTAACTAGAACTAGACCAGTAGCAGTGTCTCTAATGGCTACTGGAGACCCTGTTGAGTGGTTTGAGTACCAGGTGCTGACTGATCAGAAGGGTGGGATTTTATGTCCTTTTTGACTCATTTTATCTTGTCACAAAGGTCTCTGTAAAGTTCAGAGTGCTAGGGTGCCCACAGACTATTGGCTTTGGTAGTCAGACCAGCCTTCTACTTGTGGAAAAGCAGTCCATAAATTTATCTAACGAGATCACTTGAAAATTTATTTCCTGGCTTGCTGTGTTATGCCATTGAGTTTGTTAGGAAGCTATCTCTGTGTGGGCTGAGATTTGTACCATGGGAAGGTTTGCAGTGTGCTTCAAAAGAAGAGATGCAGCATCAGTCAGCAGCACAAACACAGAGAGCATTCTCGGGGCCGGAATTCCACTGTGTTGGAAGCAGGTAAAACACTGCCAACTGAGCTGTCCTGTCTGTTGCAGCATGGAAACACACTCAATAGGTGTTGATAACTTGAACTTGGCCTGCTAGTTCATTAGTTCACATTCAGTAATAGAAAATCTATTGCCCATGGCAAAGAAAAATAAATGTTACATTATAGAAGATCTATAGCCATGTGGCTGGCTTGATTTTATGAACCCTTACTACCCTGCAGCAAGTGACATGAACTCAGTGTGCTGCACTGCATTACTTGAAGATGCTCCTCTATTTCCTGCCCAAGAACCTACACATACCCTTGTAATTTCTCTTAGTCTCTATTTTCCAGTCATTTTGCACCACTGCAGATATGAATTTTATATAACAAACTGAGGGTGTGTTGGAGAAAGACATAGCAGGAAAAAACCATTATAGTGTTTTTTTACAAGCAGTGAAAAGATAAAATTAGTCGCCATTTACTTTTGAATCCTTATGTCTAACACTTCTAAAACTACTAGCAAGCTTGTATCTGCACCCACCTGTCTCAGTATTTTTTAAAATAATACCGATTTTATCTCGTATGCCTTTTCTGGTAGAGTAACACCAACAACACTGGACATTAATTTTTTAGTTAAACTTTTCTGCAAACAAGATTTTTTTCCACTGATTCAGCAAACTTTCATCCACAGACAAATTTTGACTTTAATTTTTTTAATTATGTGGAAACACAAATGAAACCACATACTTTTAGAAAATGAGAAAAATCTAACCTAGTATTTCCCTAGTGAAGACATGATCAAATATCTAATACTTTTCTTAAAACACATATATTGAGAGACTGTGAATTTTTTTCTTGTTGTGCTTCTGTTTATGTGTGCTTGTGCATTTTAACTATTGAGGATACATAATTATAATGTATCATATTATTCATAATTATATCATAATATAAGCTATATTACACAGTCAGTGGACAGAAATGGTAAGCTATAGTCTAGAAAATGTCCATTAAAAAAAGATACTACTACCATCTGAAACAACTTTTAACACTTTATTGAGACAAGTATGAAGGGAAAAAATATCAACCTATCTCGAGATACATGTGGCTCTGCTGAAGATATGGTACCCAAAAAGCAATATTCACTTATAAGAGAAATATATGTAACAAACACCCATAAAACAGAGATAAACATATTTGTAAAGACTTTGTCCAGCATCATCATAATTTTTGTTTTCCGCAAATATTCCACCTTACATATTTTCATTTTTAATTAACTATAAAAATATTTTTCCACAAATTTTGAAACATCTCTCTTTTTTATGTGGGCTTTTTCAGGATGGTGCATCAAATAACATGTCAAAATAAAGCTTTTCAGGAACTTTAATAAATCTGGAAACAATATAAACAATAAAAATGCTACCGTGGAGGATACTAGGGATGGTTATCTGTAGTTCATCTTTATGATATATTATTACACTATCTTAGCTATAACATTTTATTAAGTCAGCTCCAGGGTACTCCAGATCTCTCATAGCTGGGGAATACTTTTTTCTCAATGAAGGCAGTCTTTTTTCTAATGATTAATCACTGAAATGGTACATAGAGAAAGAAATAGCAGATTCATACCAAACTGACATTTTTAAAAACAGAGATTAAGAAACCCCACCTAAAGAAGCTGGAAAAGCTTAGAAATATATACAATTTCTTGAAAAGAAAAAACTGCTGCTGCATGAATTATTTTTCATGGAATATAATTAGGAAAATATTTCATTTTTGTCATTGAATTAGAATGATGGCCTATATGGAACTATAACCTGTTTCATCACCAGAACAACAACTTATTTTCTCTCTCCTTTTCCCATAGATGATTCTGTAAACCCTCTCACTGACCTAGCCTAATCAGAAGTCTGAGGCAGCACTGCTAGTTTTTTAATGGATTAGTTGTTGCCCCTGAGGAAAACTGATCCATAAACACACTTTAAAACAAACCAGGATCAAAGCAATTTATTGATTTATTAATGACATGTAATTAATCAGCAAACACTATGCTCATGATCAGTATCAGAAACATAAAAAAACACACAATATTAGACACCTGTATGCACACCTTCAGGTTTCTAAATTCCATTTATATCTCATTCCGAGAAGCTCCACCCCAACCCACCTGACCCCAGTGAGGTTTCCCCCAGCTGTGGCATCAGAAGCTCACCCCCGCCCCAGGAGTGGATCCTGCTTGTGCACACCACTTTTGTGGGACAAGTGGGTGCCCTGATCTTTTGTTGCCCTTTGTTCTCTTCACCTGCTGACCCAGGTCCTGGTAAGAAAGCACTTCACCCTGGTGGGGCTGTGGACCTGTTACCCCTGTAGCAAGATCTTTTCTGCTGCATCACAAATCTCTTTTCAATCCTCTGCTTGCTGCTTAATTTTGCTGATGGTTGCCTTCCACTTTAATGTGATCAGTGCAGGGCAAAGGCCACTATGGACAGTTTTGAGTGTCCCCAGCCTCTCACAGATAAACACACAGAGTTTATTCCCACTTTCTCATTTTATCATCTGCGGCTGTAGAAGTCTTTTGGTCAAGGGACAGCAATGTGATCATCCTCATGATATTTGAATCAAAGTCTAAGAGAGAGCATTCCCAGCTAAAGCTGGCAAAATAGAGAGGCGTATCAAATACAACCATCTCAACAATCATTCAGTAAAAATCTTAAATGCTTTAACTGCATGCTGTTTGCATCTCTATGTCACTTTGCCTCTAAACCAGTCCTTATGGCAGAAAAAGAGAAGGCAACCTGTAAGGATCTTAACACAAAGGAGTACAATTAATTTGCAAGTCCTTGCTGTGCTACAATGAGGTCAAGAAAAAACATACAGGCCATAAAGGACAGCAATGGTAGAATGAACTTTTGTTAAAGTTACTTTTGGCTGTCTCTCACCTATAGTGAATCTTGAGCTCCAGGTGCCCAGGGGCTTTCTCCAATGGCCCAGGCAGAGAATTGTTGTATTCCAACAAGACTGTTACTAACACAGACTGTAGCACAGCTCTAACAGTACTACATTTCAGAATAGAAGCCAAAGTAATGCCTGTACTGAGCTGAGAGAAAACACTTGGCTAAAATGTGAGTGGTAAGGCAGTGGAATAAATGATCACAGTCAATATACAATAGAAGTAGCAAATCCCTAAAAAAATTGAAATCACCAAAGGCCACAAAAGTCAGGGAGGCGATTATTCACTGTTGAAGGGTGTGACCTGACCAAGGGTTAGGTGAACAGAGGAAAAGAGGAGCTCTTGAATAAGACTTGTGAGTTAAGTAAGCAATGGTTTCCAAGAAAAATTTAGAACTAATGCAGGCTTCCTGTACTCTCTTTCTGATTCCCTTGCTCTCTCATCCTTGTTTCCTACCTTTTCCTCAGTACATTTATGGTATTACCTTAAAATCTAAAGAATTATAGCTTTGGACAATGAGACAATTAGAGAATTACATAATCAACAGTCCCCATCTAAGGTAAACCTAGGCTGAACCATCCTGAAATTGAAAGATAAAGCCAAACTAATAGAAAAATGTACTTTTTAATTCCCTGCATGTGAAACTAAGATGCCTGTTGGCTGATTAAGCAAGAAAAAGACTGTGAACATTGTCTTTTACACATGGTGACTTCTGATCTACATTCACCTACAGCTTTGCGTTAACTTATCCAGTACCTGTAAGTTAATCTAATTTGAACTGAAGGATCCAGTTGTTTTTCTGTTGCCAGCAGCTTGAGCAAATTATCTTAAAAGACCAGATCCTCACAGTTCATGCTCACTTGGTTACATAAATCCTCACTAGAATTTCAGTTTTCCATGTCAGAAAACAAGTATTATTGAGATATAAAAAGGCTCAGAGTTCATTAAGAAAATTATAGAAAACATTTGATAAATAACAGTTTCTATATGTCAGAAATACTTCTTAATGAATTTCTTCTGGTAGATTAATAGACCAGCTTGGTAGGGAGTTCTTTCCTGGAGAAGCTGAGAATGAGTGTTGACTAACCTACTTTAAGACTAAAACTGGTTCCACATTTCAGGTCCTCAGAGACTGACAACAGGCAGAAATAGGACAGAAATTACCTCTTTACTTCTCTGAATTTTTTCTGCTAATTCATATTACACAGGAACTTTAACTTTCTGTAATAGGAACAATAATTAAAATAATATCAATGTTATTATTAAATTTTATTATAATAATTATTATATTTTACCTTAAGTGTTGTTGGGGAAATACTGACAATTTTGAACTAGTGAAATGGGAAAAATCTAGAAAGAAGTGGCACTTTAATGCAACCACTTACAGCTATAAATCTAGTGTTCTTATGCTTTACAATAAGTACAGGCACCCAGTAGTACTGTGATACTTAAGGGTCTATCATAGTTTCCATTGTAAATCCAGTTTTTCAAGGATTAAAAGTCAGCTGTGAAACTTTCTTCTTCCTAAGATTTGTCAGTGAAGATTCATCTTATGAATTAATTTCGTTAGTGTCAAATATCTTGTGCATCCTTGTAGACCTATATCAACTTCGAACATTATGTTCACAGCATAATAAGGAAACAAAAATCTTGAAAAATTAAATTCCACCCTCTAAACTGTTTTCTGTTTGAGAGGAATGCAAACAGGAAGGCTAAGAATCAGTCATACTGTGTTACTGTAGCAGCATCTAGTAACTTTGGAAATAGACCAATATATAAAAACATAATTCGGAGTATTTGATTTTAACCAAGGTCTTAGTATTTTTTCTTTGATTATTCTTTCTATCTTATATTTCTCTTTCTTCTCTTCTGCTGTCTAATACAGACCATCAGAATCACAAAAGATCCAAAAGTAGAAACAACAGTAGGTTTTACTCATCCTGAATTAAGCATTGAAGTGTCAGGCATCAAAGTTTAAGCTGTCTCCACATTTGTCAGAGGAGACTCAACACAAGAAAAATTTCTTTTAAGATTGATATCTAGGACAGATTACTGAAACTAACTTATTCAAATGTACTGTTCTCAGCACTTTAGCACTACATTTCAATTACTTAAAAATAGTAAATTATTAAAAAACTCAGTTTATATGTTATCCCCAAATTCATATCTCAGAATTTTACTTTTTTTTTTTTTTTTTTTTTTACTTGCCATCTCTTGGAAGCATTCAACAATCACATTTTACTGAATGAAAAAAATAAAAAAGAAATTATACATCAAACCAGCAATTTTGTGATGCTGATTTCTGTGCTGTTTAAAATGATCTGAATTATCTGGAAAAAATTCCTTATTGGATTGATGTTGTCAGCAAATGTTTAATGATTTGCCTAAACTGCAATTTTCATAGAAATTGACTATTTCCTGAAAAGTCTGAAAGCCTTGGCTGAGAGGCAGCTGTTTTTAAACAGCAGCATTCATCAGGAGTCACCTAACAGACCCAGGAGAATTATAATCCTCACAAAGTCTGTTTCAAGCTGAAATTTGAGCCTTGGCCTCCTGAATCCCAGGGATAGTCCAGACCAAGGACCACTGCATGGAATGGACAACAAACAAAAATATTGGACAGTCACATTTCATCATGGGGATTAAGTAGACATCCCATTAGATCTTAAAATTTTCCAGTTAACCTTCATGAGATATTTTTCTTTATGTTTGATACTCGTCACCAGTTTACTTTGTGAAAGTATATCCAAGAAAACATGATATAATATAATAAAAGTAATGATAATTTTAGAAGTATTTCTATAGGATTATTTAATTTCAACTTCAAAGAAAAGCAGACCAAAAATATATGTCTAAAATACATTAGTGAAATGAGATATGTAGATATGTATGTACATACATATACATATTCACTTAGATATAAACCCCTGTTTATATATGTTTACACACATGTATTTGATTTTTTTTTTTTTCACTTCTGCAGTGTCTAACAGTATAGTTAGGCTAATTCAGTTAAGAAGCTTACTCTCCTGGTATTTAAGTAACATTTTCAGACCTCTACTCTTATACCTATGTGTGAGTTGGGGGAGTGAGAGGAAGATGTGGGGGAGGATGAGATTGACTGCTTTGGAAGGATTCCTGTTGGACTACACTATAAATCATAAAGTAAATGGATCAAACACCATAGTTCTTAATTGAACTAGATAGTCCTTTCTTATGTTGGCATTCTTCAGGACTTTAATAGACCGTGATTCATTAATTTAATTGGGAGTTCTTCATGAGTAAAATACTAAATGTAAGGAAACTGGAGAAAATATGAGGAATAAGGGTGTTTAAATCAGGTCTGAGGAGCTGTCTCCACTGATGTCTTATCGCAGTCAACTTGATGAAATAGTTAAAGCAGCAGCTCTGAGAAATGGAGTCATAAAGCCATATCTGATCATTGTCTAAATGGCCAACACTGAAACTTGTATTGAAAGCATATGAAATATGCCACTTGCCTCACACCACTAACTGATTATGTTTTTTCTCCTAAGTGTTTTGAAAATAAATTACAATAATGATATTTAGAAATATATAAATGCATTCAGGAGGTCTTGTGGCAAAGCCAAGTCTCTTTCTAAGCACTGAAAATTTCACTCCTAATATATAGTGATAAGAGGAAAGTTCAGATAAGCTACGAGCTATAGATAACAAAAATGGATGTGCTACAGCCATTCTTGGCTGTGGATTTTCCTGAGTGTTTGTGATGAACATCTGTGATGTTCGTAGGAACATTCTTCACTCCTATATCTTCTCTGCAATCTCTGTAGGATGTTTTCCTCATTTAAGGGAGAGAGGCATTATTTTCTATCTTTTCTGGAATAAGGAGATACATTGGAAGTTCAAAATACTAGCTAATCTTGTTTGTCACAGGAGGTAAGTACAAAAATATTGGTGTTTTCTGTCTTTATATTTGTAGCAGAGTCACATAGCCTTAAGTCCCAGACATTCATGAACTAAAACACTAGAATATCATTGAAGTACTTTCAGTGCTAACTTCAGGTAAAAAAAAATAAAATTATGTATATATATACACATATAATATATATATATATTATATTATATATTATCTATCTATCTATCTATCTATCTATATATATATATATATATATGCCCATATATTTTGAGGAGAGAACAGGTACTTAGAATTTTCATGTTAAGACCTGTACAAAAAACCTTTAAGATCATGCTTAAACAAAATTGGCTCAATCCTTTTCAGATTATGTAAGAAGTAAGAAAACATACTTCTACTACAAAACCAGGTTGTGACTGCTTTTGGATACTCAGAATTAGTCCAAGATATAAACTTGGTATAAACACAGCCTTTCATGAAGAAATCAGCTCATCACATTAGTTTTATTGTTTCATATATGAAATAAAAAGTGATTTAGTATGTATGCAAACTGTGGAAAAAAAACTCCAGTGAAAACTTTCAGAGCTTCAGTATACAATATAGTTTTAGTGAGAGAGGTAGAAGGAATCAATTCTGTAGGGACATCTGGGAAAAAATGCAGTTTCTCCCCTCTTATCCTTTTCTCTCAATTCCCAAATAGTGGTAGAGAAATTAAACTTATTCTTTCCGGAATCACGTTACTATTACTGTCTCTAAGAACTGGTAAGAAAAAGGTGTGGTGACAGAAAGCCTCCAGAGTCAAATATATGACCACATTGCAAAATAAAGAGGACATCTCCAAGTGACAAAGTGACAGGATGTGCACCCTCTGTATTATGACAGATTTTTTGCATCCCCATGGGGCAAAATATCTCACTTCAGCTCCTGCCAGAGTAGTGCTCGTGCCCCAGTCCTTATGCAAGATTTAGACAAAAAACACCATCTGTCCTGGAGCTTATGTGTAATACCACTTAGACAGGATATTAGATTACCATTCAGTTATCTGTTTCCAGGTAGACATCCTCTCTAAATATACTTTTATAGTTTTCAGGAAAGGATAAATGACTTCTAAATATCAAGCCTGTAATACCAATGAAGCGCTCATGTGCCTAAAACAAAGCACATCCCAATGTGCTACAACAGCTCTTTTCTTTAATACTGGTTTTATTTCAGAAGTATCACTCAGAATATCTTGTTGTTTCAATAATTTTTTGGGAAAACACCTAATATTCTACTTTCAGAATTGTTATACTGATTGAATAAATGTGGGACTTTGTGTTCTAGAAGTGGCTATTACAAGCCATCATCTTACTTTTGATGATATTATGATGATTAGCAAAAATGTATTGCTTTAGCAGAATATAGATCAGCCAAGGAATTCATACTTAAGACCTAGAGGTACTCTGAAAGTATTACCTAGTGTAGATAGTGGAACTGTCTGACAAGCAAACCCATTAAAACTGTAATATTAATTTTTACTAAACAATTAAAAAAATTAGCCATTTAAACCAGCATTACAGACTTGTAAAGGATTTATTAATTATTTTGATTGTTTAACTTAAATTTAATTTATTTAATCAAAAAATTACACTGGTTAAATTAGTGTGCTTTCCATTATAATAAATTAAAATAAAAGTAGGATTCATGCCCCTTTCCCTCAAAAGCTTTCTCAAAGGCACTGCAATTGATAATTCACCTGTGAGAGATAAAATAAAGATCTGCATGCCCATATAGAAAGTCTCCCATCTATGACTTCAAAGGGAAAATTCTGTCTTCTTGTGTCACTTCTATTATTCTCTGTTCTGCAGAGGCTACTGCTGCTCTGGTGCTGCATAATCATATTTCTCTCCTCTCCTGACAGGACTCTTTCACTCCTTCTTAGTATCTTGGTAAGACTGTCTCCTCATTGTTTCCTTCCTCCCCATGCTGTCTCTTTGCTTGAGGAGTTCCTACATAGCTCCCAAAATATTCTTTTCATTAAGGATGCTTTCAGAGCGAAAAGGCACAGCTCTGATCAAATCAAAGGCTCTGGAGTAATCAGGCTGCCAGGGAATCCCTGGTGACTGTAGAAATGAAGTAAAGCACTTCCCCTCTGCTTGTAGAGGTAAAGCCACAAACAAAACCCTTGCTATGGACTATATGGATATATGTTATAGCATGTATTATTAACTTATATGACCCTTCATTTCCTGGGGAAAAAAAAGTAATTATCTGTTCGGGTGAGGCACACCATGCAGCACAATATGCAGACAAACAACTACACACACTTGAAAACCTCTGGATAAAAAAGCAATGTTCCACATAACAAAATCACAGTAAATATTCCCAACATGATCAGCCACTGGCAGAGGGCTCTAGACATTGCAAGAAAATGGACAAATACACACAGAAATTAAAAATATTGTGTACGTATAGAGCATAATACCTTTAGAGAACTATTTTGCTGTGCACGTAGGAAAAATAGGAGAAAAGATTCTGCCCTATAGAAGTGGCAATTCAGATCTTGATGACAAAAAAAAAGAGCTGAACTTGATTCAGAAAAGGTGAGTTTGGAACAACAGGATCAGAAATACCTTAAATTTACTTCTTCAAACTGCTTGTCGTGGTGGTGGTGCCACAACATTTCTAATCTCTGGCAGGGCTTTACTGACATTCCGGACAAGATGCAGCATTAAGCCACCACTCCTTGTCCTATCTCCACTGGATACAAAGACAGTTCCCTCCCTCTGAAAATGATCTCCTTTTAATTTGGCATGCTTATATTGAAGTAGATAGGCTAGATAGATTAAAGCAATATACCTAACAGGAGCAGGTGAAGGACTATAACTGTATCTTTTCCATATGCTAGCCATGCTAAAGAAAGAATGTTGCATATTAGAGAGCAGAAAAATCATTGCACACACAATTGTTATCAACAATCAGCATTTCTCTGTACCTCTCCTAACTATCGCTGCTCTCTACTGTAACAAAAATAAAAATAAAGCTGAGATTTCGGTTGTTTTGAGAAAATTTTCTGGCAGCAGCTGCAGTTATTCCACTAATTTTGTGTAAAAAGGTAGCCACGATCACTATGACACCGAAAACTGTACTAGAGAACGTGTTCTGAAAAATGGTACATAGGCAGAAAAGAGGCCATCCAACTAATTTTAGAGCATTATGGAATACATAATTAAGAAGCTTTTCCATATGATAAAAGCTCATCATTCTGGCATTCAGCTGTTGGAATCATTGCTAGAATGTTACTTAACTCATATTTTAGAACAGAATTTCACAGTAATAAGTACTTCCTTCTTCCTGAGTCTCTTTTCTGGATTTGAAAGAGGAATATTCAAAGCACAGATAATAGAATATAATAAAAGTGATTCCCTAGTTTTTAGAGGTCAATTTGCTTTGCAATGCATTGGAAATGATTAATAGAAAGAATAACACAATGGCAATGTGGCATTAAATTAGGTCATTTGTCCAAACATGGCCATTTCACTGAATGTTAGATGCATAACTACTTTGTGCAAATTTCTCTAGCAGATGTTGAAAGCCAATATTAAAAAAAGGAAGATAAAGAATGAAATTAAAATAATTCTACAAAATTTGCTTCTGACTTAAGATTCTTTCATTCATTGTGTTTTCATACAATGAACACTCCTACAACAACGATTTGATTAATGACATTTTGGCCTCTCAATACCTAACTCTGTGCAAGAATTTACAGGAATACTCATTATGCTCCTTCCTGCTTCTGTGATTGTGCAATTAAATTGAAATTAAATTTTCTAAAGAGTCCAGCTTTGAAACCTGGTTCTGTACAGCATTTGGACAAGCACCTTGAACTAATCCCCAAGACTATGGATGGTATGGTGGTATGGATTAAGACTGCCTCTAGATTAAGAACAGTCTTAAAGAGAGGCTCCAGAGAAAATGTATAGGTTATTCATAATGATTATATCACAAGGTGTACTTCTTAGAGAGCAAGATGCATTCTCTCTGGAAAAAAGGCTCAGTAGAACAGCAGTGAGTACTTGTGCTTGGACCACTTATGGTGTTACATCCCCAAGTTGTAGGTGACAACCTAAAAGTGTCCCATCCATCCATTGCTGATATCACATGATCAAACTTGTTGGCTACAACCTTGAGACAATTACAACCTTTCATGGCAGAACAACAATACAAATTTTTGTCTGCCACAAAGTTTTTTGGTAAGGAACCCCTTTCTAGCTTTTTACGAGAGCTAATTGGATCTGTCCTGACAGATATCTCAGAAATCCATTAGGATCTCTACATCTCTTATGTCAAACTGAAGAAGGCACAGTGCTGACATAATTGAAGTGACTCCAAAGTTTTCACATCTCTTTTTTTCTGGTTGTCCACATGACCTGAGAAAAAAGCATGAGAAACTGAGTATTTATCCTTTCAGAAATCCATGGTTCATTCTGCTTTTAAAGCTTCAACTCAGCCTCAATTCCAAAACAAGCCTAGAGCTGGAAAGACTATTCTCTATAGCTGAAGGAAATCAAAAGAGTCATTTCCTGGGCCTCTACCCATTCATAATTAGGATGACTGACAGTAGTTTTTTTAAACCTGAAGCACAGATCTAATACATAACTCTGAATCTGTAAAAACATTTTTTAAACATGCTATTTATTTATTTATATTTAATCCAAATGAAATCACTAAGCATGCATGAAAGTTCACACTAAGAAATAGTCCACTTGCTGAACCACAACTCATTTGAATCTCTTAAAAGATGTATCTTAAATATGTCAATATTAAGTCATATTTAATCAAGACTTAAATATCCTGTCTTCAACCTCCTAAGGTGTCTGAAATTTTCAAAAATCTTACCTTTTCATCATGATTTAGTCTTTTAACCAGGGACTTGGTTACCCAGAATGTGGAGAAGGCTGAGGTACTCAATGACTTTTTTCCTCAATTTTCACCAGCATGTGCCCCAGCCACACCACACAAGTTGCAGAATGCAGAAGCAGGGACTGGGAGAATGAAGTACTGGTCACTGTAGGATAAAATCAGCATCAGGACCTTCTAAGGAGCCTGCAGGTGGACAGGTAAATGGAACCTGCTTATATGCATCCTCGTGTCCTGGGGGAACTTGCAGATGAAGGGGATAAATCACTAGAGAATATTTCAGAATATTTGAGAGTTCATGACAGTCCAGTGAATTTCATACGGATAAAAAATGGAAAACTCCCCCATTTGTGAAAGAACTACAATCCAGTCATTTTAAACTCTGTGCCCAGACAGATCATGGGCCAGATTCTCCTGGAAATCTTATTAAGGCACATGAAAATAAAGAGGTTGTTGGTGATCGATAATATGGTTTCCCTAAGGGTAAATCATGCCTGAAAAATTTGGTGGTCTTCTGTGAAAGGCTTAGAGCTTTGGTGGCTAGAAAGTGACATAATTTCCCTGGACTTGTGCCAAGCATTTGACAGTATCCAACAAAACAGTCTCGTCTGTTAACTGGAGAGATATGAATTTTATGGATGGGCCCCACCTGGAGTACTGTGTTCAGTTCTGGGGCATACAAACATAAGCAGGACGTGGACCTGTTGGACTGAGTCCAGAGGAGAGCCATAAAAGTGATCAGAGGACAAAGAGAGAAATCTTAAAACTCAAAGATGGTAGATTTAGTTTAGATGTGAAGAAGAAATTCTTTATTGTAAGGGTGGTGAGATACTGAGAGGTTGCCCAGAGAAGCTGTGGATTCCCCACCACCAGAAATGTTTAAGGTTGGGACTCTGAGCAGCCTGGTCTAGTAGAATGTGTTCCTGGCCTATGTAGGGGGTCAGAACTAGATGATCTATAAGGTCCTTTCCAAACCAAACCATTCTATGATTCTACTAATCTAACCATTTGGATGGCAAGTCAAATTAACCAAGGAGGGAATCTCTCTCTTATCATCTTTGTATTACTTTTCCTGTCCTTACCTGTCCTACATGATACAAAGATTTTTAAACAAGCAATCTGAATTTTATTGTCTAAAAATATTTCCATCTTCTGTGAGAAACAATCCTCACTCTGAACATCGTGCTCATAGGAGAATGGGTTATAGTGTCTGAATCTGCAAGAAAAATAATTGTTTTCTGTCCAGCTACTGCAGTGTAATATCTGTGATGTGAAAGCTGGTTCTAATACACCCTTGTCTTAGTCCTTTTAGAATCACAGTCATTATACCTCGATTTGATTGCCAAGGAGACAGAGCAGGATAATGTATTAGCTAAAGCATTGAGATCAGCAGCCAGTGAGAATATTCACACTGAAATGATGGTCTTCCCCTGTGCTTGGTACAGAAGTCAAAATACATCTGACCTACATTAATAGCTTTACATTATTTGACTAAATGTGATCACAGAGAAAGTAATTCATACACAGCATAAGCAATCATCTTTAAAGGGAAATACATTTCATTGTGCTACTCAATCTTCTGCCCTGTGCCCTTGCAATGATTGTGGCACAGCATTGTCAACTGTTTTATCTGGTAGCAGTCTAATACCACTTTCTTTAAAATAGTTTTTAGAAATTAAAACAGAACTAGTACTATAATACCATCACAATATATCTTCTTCCTCAACATGGTTGCTATTCCTTATGCTCCTATTTGCATGTAGATTTATACCTGTTGAAATTAGTTTAGCAAGTTTGCTCTAATCTAGGCAAGTACACACACACTTTTTAAAATGAAATATCATTTTGTTTGCCTTGTACCACATATTTATCAGATTTCTCGTTTTAAGAATAATACAAAGCCTTTATAATAACTCATGTTAACTGGTAAGACAGTCTTCACTAAAGTATACACACTTCACTCAGTATGTTCTGAGAACCAAATTCCACTGTATCTTTACATTCAAATAAAGAGAAGCATTTTATTAAAGATTTATTTTTTTTTTCTGTTCCTGTCAAGAGGCATTTAAAGCATGTGTTCAGTGAGTTTGCCTAAAAGAGATCTTCTGAAGAATCCATTTGGGGTCAATTATTTATTAGTCTATCTTCCAGCTGGCTTTGTTGTGGTTCTCTGAACAATCAGACTTCTCCAAAAGAGGGAAGAGTTGAAAGGCAATTCATCATCTTACTGTTGCAGTACAATTGACATATTGAAATAAACTATACCACATTTAAATAATGTAAGTGCCTAAGTATTGCTGTATTAGCTAGTTCATGTGTTAAACTGTGTACTTCTTTTCTTATCAAACCATTAAATATTAGTCACTTTGATTTTATGGTTGCCACTATCTACATCTAATCATGAATTCCTTGCATCTTTTTGATGAGAATTTATTGATATCAGATTTTTAGGCAATTGTAAATTTGAAAAATTTGAACTTAAATATTAAGCAACATTATGTGACTCAGGTGTTTTAAAAAATAAAAGTATTTTTATATTTTTGCTTTTATTTTATTTTTATATTTTTTATTTTATTTGCTCATTTACTTCTGTTGAATTATTATTTCCAGATTAAATTTTCCATTCTTTATTCTCATCTCAAAAATAACTTTTGCTTGGTAAATTTAAGAAAAATCTTCAAATGTTATAGATAGAGAACAAGTCGAGAAGATAATTATTTTTTCTGTAAAATTAAACTCTGAAACTAGATTGCTTATTAAGGTTATTTCTTCAGTTACTTAAATAAAATTAACTGCTCTGATAGTTTTCTAGACAACATGAAATTTTTGGAAATTAAGTGAAATAGTAAAAGGTAGCAAAATAAATAATTTTGCAGGACCTAAAGCACATCATTCGCACTAACTTTTAGAGTAATGACAATCTTTAATTAATTCTCTACTCCCACAGATTTCCTAAGGAATAAAGAATGCTGTGAGGATAGACAAATAAGGGCAGAAACCCAGAGAAGATAAGTTGCGCCTTTCATTATGTAAGTTTTTATTTCCCAGGCATGGCCCACACCCATATTAACAAAAAGAGTTCCTTTGCTTTCTAAGAACTTCTTTCCTCATTGACAATTTTTTTTTTGTTGTTTGTTTTGATTCTTTTTTTTTTTAATGATAGAGTTATTTAGTTCCAATTATTTTATTCCCAATTACAGGAGCTTCATGTTAAGGACATTACTCAGTTGTTTGTATTTCCATCAGTGTCTCCTTCCTTTGCAATCTGAGAGTTGTCCAAGTGCAGAGGAGATATATAACCTCAGCTTCTCAACTCTATTGCATAATTCCAAAGTTTCATTCATTTCAATGAATGTAAGCTGATCTGGCAACAAAGGCAAGAGCACAAGAAACTCCCTAGAGAATGTAGAATTCAGTGGATATATAACTTTTTTAAGATAAAATTCAACATAGCTACAAATATATATCTCAGATTAAAACCAGAATTTGTCTCCCAACCAGAAACTTGGTGAAATAAAATGCATTTTAGGGTGAATAATGCATTTTCTTTATAGAAGCTAAAATATGTCTTGAAAATTATCCTATAAAAAACAAAGTTATTCAATATTTGGATCATTTGTATCAGATTTAGAGATAGTCTGTATAAGTCTCATTGGTCTCCTTCCAGCTGCTGCTGTTGAGGGCACTCACAGATTTCCAGAGAAGCAACATATATTTGACTTTAGGACCCCTTGCTTCACAAGCCTGTTGTCAAATTAAAGGCACTTGGCAAAGGAATTTACAGGCATATTAACTGAGATACTGGCCAGCCTTTTGCAAGATAAAATACAGTGGAGGAAACATTTTAATTAAAAACTTCTTCTATAGGAAGATATCCTCAGGCAGCAAAAGCTGGTCTCCCCCTTGCCTCTGTGGTTCTGATGATAAACTGCTGAATCCTGTGTGTACGAAAGGTTATTGAGCTCCCATGCGTGCAACTGTGAATAAATATTTTCCCAGTCGTTGTCACACTGACACACCTTGTATTTGCCCCTAGTTTGTTCTCAGTTTTAAAACCAGGCTACTCAAAATTGCCCAGCGGACATGAAGCCAATCAAGACTGGATCTTCTACTTGAGTTTGCTGCTAGAGTGGGGTAGGCAGGGATAAGAAAATATAGATGTTTTTGTCACAGTCTAAAGAGAAATTTTTTCTCCTCAGTGACAGTATTGACCTGAGAGAAAAGACACATCTTCCCTTAACCACCCCCTCACCAAATCCTCCTTCTGTATTGACTTGTACCCTTTAACACAGCCACTCTATAATATCAGAGCTCATTTCATAAATATGCACAGATTTCCTCTTTGGGCAAGAGATATTGATTTTAATGAAACTTGTGACACAGTAGAAAGGATGTGTATAAATAAACTTAAATACTAATAGTGCAGCAATTACACTGTTAATTTGCACTATCAATTGAAAAATCTGCAAACATAGCTATTACACACTGTTCCTTTCATGTATCCTCTTTTTCATTATCTTTAATGGTTAAGCCCAGGAAATTTTAGTTGAGTATATAATCAGCTATTAAGACAAAGTTGAAAATATGAACTACCTCTTAAATTATGTACTAAATATGAACCATTATCCAGATACTGTATCAGGCTTTCATTCTGAGGCATAGAGTAAGCTAAATCCCGTAAATCCTCATACACATATTGGCTATATGTGTAAAACATCAAAAGTAATTTCAGTGAGAATTCCCCTGCTTAAAACCAAATGGAGTTTGATGTCTCAGGATCAAAAACCTATTCTTTAGGTAGCCTTTCACTTTCACTGTGATGATTTGAAAAGTAAGATCCTATGACTCAGGCCAGGAATGCAGATTCTATCTCACCATTCATGCTGTGTAGACGGCTTGAAACAGAAGATACTTGGAATATATAAGACGAAGCTCAACACCCACAAAACAAATAAATTTATTTGACATTAAACTTGAAAAATGTTTTAAATAATATGTTGTAATTCTAGGCACTAGTAACTCCCTTGCCACATCAAAATTAAATCTGGGTTTGGGACACTACTAAGAACACACAAGAAATATTTGCAAAAACTGACTGCACTCAAGTGTGAAAAATCAATTAAAACTTCCAGCCACCTCTGGATATAAATATTTTCCATGAAATAAAATGTTGCTAAAAAGCTCATAAGAATTTATTTGGTTTTAAAAATGTTAGATGATACATTGAAATTGAATAGACACAGATTTTAATTACAGATTTAAATTGGATCAACTGTCTTTAAATATCAAACCCATAAATATTATTCTTTCCTCTTATTTTCTGCTTTATATTTATACATCTCCTTCCATGCAAAACACATTTGTTTGGACATGATCAGAAAGCCTTAGTTAGATAAGTGAATACTCCTTTCAATCTGTTGAGCCAAAAATCTGAGCCTGTTGCTTCGTAACAGAAACCTCTTGAAAGCTGAGTGTCACCAGACTTGCTACACTGTTCTGCAACTCCAGATTAAAGCCACAGTGTTCCCTCATCACTCTTACCTTTCAGCCTTCCCTGAGTTTCGTGCTCTTATTACATCCTCCTTACAGTGGTGTATCAGCTCTGCTGCTTCATGGACTCAGCTCTTTCTGCTGCATTTGGAACCTTCTTTAGTAAGATATAAGGAGTCTGAGTGAATGAATCCCTCAGGAATCCTTCAGTTCAGCAGAGTAGCTTCTGGCAGTGATCTCAGACATGCAGTAACAAAGGCAAGGGGCTATCCAATCATTCCAGTAATGAACTGGGAGGATTGTACTAAGGATACCAGTCAAGGTGAAGAAATGTTGGTTGCCACTTCTACTTTTAATAGCTAGATAATTGCCAATTTGCAATTCCCAAAACTCTGGGAGAGTTTTGATTTTATTTCAACAGGAAAAAAATTACTATAAGAACCAAACAACCTAAATTAACTTTCTTTTATGACAGTAATTTCTAAATTACTCAGAGCAGCATTTTTATACTGACAGAGAATCTGAGAGACCTAGAACTCCTTCCCCAAAGCAGACTACAACACAAAAATCTCACTGGATTGGACCAGAGGGTTCAGAAAGTTTAGTGTCTTGTAGATGACCTTATGTACAGACTGTACTTACAGCATTTCTGGAAGTATTTAAATACATTTAATCTTTCTAGTTTAATAAACAAATGTGTAGTGGTTTAGATTTGCTAATTTCATTTTCTCGGCTAACGCACTAAATAAATGTTGTGGTTTTAAAGCAGTAACTAAAAAAATTAGTAGAAAATTTACTTATTTTTTGCTGTCAGATGTGGATTAGAACAAGAGCAAAACAGGCTTAAAACTTAAAAGGAATAAAGAAAGTTTATTAACAAATTACAAGAATAACAAAACCAGAATAAAACTTCAGAAAACTCCTTTTTTTTCGCTACCTAACTATTTTCTTGTTTACATGACAACACAGAGACAAAAAAACTTTGGAATTTTGGTGTTTAAAACAGTCTCAATTTTTGCTAGAGTCTTTTTATCAGTCTTTGTAGAGAAACAGAAGTCTTTTTTTGCTAATCTATGGAGTTTCTCACGAGAAAACTATTTCTGTTATAGCTTTCTATTTCTCTGATGCCAGCTGCCTGGAAATCCTGTCACCAGTTCACTCCTCCCATTTCACATTACTCTGAGGTGTGTTATGGGTCAAATGAGTCTAGGGATGTCATTTTTAAGGATGAGTTACTTAAAGGTAAAAGTTCTCTTCATCTGTCTCTGTGAGCTTCTCTGGAAACAGAAGTTTTCTCTTTGCTTCTCAAGGCCTCAAATCTTCAACTATTACTTCTCTCCTTCTGTTCCAGCACCTCACTGTATCACAGTTACTCCACCTTTTACTCAAAATCTACACTTTGAACACTCTATTCTTCTCAATATAGTCTGTTGCGAATTAAAGGAGTTTTTCCAGAACACTATTGTCTATCTCTATAGCTTTAACAGAAAAATATTTCACCTTAATTAAAGCATCTCTTTATTCTCTCTTCCCCATCTAAAACTTAACTTTTTTCTTCACTGTCTTTGATGGTTTTATGATGTCTTCTTCATGTTATCTCTCTCTCTCGCTCTCTCTCTCTCTCTCTCTCTCTGGGAAAAAGGAGTAATCCAGGTAGTAAAAGAATTAAAGTCTTGGAAAAGCTGCAAGTGTTCATAGTGTCGGGTTTCAGTCCAGCAGCAGAAACTACAAACCAAGCCAGGCCGTCCGGCTCCGTTCCTCCCCCCTCGCTCTCTGCGGCCTTGTCCGGCCTGGAGAGGAGGGAGGAGGCCGAGACAGAGCCTTGTTACCTTGTCAGAAGCCGGAAACCAAAAAGAACAAGAGAGCCCTGGCTTTACATCTTAAGGTGGCGTTCACAAGTTGATCTCACTTCTCAATGGTTAAAACCGCCTCCAATTCTCAGAAATGACCAATAATTGGTCAAAGGAAAAGACTCCCAGCAGCCTCTCGCAGCTTCAACTTCCCCCCAGCTCCCGAAGCTATCTTAAAGGGAAAGTCACCGCAGGACAAAATGCCATAAGAATGTGTAGAGTTTATACAAACCTGTCAGACTGGGACTACTAGTCTATTGTGAACACAATACTGTTGAGCTTTTTTTTGTATCTTTTTTGTTGTGTTTTGCTTTGCTTTGTTTTGTTTTGCTTTTAAGCATGATGGATTTTAAAAAGTGCTAGTCGATTATGGTGGAAATCACACCCAATAATGATTCCACAGAAAATGTTTGAAAGGGAAGCATAAGCAAGTCATCACCTCACTAGTGAATCACATTCATGGTAAAAATGTCTTTAAACCTAATTTGTAAAAAAATATATTAAGATATTTTAACACACTTTCAAATATTGCTTTTCCCATCATTAGTATAACAATTATGGACAATACTATATAATTAACCCACTGAATAAAAGCCAGAAAATTTGTCTTAATGTTCATTGAGAAAATTACTCACTTTGAATGGAGTTTTTTCATTTTAAAATCATTTATAAAGTGAATAAAATAAACAGCACATGTGGGAACATGCAAGCATGTGAATTAGTAAGGATGTTTGATCTTCAGTTCTGTAAACTATTGATTTTACTCTGATCAGATCTTTATTTGGTAACCCAAACTCAGAATGGCTTAGCTTGACATTCCTGTACAAGTAAAATATTTATTTTTACTATCAGCAAAGAAGAATATGTTATTATTTCAAGTAAGCAAGAGAAAGGGGAAGGTTAGCTGATGAATAGCAGCCTGCAGGTGAGGTTATCCTGTGGCTGGTAGAAAGCTCATACCCACTGAGCTGTAGCATTTCTGGATAAGTGATTCCCATGCTTTAGATAATTGACCTTTTATTGGAATCCATGTTCCAGTGAATCAGCTGCTACTATATACAAGGAGGACACTCCAGACTATGCTGTAACCAGTTGTCTCTGATCTTCTCTTGTCAGCCTTCGCCTGTTAACTTTACTGCCACAGAGAGAAATATTTCCACCAAGGAAGAGAGAAATGAAAGGAGACGAGAATGTCACAAGTGGCAGAACTTCTGCTGGGACTTCATTCTCCACCCCTGCTTGGGACTCCTTCCTGCTTCTTCCTATCCTAATGCCAACATGGTCTAGCTTCAGAACAGGTAATCCCATTTATACAAGAGACCCCAAACACAAAAACCCAGGACAAAAACACAAGAGCCAGGATAAGAAACAGGCCATGAAGATAAGGATGCAGGAAACAGCTGTGAGGTTGAGTTGATGGTCTCCTTTACCAGAATCAGCACTGGAAGGTGCAGTCATGAGGAGGGATTTTCATGGGTCATTTTGTTTTCCATACACACCTTTTAGGAACAGCAACAGTCAAAGCAGTTGGGTATGTGTTACAAGTTTATATGAGACAAAGCCTGGCACTAACAGCATCTGACAGTCTCTAACAGAGTCCTACAGAAAAACAGTTATAGGAACTTCTTGCCTTTAAAGTTGAGGGAAACAAACAAACAAAAAAAATCACAACACTCATCATATATACTTGGACAAAGAAACGGTTATTAACTTTATAGAACTCACACTGTCATCTCCTCTAGGATTTCATTTCCTTGTAATGGCAACAGTTGATGCAATGAGTCAATTTGGTGAGGCTGCTATGCAAGCCTATAAAATGTAATGGTTTCTAGGCTGGCTGGCATTGTGTCTTTCCTATCTTAAACAAGCACACGCCAATGCTTTCTAATTCGAATTAGTAATCACATCCTACACATTACAAACCATCAGATCTCAGCTGCTATCAAACTGTTCCACGTTGCCAGCTATCCTTGATATCAGATCATCTGATTGTTGCGTGGTGGTTGCTAAGGCAGTCCAGAAAAATCTCATTCATTCAGTATAAGATTTGTTCAATGCTTTAGTTTCCAAGCTAGCTGTCTTCCCAAATGAGTTTCACAATAGATTTTATGATACATAAAAAAATTGCAGCCTTGTTCAGAGTTTTTCAAGAAATTCCCCTTATTTCAGTGTTCAGAAATAAGCAGGACCTGACTGTGACAGACTTCAGATAGAAATCCACCACTGTCATGAGCTGACCCAGGCCAAATGCCAGACAAGCACAAAAGCAGCTCGCTTACTCCCCTCTGCAGCGGAACAGAGCAGAGAAAATGTAATGGAGGGTTCATGAGTTAAGGACCAGGAGAGATCACTTACCAAATACCATCACAGGCAAAACAGGCTCAACTTTGAGATACAAAGTGAACTTATTACTAACAAAATCAGAGCAGGATAATGAGAAGTAAAAAGACCTTTCCCCCTACCCCTCCCTCTTTCCCAGCTCTGCCTCCTAACCCAGTGGCTCAAGGAGGGAGGGAATGGGGTTATGGTCTGTTCATCACCCGTGCCTTCTCCCACTGCTCAGGGAGAGGAGTTGTTCCCCTGCTGCACCGTGGGGTCCCTCCCACAGGAGACAGTTCTCTGTGACCTTCTCCAGCCTGGCTCCATCTCACGGGCAGCAGCTCCCTGTGAACTGCTGCAGCGTGAGTCCATCCCATGGGCAAACAGCCCTCCCAAAACTGCTGCAGCCTGGGTCACTCTTCCACAGGGTGCAGTCCTCCAAGGACAGGCTGCTCCAGCACGGGAGCAGGGCCCCTCACCTTGGGTCTCCACGGGTTTACAGCCTCCTTCAGGCACCCACCTGCTCCAGTGTGGGGCTCTCCATGGGCTGCAGATGGATCTCTGCATCCCCATGGACCTCCATGGGCTGCAGGGACACAGCTGCTGCACCATGGTCCTCACCACCACCTGCAGAGGAATCTTGGCTCCAGTGCCTGGAACACCTCCTCCCTCTCCTTCTGCAAGGACCTTGGTGTGTGCAGAGTTGTTTTCCTCACATGTTCTCACCCTGCTCTTCTCTGGACACAATTAAAACTGTGCAACAACTTTTGTTTTGTTTCTCTTTCTTCTTAAATCTGTTATCACAGAGGTGTTACCACCATTTCTAATTGGCCCTGCCTTGACCAATGGGGCATGCACCTTTGAAGCCATCAGGGACTGGCTCTGTAACACATGGTGGAAACTACCAGCAGCTTCTCACAGAAGCCACCCCTGTGGTCCCCCTACTCCCAAAAATCAGGCTGTGCAAACCAAATACAAGCACACAAACCTGAAGTTTTACATACAGTCTGATTTTCTGTTCTTCAGCATTATCAGACAAGCATTCTCCCATTTCTAAAAGCATTTCTAATTAAATTATGCCAAACCATATATTAATTAGCAGAATACATACTTCCTACAAAGCACAGTTTCTAATTCAGATGGAGATTTGGCTATGCAAAATCTAAAGTGTTATTTAGCTCATTGAAGGACAAAGCACAATATTTCCATCCTTACTTTGTTCATTCTCTGCTGAACACTGGAATCAAAGGAACACAGGAAAGCCACTTTTTGTGGCAAAGCTCATCTGCTTTTAATACATCATTTAATCTTATGATTGCTCTCGTGCTGTCCTGCTTTAGCAAAACAGTAACAAGTCTACCCTTTCATACCAACATATTCCATTATGAAAACCAACTAAACAGAGTTAGATTTAATCGCTTTCTTCCAAATTATGCAGTTATTAAAGGAAAAGAAAAGCACATCTATAAAATTTAACAGTTTGAATTTTAGATATTCCTTTACAGACACTGGGGAGATTTTTTGAGCATTAGGTTGTTTATCAGGTGTGCAGATATGCTAAACTGGGAAGAAGGTTATGTTTACAAACACTTAAAGTATGCTTTTTCCAAAGCATGCCATGGACATCACAAAATTGTGTATGTATTTGACTGAAATTATCAAAGAATTTCATTTCTAGGGAAAAAAAAAACCCAAAAAGCTCAGATACAGTGAGGTTTGGAGAAGAATTGACCCCTTCACTTGGCATGTCCCTTTCACCATCACTGTGAAAACAAATTTTCATTTTCGCTGTCTTACTTTACAGTGTCCCAATGTAAACCTTTTAAGAAATATTTCTAAGAACAGATTTGTGATTTGTTTTTCTTTTCATCTAAATGAATTTTACTATTAAAATTAGAACTAGAAAAGTTAGATTTAGCTTAGATTTTTTTTTTAATTAAATAATTTGTAAAAAGCCTGACCTTTTATTATTATTTCTTTATACAACAGAATGGGCAAAAATCTACTTTTCTGTTGCTAATATTTAACAAAATTAAGATCTTTGGTGGAAGAGGCCAGTTAGAGGGCAGGAAATCACAAAACTTTTTTTATGGAATGATTGTTTTATTACAAATGGTTTCTATAAGAAATGTAGTAATTCTGAAAGTTTCATTAAGTTTCTAGTGCTGAATGCATATCTCCAAGGAACAGAAGATATAAATTAAATGGCTTTCCCTGTGTTGTTGATGAACTTTGTGATTACTCAAATTTATAAGAACCACACTTTTACCCAGAAGTTCAATAAAAGATTGAAGCATGCCTTATTTAAGTGAAATTTTGGATTTTCCTACAGTTTTTCAAGTCAGAAACTCTACCTCAAAATAATATGAAAACCTTAAGATATGAGTATCAAATTAAGATATATATTTATGGTTTTCAGTAAAACTAGATGGCTCACTCCTATGATGCTTCAGTGTTCAATTAATTGAATTTTAATATTAAGCTGCTTGTTTCCCCCCAACATGAATTTTCTATTGGACGTATGTGAACTTGTGATCTGATCAAAAGATCAGACTGCCAGGGACCATGTCTAATATCTATTACAAAATGTAATCAAAATATGAGAAAATTGATCAGAGAAGTATATCTTAAGTAAATTTTTAAGTAAATCCAGTATAATTTATATCTTGGGGGTGCCAGTGAAAAAAAAGCTGCTATGCTTTACAAGCAGAATTTAATAACAAGGGATGAAGCAGGGTATGATACTGTCATATAAAATTTACTCTGCAGTACAATTTTCTATCATTTATTCACACTTAAGAATTACAGTGCAAGGGTTTTATCCACACTAGCTAACACAGAAGTATTGTGGGCTCCAGTCTTCCCTGCTTGGTCAACCTCTGAATCTGGAGAAGTTAAGGTTCCAGGGATTCTACAAGAGAGCTGATAAGGGACTTTTTACAAGAACATGTAGTGATTGGACAAGGGGGGATGACTTTAAACTGGATAGAGTGGTAGATGTAGATTATATATTGGGAAGAAATATTATCTCAAAAGCCATCTGGATTATGCCTTAAATAATTTAAATTTTTGCATCTTTTTGCAGCTGTTATCCAAAAGCTTCTGTCAGAGGATGTACAAGCCCATGCTACCACCCCAACCATACATGTGTACATCTTGACCTTTCAATTTCCTTGAGAGCCATACCCACTGGAAATGACTATTAAAACAAAGAAAAGCTTCACTGCACTCTGGCATTTTCAGGGAAAAAAAAATCCAGCTAATGGAAAGTGCTTGATAATGTTTGCTTTTGTCTTTTCTCTTGCATGTTCAGCTGAACTTAATCTATTGTTTGCAGTTAGACAAAAGGCAGGACAAATTACATGTTTGCCTACGCCTATTCAAAAAAAGGGAACAAAGGTTTCAGAATCAGCCATAGAAAATGGAGTTATTTTTCTCACTCTTTACAAATATTTAAGTTGTAAGCATCTGAGCTGCAGAAATAACAAGCCTAGCTGAAACTGCCTTTTCCCAAGAAACCTGAAAAGACTTTACCAAAAAAAGAAAAAGACACTTATTTTCACTTGTCATGAAAATATTTTCAAGACCAGTTAAGAGAAATAACTTTTAGATTTTAATTTACAAGACAAGAACCATTTTAAGTATTGCAGTTTTGTGTTTAGGTTCTTTTGATGAAATAATGAAGAAAGTAACCAAATCCACAAAAATATTTATTTGTAACACATTTGCTTAATAACAATTCTGGTCCTAAGAAATACCATGCCCCACAAATTTATATAATTCTAAATTAAATAAATGACTTAATTTTACCAGAGAACTCTCACCACTAGTTCAGCTGCCTTTTGTATTTATCTCTGACGTTTTACTGTAAAACCATATTGCTTGTCCATCATGTCTTATGTAATTTACTGAGTCCAGAGGACACACATTTTACTGTACAACATGGAGCAGTGACCATTAATAAATTTCCCTCAGGAGATATTAGCGATTTTTTAAAAAATGTTTTCATGCATTTTCTACCACAATAATTTCCACTGTTTTGGAAAGTAGGATATTTTATCAATGGGGTGGGTGGTGGCCTATTATATCATGATATACCAGAATTGTGTGAGGAGTGGCATGTTTTGGAAAAGGCATACTTTGGTTAATTAAGTTTTTGTAAATAGAACCTGCTCTCAGCTTTAGCACATCTGATACTTGTACTGGTTTTGAAATGGAGTTGTGGTGCAGCACTGGTTTTGTTAGTTATACTACATTTATAGCTGTTGTCCACCACTGTGATTCTCTTCTTCTTGTTGCATACCATTTTAAAGGAAAGTGAAAAATATTGCCATTTTTCGACTGAAGGTCCTTCATCCTTCACAACTGAAAACAAGGCAGCTGCAGGCCACAATTTCACTCATACAGATTTCTGTGGACTGCCTGAGCAGCAAGGCAGCTATGATATTAAGACAAAAAGAAATGGCAATTATCAGCTTTGAGAACTGGAGACACCGAATTATGATGCATGAATAGGGCTGCTCAATAGGGATTTGTTTTAATAATACATGTACACAGGGATTGGAAATGGACTGGAAAAATCAGCCTATTTTAAAATATGGTTGCTATGCTTAATTTTCTCATTTGCCAACAACTGGATGAATAAATCGATCACTTTGTTCATGGCATAATTATTTAAGGATTAACCCTTTCCTGTATTTCTACACAGTGCTATAGCAGTAGAAGAATACTGCTTCTCTAGAGTGAGTGTTCAGTTTTATGTAGCCAAAGAGAAAATGTTTATCTATTTAGCACAACCTAGTACAGGAAAACAAGTTTTCCAGATTCTTCTGGAAAAATATTTCAAGATAAGCAAATAAGATCTTGGTCTAGAGAATGCCATGAATATCTGAAAATACATAAATAATTTCATAGGCATATGTATCTGAGAGGAGTCAAGTCATTCCTGTGCTTCTGTAGCTAATTCCACAGCATATGAGTATATGAGTATAGAGAAAAGACTCTTTAGCATCAGCCTTCCCTAGATTTTTCTGTCTCTATCTGATCATGTAAAAAGTTGTGGTACTAAGAGAGTACACAATACATTTCCTTGGTTTAAAAAAAAAATATTTCTAATCTGGTACTAGGGCTTTTCTGCAAGAGCATGATTGGAAAAGTGTTCTTTGGTGACTGACAAAAATAGCACAAGAGCAAATGGGTCTTTACCATTTATATGTTCAGCATTGAATAAAAATTGTCTTTGCAAATAGTCTGAAACTACCAAACTAGTTTTTCAAATTTGTTGGAGGGTCTGAAATGGATTCGTTAAATCTTTATTTCATAACACAAGCTGAATTTGTAGCAGCAATATTGGGCAAATGCTATGTTCTTATGTATGCCTTAAGAGCTACTCATCCACTGCATTTTTAGATGACAAATCTAATACATTAGCAGAGGTTTATTCATCCTAAAGAATACTTGATCTTACTGTGATGCATGAGCTCCAAAAGTTAACGGTTACTTGCTGTGCACTTTTCATGAAGATTGAAAAAGATTAAACTGTCATAAAAATCCCTGCTTTGTACTGCTGGGCAGAAAAGATAGTCAAACTCAGAGGGACTGTGTTACCTTCTACCAGCTCTCAGGACCCTGGCCCATGCTTTTGCCCTCTGTTAAAATAAAGGTCCGATGCTTTTAATAATTCTCTTTGTCAATGATAGCTAAATCTCTCCAAAATTTTGAAGTCAAAAAAGGCTAATCTTGTAAAATGCCATTTTAGTTACACCCCACTTTTTGTATTTGTATTTTGATGAAATCTATTAAAAATTTGAATTTTGGTGACAAGACAGGTCCCATTTATCAAATTTTTGTTTACTAGACACATTTCAGTTTAAGTGAATCTTGGTTGTAATCAAAAGTTTTTTCCAAACTTCCCTCTACACAACAGGCTAGCTTATTTTACTTCTTTCCTTTTTATAATTACAGCAAGAAGTAAAGTAAAAGTTAGCTAAATATTTTATCTCAATATAAAAGAGACAAACAGTAAGAAGTTAAACTAACAAACTAACAAACAGTAAGGAGTTAAAGTAATAGACTACAGGAGCAAGAATCAGGGATTATTTGGTCAGTCTTGTTCTTTTATTTGAAAAATACTGAATTCTTCCTTAATTTGGAAGGCAAATGCTTTTACCTGATGGAAAGAAAAATTGTTTGGCTGATAACCTGCCCCTAGTTAGAGAAAAGAACAGGACTGTGCTGACTGTGATCGGTAAGCAATGAGCCGGGCCCTCACAATGCCCGCCTTTCCTACCACATGCGGCCATGCTAAACCATGCTGTTCCTGGCACAAAAACAGCTCACCAACCCACCTTGCCTAGAAAAAGCATTTATATATGTGTTGGAAAACAATCCATTCAGAATGAAGGAGAGAAAAACGATAAGCTTTCTCAATACCTACGTTATTTTACTAGAGGATCTTTTGCAACTAACTTCAGTTTTAATTTGAGTTCTAGGAACAAAGTGTTCTAGGTGAAGTTTTCACTTCTAGTGAAGGCTTCACTGTTCCTCATATAAGAGACATAAAAATTCCTCTAACCACCCTCTAGTTACTACATAATGGCTTGCTTTTTTTACAGAGAACATAACAAAATGTTTTGCTAAAGGTATGGAGGTTGCAAGGATAAATTTTAGGAATGCTAATAACATCACACATTTTTTTATTTTTTTTTCATAATTATTATATTATAAAAAGTGTATTGTGAAATAATATCTTACAATATCAATAATATATTTCCCAATAAATTTCATTTAGAATACGTGTATTGGAATCTGTTTTTATAAACTAACACACCCTAATTCATCTAACATAACCACTGATGGGTTAAAAAAGAGATTTGTTTGTGAGTTTCTTTTAATTGGAAAGTGCAACATATTTCACTTTCCCCATTACAAATGTCTGTAGGAACTGGATTACATTTTCTCAAGTATCTTCCAGAAGCTGTAGCACAAACCTACAATCCTAGCTTTCTTCTGGAGTAAAACTAGGATAGTCAACATCTTCAGCAACTTCCAGGTTATGGTCCCACCTGATGCTTGCTAGCTATTATTTAATAAACCTCTCTAAGGGCAGTAGTGGGTCTGTGCTTCTAAAATTTGTATTCTTCTCTGTTTTTTTTTAATGAAATTCTCATGCACAACTGGCTGAAGCTCCCACATCAGTGTTCCCCACGGACCTTCCTGTGTCTCAGAGAGTTAAGTACACAAATGAGAAGACCAAAATGCAGCATGAATATTAATGTTCTGGCAGAGTGTGTTTCAGCTGGCAGGGTTCTTTTACTTGGGCAGCTGCCAGATGTGATCATTTGGAATACAAAACTAGTTTATGAGAAAAGTGTAAAATAAATCTAGAATCCACTGGAAAACCCAAAGCAGTTGTTTCTTTATTACAAATATACCTTTACTTTTAGCTACAGACTACTAGGATATCTGCTAGAAACTAAAAAGTGCATACTTCCCAAAATGGAATAAAATGCTGCAAGCCAACATTGCAGAATAGGGGAAGATGTGCAGAAGCAGAGGTTGTGCCTTTGTTTCCTCTCTCTCAGATATTAAACATGTATTAGCAATGTATGTAATGGAAAGCTGAGTATTAATATGTTGTTATTTGTCTCCTTCTTTCCCTCCTCTTCTAGGATGCTTTATTTTGGTAAAGAAAAAACAAGGCTCTCTGCAGATTGGCAGTGTCTAACCCCAGATGTTTCCTGTGTATTTTCTAAGCTGAGCACCTCATATTACCAGTTGCTGTGACACATGTAATGTCATTAGACAGGGAATAAACAACTTCAAAACCATCTACAGAGCCCAACATCTAATTAGTCAAACAAGCAGGCTGGGAAATCAGAAACACCAGAGCCAGCTCTATCATGCAGTGTGCTGCGAGAAAAACTTATGCCCAGCTGCACGTTTGCTCCAAGGCAGTACTGAAATTATTTCAGGTACAAATAATCATGATCACGTGAGACTCAAAAAATTATGGTCTTTCAATTCTTGAGACAAATAAAAGGACAATATTTTATATGCTATGGATGTGTAGTAGAAAAGAAGGGGAGAAAAAATGCTAACTTTTTCAGCAGTTAGTGAAATGGAATCATTGGGAAAGAGTAAACGGAGGATGCTAGAGCATATTGGATGGGAGACTAAAATTTTCTTCTTGGAAAATTAATACAAGATGATTGTAAAATATTCACCATAAATCCTTTTGAGTGTGGTGGGGCTGGGAAAGGAGAGTAGCTTTCACACAGCCCTTCAGGTTATGTCTATGAAACTTGCCTACATGCACACTCAAGCTGTGACTGTAATTTACTCTATATTCATCCACTGCAGAAAATGGGGGAATAGGAAAGACAGAATCAGACTATTCTCTGAGGTGCACTTGAAAACAGAGAGGCAATAGGCTGAAACTGGTATGGAAATTCCTGCCTGGAGAAAAAGGAAAAAAACATATGATCCAGGTTCTAGTGTTTATACATGAGACTGTGTTTTCCAGAGTGGTTCCTGGAGATTTTCAAAACAGACCTAGAAGTCTTAAGCAAACTAATCTACTTTGAAGTTATTTCTGCTTTGAGCAGGTGTCTGGGCCTGATGAATACCAGGAGTCTCTGACAACCTGAATTTCCTTTCAATTCTGTGATATCTTACCATGTTTCAGGGATGTTAGATTCCTTGATCTTTAAGCCAGGACTGTATGTCAGAAGTGGAATTCATATTTTGGAGGGTGTTTTTCTGACACAAGCAATGAGATTGCTGTTTTTAAAGGTGAACCGATTCTTAATGTACTTGCACATTTGATTTCATTTCCATATGTAATATTTTCTGTATTGTCACTTTGTAACTAGAACTTTCTAAAGCATTTCAGGCTGCTTTCTCAACCTAGGCATCTTTGCTTAGACTATTTTTAATTGAGTGAGTCAGAAACAATGTCTTTGATTGCTTCTTCTCCTTAGGGACTGAAGGAATATTTGGGCTTATCTATCCATTCTCCCAACATGCTGCCATCTCTAACTCTTAATTTCATTTCAAGAACTACTCAATATAAAAAAAAAAAAAAAAAAAGGGGGTATGGGCCTAGAAAGGCAGAGTAGGGTGTGAGAAAGGTCCCTAAACAATCAAATATAAGTGATAGCAATTACTGAAACATGGCTGAATTGCAAATGACTAAAAGTTATTTTTTTGTAATGCATGCACAATTTTTTGTCTTACCAGATGTGCTGCAATGTTATTAGGGTGGGTTAGTTTGCTGTTTGGGGTTTTTTTGCAAGACTCCAGGGCAAAAATGATCTGGCATAAGAGAATGTATGCTTTGTCTTGATCTCTAACTTAAGTAAGCCCTTGCACTCTTAAGAAATGAAGTCTAGATCATGCAATGTTGTAGTAGTCTAGGTCTTGTTAATGTAGACATAAGAAATTATAAATTCCTTCCTTTATGTTCAATTCTATTTATTCTAGAATGAAAATGTACATAAAGGGAAACAAGTTGCTTGCTCTTAGAGTATATACAAAATCTATATATCTGTTTCCATCTCCAGTGAGAAAACAACTGCTGGAGTGCGCAAATATTGCTTCCCAAAGTAAGGTAACTTGCAACTCAGGAATTTTGTGGGAAGCATTAAGTCACCAACAAAATAATAAAAATTACAACAGATTTCTGGCTTTCACTAGAAGCTGGCATGTAGAATTAATTGGTTTTTAAATGATTTCTAAAGGAAAAGCACGTGAACATAATTGGTTTTGCTGAAATGTTACTGCACATTTTTCCCCGATGTAAAGGAGTTGTATAGAAATAGAAAATTTCTCTGATAGCTGCAGCTAGAATGGGTTCATGGCAGCTGAGCCAACCTCTTCAAAGGTTGTCTGAGGTATGTCTTGCTGAAAAATCAACAAGATTGATACACATGTACATGTTTAAAGGAGGAATACAGGTGTTATAACACAAAGACTTTCTCCAGCAAAAGTCAGACCTGTCCATGGTCTGATAAACCACTGCTGGGGTAAAGAGTCATAAATACCTGGTTGTACCTGGTAAATACCAAGTCTTAGGAACAAACTGACTCTTTTTCTAAAATGAATTCTACTGATCCTGGACTTACATATTTTTTTCACTTATTTTAGCAACTTTATTTATAAGATTTATTGTATACAGAATTTTGTGGGCAAAATAATTTTCTCCACACATCAAATCAATGTTTGCTAGCAGATATGTCTCAAAAGATACGCATTAACATCCTCCTCATTGTATCGTGTTATATTTGCAGTGTTGCTCAATACACACAATGTTCTTTGGTTCTTTGGAAAATATTCTTTTTTTTTTTTTCTTAGCTAATACTAATTTCCTGTTTTGTTCATAGCTGAACTGACCCAAAAAAAAAAAAAAACAGATGAATTTTCAGAAATTCTAACTGCATAACTATGCTGGTTTAACTATGCAATTACCAAACAATCCATACATAAAATTTATGTATAAATTTTACATAAAAATATAAAATTTTATATATAAAATTTAACTATGACAAAATCACCTTATTTTTATTTCACCTTAGTTTGAAAATAGAACTTTCAGTCTTTCACAAATATTGATGCAATGTAAAGGAAGGGCTTATTTCATTAGAGCCTGAACAATCTCTTGTCATTCTAGAGATCAGAAATAAAACAAAACAGATGATAACTGGCTTACTGTACAAAGAAGACCAAAGACATTTCTGTGTCAAAGTAAAAGAACATAGACTGCTTTACCACTTCCATATTTACATGGATACCCTGTATCTGCTTTATTTCTTCCTCACTACACAACCTGTTGAAGAAAATGCCATGAAATTCCTCTTATTGATAAATGAAAAAGAGAGAGAAAACATTATCAAGCTGATCACTAGTGATAGCAGATGTTACATAATTTTGTTATGGAGCGATTTCCTGCTGCTAGAGGGTTTGAAATAATATTTACTTGCATAATTCTAATTGCATTTATTTTATTTCTCCTGGCCTAAATAAAAAAGCAGAAATTAAACAATATTGAATACTTCATGTAGATAACCTCTTTAGAAAAAAATGAATTAAATGTTTTTACTGATATTTGACATGTTAATACAAAATAACTGGTGATAGAATCATATTCCAAACAACCAAAACTATATGAACTTCAAATATCAATTTTTTCTCCTCATAGGACTAGAATTCCATCCAATCATATTCTTATATATCATAATTCATATTCAAATTATATCTATGGTGAATGAAGTGATATAGCCTTTAGAGGTGAAACATATATGTATCTATGAGGCATCTCTCTCCTATAAGAGATTTCTCAATAGAGGTGCGCCCCTTTTCTCCTCAGTACCTTAAACTATCTGTGCAGCTTATCTATGTCTGGTATCAATAAATAATGAATTCCCACCTGACATGTGGGAGTAATTTTTGTTAAATTATCTGATAGTTAATCTCTAAGGCACACAATGAGATCTTTGTCCCCAATCAGAGCTCTCTCCCTCTAATTACATAAAACTGAAGAGGCTTGCTGTCTCAATAAGCAGAGGCAGCGGAGGTCTGGGGGAGTGCATGAAACGTATCAAGCAATGTTTTCAGGGGTTTGCAGGACGTGAGAAACTTATTAGGTGAAGGAGAAGAGTCAAAGGTAAGGAAAGGAAGAGAACAAGGTGGCTGTGAGAGAACAAGTATGGAGGAAAAGGTGACAACGCTGGCTGGCCAAGGGAAGCAAGAATGAGACACCACAAGCTGGTGGGTCCTGAGTGCTCATTGTTAGCAGCCCAAAGAAGCTGTGGCTTAGCTACTTGCTAAGAAGAGGAATGAGCAGGTAAAGGTAGCTATGAAACAGGTAGCCAGCTGCATTAATTATCTCACATCCTGATAAACTGGAGCAGAGCCTGCTGCTCACGTTGGGATGAGAGCTGTGCTGAAAAAGACACACTTTTGTCAGTCTGTGCATGTAGCCATGTTAATAATGTTAATAATGATTCTACTGGGGGTATGTGCTCAGCCTTGCAGGGAGCTGGAGCTGGAAAAGGAGGAGCTCCACAGGTCCTGCACATCCCCAGATCCAGCTGCCATGTGAACTAGAGGACTTCAGTACCAGGGCAGGCTTGCTCTCTAGCTGCTTGTGAAGGCACAGGCATTACCTAACAGGTAACCCATCCAGCTCTCTCTTTATTTGGGCAATGACTGGAAGGAAGGACCTGCCAGATCTTCTTCCGTGGTCATATCTCACTTCCTTGTTATCTGTCTGTAATTTCTCAGTAGGAAAACTTTTTACATTTAAAGTGATGTATCTATGCATTCTGCTAAAGAGTTACTGAAAATTCATGTGACCCATGGAATGGGGTTCATTACATGTATTCAATTAATTTTTAAAAGCAGTAAATAAGCTTCGACTCTGCAAAGAAAAATTAGTGAATGAAGAACTCTCTTCACCTGGTCATTCACTCTCAAACCTGGTGATTTCCAGGTCCTTCTGCTTTCTGCACAGCACTACATTCACATTTTTCATGTGTCTGTACTATTAGTAAATCAGAGTAAAAAAAAAAGGACATAAAAAAGAAGCTGCTATTCAGACACAATTATACACAAATTAAGACTCAAAAAGCTCTTATCAGTGATGTTGACTGCAGAGCTTCATCTTGACCTCAATGCGTTGCTCTTATTAAGTACCATCGTGAATGACAATAGAAACTTGAAATGTGAATCACACTTTAATCTTCAGATTTCATCTGAATATATTTCATCCCATTCCCTGCATATTTTTATTAATCACTCTCTAGCATGATCCACCATAGAGAAAAATAAAATAGTTCCTGAAGAAAAATAATGTTATTGCCTCTTATTTACTAATTTTTTCTCATTCTGTACTTGTCCCATACTTAGCAATCCAAATACTCATCCTAGGCTTCTTATCCAAGAATGAGATGTTTGTGCTCCACTACAATATAAATATTAGCTGTTAAAATAAAAGCATTCTGGAGTGTTGCACTACAAACTACAGCCAAAACGAATATAACATGAAAGCAATGGTATTGCAACTTTTGCTTTTCTTGCTAGTGATGTAGATTCAGAACAGTATTCTAAAATCCAGCTTTTAGATGATGATTTGTTGGCAGCAGACAAATGATAAATTTATGATAGGAAAGAGAAGAAAAGTACAGGGAAACACAATAGCTTGAGGGAAGATGAGAAGTAGGAAAAGACAAGAGAAAAACAGAAAAAAAATAAGGAAAGGGGGAATCTTAGTGGAAGATAATATTATTTACATAAGAAAAATGAGAAAAATGCAAGAAGAGAAAATTATTGTATAATAATGAATAAAAAGGCTTAGAAAAGTTAAAAATAAAAAAAAATAATAATGAAATCAAAGGAAAATAATTAATTGTTAAAAAAATTAAATACTTTTTCTGTGCATCTGTAACTAGAGGAAAAGAGGGTAAGTAGAATAAGTCAAGAACACTAAAAGGACAAAAGGAACTCTCTAGAGATACAACCAAAGAAACTAAAGCAAGAAAGAGCAAAGAAGAAGAACATAATACATCTTTTGCAGCAAATATTAGCATTTTACAATTTATTTTCTCTTCATTAGCATTCATTATATTCTATGCTATTTTAGGAATCTAGTCTTGAGCTATATCCTACAAGTCAGTAGATATGAAACTCCAATTAAAACCTTAAATAAACTCCTGAAAGTAAAACATTGGTGCTAAATATTTCCCATGATAAAGCAGAAGATTCATTTTAGTTTCAGGTCAATAAGTGGCATTAAATTAATGATATTTTTATTTTGAAATTTTCACAGAGGTTTACGATAGATTTGAAATACGATTCACAATACTTCAATACAGCATACAAGAATTAAGCATATATTTTTGACATGCATCACTAAGATTGCATTTTGCTGCTGTTTAAACTATCTAGAAATGAGAAACCCTTGAGATACACGTTTACCACTTGGGTTTGATTTTCACTGGGATTTTCAGTGGCACAGTGGCAAAGATACATTGTTAGTTGATGATCTTTTATATACATTAAAATTTGAGGGGCCCTTTCCATCAACATTTAAATAAAGACATCTCAGAAGGGCATGTAAGTAACACCAATCATTCATAGACTAGATCAGACTGAATTTGCTCATTTCCACAAAATCAAGAGACAAAAAGGGTAAGCTTCACTGCTTGACAAGTTTTCCTCCCAGTGCATGCATTTAGCCAGCATTATGGGAATGATGAAGGTCTCTACTACAGAGGCACTGACTCAGTGGACCAGTATTGCCCCAGGTGGGGTAAGATCCACCCAGTCTGTATCCTGTTTACCATACTTTCAGCTTTTCATCCGAGCTGTTGAAAAGGAGGCAGATAATAGTAGTAGAGCATTTTAAGTCATAGCTGTCACTTTAGCAAGACACAGTTTTTAAAGATTCTCTGCATAACAGTATTAAATGTCTTGTGCGTTTGTCTAAATCATTCATGAACCTAAAAAAATATTTATTTTCCTTCTTGGGTAGCATTCTAAGAGAATTATACAATTAATGACTGAATTTCAAATGAAAAGGATGTTTCCCTTTGCTAGGCATTAACGAGACAGTTTGTGATTTGTTTGCTAAAGAGCAGAGTTGCCTGTCTCTGTGGGTTTTGCCATGGGATAAGCACACAATGGAGAGACAGGATGGTGCTAACCCAAGGCCAGGTGGAGGCAAGATCTGGTTAGCTCATCCTGGTTAACACATACAGACAAAAAATTCCCTCTGGGACAAACCATATAAAGAAACAACTGCTTATGTGCATATCACTGGTCAAAAAAAAAAGGAAACCCAAATCCACAACTGTGCTGAAATCCGCTCTGATGGGTAAAAGGGAATTCTGTCAGGGGGAGATCGTGGTGGACTCGTAGCACATCAACTCAAGAAACCAACTCAAAAAAAGAGAAAGACTTAACATGGGGACTAATTGGCATTAGAAGTGAGGGAGTCATTCAACCAACAGAATAAGAGAACTGTGTATCCAATGAGCCTTAATTCCTGTGTTTGCTAAGATGTACAAATGATGAAAAGTTTTGAACAACCTCAGGAATTCCACAACCAAGAAGCAGAGTGTGAAGGAGATCCATGGGATCCATGGGAGGTAACAATCTCCTGCTTGATATCTATCTCTCTCTCTCTCTCCATCTCCCCTTTTCTATACCTTTCTATCTCTCTATCTACATTTATTTTAAATAAAATCTGCATTGTTGACTTCTGCATATGCATATGCATATTCTATCTTTTGCCCCTTAATTCAGGCAGAGGCTTCTCTCACTATTTAGTTCTTAACATTTGCTAAAACAGACAGCTGATTCCAACTTTCTCCCTCCTTTTCTTCCAACAAATCTCAATAATTTTAGGCATGTAAACGGTTTCTGAAAAGCTTGCAAAGCTGAAATTCTTTTGTTTTAATTCCTGTGAAGAAATCTCATTGTTAAGTGAAAGGAGAAAAAACTCAATATTGACTTTGTTAAAGGGTATTTCAGATATTTCACTCAGCTGTTAAATACTCACATTCATACTTGTATATTGTCAATGGCTTTCTACACTCTTAAACACTATCAGAAAGTTCCTGTAAGCATTGCTGCCAAGTGTCATCCCTGCAATGTTATGCCGGAAAGTATAGGAACAGAATTCTGACATTGTCTGCTTTCTAATATCCCTTGCAATCTAAACATTACTATTCAGTGCTAAAAGAGAGCCCTAAGGCCCTCTTTTTACTTTAGCTCTTACTGATTTTGTTGTATACAAGAAATGTCCAGAACAATCACAGACATGCTTCATGTCTTTCCATCCATGTTTAAAATGTTTAGATTGCTGGAGGCTAAAAATGCTTGTTATTTTGTTCCACTAGCTAAAGTGTTTGCAGGAGAACCAACACCTACAGAATGAAGTAGTTTTATTTTGAAAAATATTTTGAAATCTCAACATGAAAAGGCTGCAACACTGCATTCAAGAGATGAAGGATGAAAACCTTGCAGTTTTAAATGTTATCAGTTCACTTTCAGTAAGATATAAAGGTCTGTTAAAATTTCATTTTTGTAATCTAGAGTGTTGCATAGGAAGAACCTGTACTCAGGTATTCTTATTTCTATGCCCAAATTCCTTAATGCCTCAAGACATTAAACTCAGGGCTTGAAAAGACTGCATCAGTCATCAGATCCAGTTTCTTGCAACTGTGGGAAACAATTCAATAGGAACTAAACTCAAAAACATTCTCCAGAACACCTGCACTATCCTCTTTATCATAAATATGTGAGACACCTGTAAAATACAACACATTTAACACTTCTGTACAAAGAACCATATGTCTCAGGTTATCAGCAAGAGAGTAGGAGATAAGAAGGCTGCCAGTAATGCATTGAATTGCTGAAGTGCAGATTTTGTTATCCAGAAGTGAATGCAGTCACTTCCCTAATGATCTTCTCCCATCTGCCTGGAGGAAAATTGTTTCCTATTTCCTGACATGAAATACCTAGTAATTTTATTAGGTTGGCTTGTAAATATGGGAGCAAATAGCACTAACCAGCAACTTATAAATTCAGAAAACAGCTTGTATGAAGAAGCTGGACAGTCTTATTCGTCCTTAATTTTGAGCACAGACAACTTTGGATTTGATATAATCACTGCTAGAGTAAGACAATTTCTTTCTGAGAGTGGGGTTTATTGCTTATATGTATTGAACATATTAAATAGATATTTAGATTCAAACAATTAACTGTGTTGTGAAGACAAATAAACTCAGGTCAAGGGTTGGGAAAGAAGAGGGAATCACAAATGGTGTTGAATTCCTTTACTATTGAATACCACTCGAGTAACCACCACTAGAACAGACCTTTGAAAAACTGGATATTTGTAGTCAGCTTCCCATCTATGGGGGAAAAAAAACCCAGAAAATAAACATTCGTTGATCATTTCTGTGAATTGTTTCTTGGAGTACAGTTTAAGTGCTATCTTGTAAAATCACCTTTTTACATCTGAAGACATAGATCTAGATTATTATCCTTTAGCAAACATGGTGTTATCAAAGGATACATTGGGAAAAAGTGACAAAACCTAACAACCAAATCAGAAAGAAGACTTCTTTTCCCAGAACAATTTTTTGTGATCAAAGAATATTTCTACTTTAAGAATCTCTGTATTAATTATGTGGTTGGTAAATACATCATCATCTAAAAGGACATAGATATCCAATTTTTTTCTGAATAAATGCTGGTCTGAAAGTAAAAATGTGAAAGGGAAAGAGAGAACATTTTGGGATGTATATGCATATATGGCAAGAAAATTTGGTAGCATTAATCAGATTTTGCAATACTTAAGATATTCTATGAATGAGAGAACTAAACCAAGCCTCCTATAAAATAATATGATTCTAAATTCAATCTCAAAAAACTCTGACCTTTTACTTCATTTTAGAGATATTTTTGCTTCCTTTCTTTATAATCCCTATTAATTTAGGAAATGTTCTTTCAAGATGCACAATGGATGATAGCCTTCCCAAAAAAGCAGCTGTTTAGAGAGATATAAAGAGGCTTCCGCTATGGCTGAGAACTAGTCTCATATGAGTAACTACAGCAATGATAACATAGGAATGGAGAAACTGAGAATATGTTGTTTTAAAATTGTGCCTTGTGTCCCAGGTCCATTACTTGAAAGAATCAAACCAATAAGATTATAACTTTTTATTCTAGGTCTGTGTCATGTTTAATAGAAGTCCTTTGAGAAGGGATTTAGCAAGAACTTTTCTTTCCCTAGACTATCCATACTCTTCAGAAGGTAAATTTCTCTTGCACTGAAGCATGATACCAGTGACAGCAGATAAACAAAATATGTCTGCAACAAGTGCTTTAGACCTTATATTGAGATCAGTTTTGAATCTGAGTTTGCAAAAGCTATTTACTGTATGCTTCTCTACTTTTCTTTCAAAATTCACATAAACAGACATAACCCTCTTTAGTGGTTATAATTGGTATAGTTCACTGAATATATAAGAAGCAAACAAGTTATAGCTTTTATGGTTGATTGTGCCACCATAATTTTTAAAGCAAAACCTATTTTATAAAATCCTATTTTTTAAAAAAAATAGGATCATGCTTCCTTTAACCAGCATTTGTATCTTAAGTATATAATTTGAATTAAATAAGTCTGCTTATTGGAAAAGAGAGCCTTTTTTCCTCTCTCATAATCACATAATATTGTTTAACAGTACACATTAATATTTAGATCTATTCATAGTAATGTTGCATCCACAATCAGGTTTATGGTGCATTTATCTGTGAGCACAAATGGCTACAGTCAGGTGTCAAACTGAAATTGTTTCCAGGAACAAAAGCCTGCCAAACACTTTATATTTGCCATTATGGACTAGCCAGAAATTATGTGAAATCATGTTGGCAAAATTCAGTTTTACAATATCCAAACAGTATTTCAAGCAAAATTCTGCCATGTGTTTTGGATAACTGTCTAAGCCTGGGGAATCAATGCTTTTGGCTTTCCTTATTTCAAGGTGTTCATCCAGTACATCTCGTTGCAGTACACAAGTCCTGAAATTTGCTACCTGGGTGTCTCCTTTGGTTCCACCTTGAGTGATAGGTACTGGTGTCCTTTGTTGTAAGGTGACCTTTTTCTCAAACTATGGATGGGAGTCCTGGATCTACAGATCTCAAACACCTACAGACCAAAATAAAATCTAAAATTTCCAAACATTTCCTAACTCCATTCTGTATAGTTCTACTCCTGATTTATTTTCTAGAGCAAATTAAAGTATTTTTAAATAAAAATTGAATTATAAAATTAACAATTGTAGGCAGGAAAAATCTAATAATAATTTTCATCCCAATCTGTTTGCAATAGGGAAGATAAAGATGAAGAGTTTTGTCTTGAGTGGTGACAAGGAAGGTAAAATGTTCAGTTCTTCTTTACAGCTTAAAAGATGGGTGGGCACATCTTCAACATATTCCCAAAAACTTCTGGAGAGATTTGGTACTTTGCATACCTGGGTAAAAGTACATCTACGTCTACACATTACATCTTCAACTGAATGCACCACCATTTCCTTTTGTTTACTAGGAAATAACCAATACATCCACTTTCAAAATTTCTGATTGTACCAGGGAAACCACTGAACCTTGTGGCATGGTATCTCCTAATAAATTATTATGGTGGCTCCCATTATTAATAATTTTGAAGTGCTCACCTAATGAAGGTATTTGTGAATGCTAGTTTATAACACAGAAGTGTATTACCTGATACAGGAACAGTCACGTTAGTTAAAAGCATAAAAGCAGCATAATTAATGTAGCTAGCAAGAAAAATTAAAGCCTCATTTATTTCAGGGGAAGATTGGTGCACAACTGTATATAAACAAGGCAGCCGAAGTGACTGGAATGGCATTATTCAAATTCATGCTTCCTTGATAAAACTAACACAAAGTTAGTTATTCTGCTCATTCATTTTATTCCTCATTTCTTATATTCTGTGTAGGGATGACAGCCCCAGCCATCTCTACTAATTTACTCTGTGTGTGGTGGCTGCTAGCTTGTTTTAAATGGAAACTATATAAAAAATTACAGAAAAAATTAAATAATTTTCTTTAAAATACTGTCTTGAATTAGTAAGAGATTTACACCAGGCTTGTTTTATTTTCAGTGTAAAGTAAGAATAAAATCATCTAAAGTACATGGGGATCTTGACTACCCTGTCTTTTTTTCTGTGTCCAGTTTGTTTATGGTTTTCCTGATTTTGTTCAATAAGCTTGCATATGTTAAAGTTTGTTTTTCTAGGTATGCCTTCTCCAGAAGTCCTCAAGTATGACCTATATTTCAGGATATTGACATTAAATAAATACCATTTAATAAGCTAGACAATGCAGTTCATACCTATATTCCAGTTCTGCCATGGTAAAGAGCTCTGATTTAATGATCTAAAGTAAACTAACTCAGCACTGTGCACACAAATTTTCAATATCGACATTTCAGAATCAATAGTACAGAGATGTCAACCACACAAAAAGCCAGCGGCTGTGAAACACACTTTCCATTAATTCTTATCGGAAAAGTTACTGAAATGAAATTAAAAGCATAAATACCTAAACAATTCCTTGTTTTTGATCTAGTATGGGCCTACATCTGGATTGGGTGAGGTTTTGCTTGACTTTTAATTATAACTGAAATTTCTCCCTCTTCTAGATAAAATGAAAAAGAAGAAATTATTTGAAATATGATGGTGGGTTATTTTCCTGAATAACCCTGTCATTATTCTCCTGTAGTTTTTTTAACTGAGAGGAGCAAAGATTATTTGTCTAATCAAGGTACAGCTGGAAGGAAAAAAAAATTCTAAGAACATTCCATGCTTTGAAGAAAAATTACACAAAATGTAGCAAACTTTCCCCAAAACTCCGAAGAATGTTCAAATTATATTTTATTCTATTCCAGTGTCTATTCACATTCCCAAAGCCTTCTGGACTGCCCTTCCAGTGTGAGAAAGGAACCATCATTTATCATAGCCTGCTCCTTGCTTGCAGGGCCCTATTAACCTCACTGTCAGGCCCTGCCATCTCTTCCTGGGTAACCGTGAAGGACAACTTTCCCATCCTCAAAATATTACCAAAGAATATCACCTCTATTAGTCTCACTTTTTTCCTAGTTTTTCCTTACCAAGAACAGGCACGGTTGCATAACTGTTTTATGCCCATAGTTAATTAAAGCATGTTCTTTGAAAAATTGTCAGGTGTTTGGAAACTGCCAATGTTTCTTATCTATTCAGTATGTTGCATGTGTACTTAAAAATCTAAGGGGACTATTTGAGGGAAAAAAAAGAAAATTCAAAGCTGAAATTTACACTGTAGGTACCTGTTTTATTCAGAAAAATGTAAAGATTTCTTCCAGGTGATAATGTGCTCCATTCAATGTGCATTTAAATTTATCTTACTCACTTAAAGCTACTCACCCAAGGCACAGAAAAAAAGTATATATTTGGATTTAAAAACAACTGAAGTTCCAGAATTTTCTGAGGACGCTTCACTCACAGCCAACCTTCTCCTTGCTCAGTGCTACCTGATAATCTCAAACCATCATCAGGGCAGCACACATGGCTGGCTCTTCAGAACTCCTCACACAGAGAATTCCTCCCATTTCCCATGTGCTGCAGAAGTCTGGGGGCACCCAGGAAGAAGGGCAGCCTGCATCCCAACACAGGGACTATTTTCTAAGTATGATCCCAGCACAGTATTGATTGTCATGATCAAATAACTTAAAAAGAAGATGAGAGAGTACAAACACTCCCCTCATGACCCTTCTCACACTATTTTCTGGCCCAAAGTTTTATTTTTTACCCCCAGCTGCTCTGTTGTTTAAGTTACTAACAGCATATGTCAGAAATACATATATAGCACAAAATAATCTTAACATTTTAATAACAGACATGTACTTTCGCTCATAGTTTCCAGAGGAAGCAAATATATCAGAAAGTGCCTATGAAAACTTTTATCTCAAATATTACCATTTTAAGCAAAACTGAGTTAATAAAAATGGAACTAGATTTGAAATACTGCTAAAATTTAACTCTAAAAGTCAATTTCATGCAAACACAATATGAAAAAAGACATCTAACAGCTTCAAGCTGGGAGGAGCTCTAATGGTGGGGGAATTACAGGGAAAAAATAGGAAGACAGTTTTCTATAGAATACCTCATTTCTTAAGCATAAATTTTGTAAAATACATGTGAGAAGGTTCTATTAATATCCTTGGACAAGAATGACAGGAGTGGAGCAGAGAATTGCGTGTCTTATTGCTGTTTCATACCTAACAAGTTTTTCGCTGCTTTCTCTAATATGTATTCCTTGTCAAGTTGTGAAAAGTGTTGATAAAATTATTCTCCATGTCTTTTTCCCATCCCCTCTCATAAAACATTGATGAAAACAGAAAAGGATCTGCACTGGAGGAAGAAAAAGGACATAAAAAACACCACCTTAAGATTAAGTATTTTTGAAGCAAAAGCCACACTTTCCTATTAAAAAGTGCTGAAAGGGCTTTCTTTTAAAATAACTTTATTCTTAAGGAGTTCTAGCTGGCAGAATATTTGAAGCAGCAGTCTTTAATCTATCATTAGCCACCTGAAAATTTTATGTGTTATTGAAACAAAACAAAAAAAAAGACAAATTAAAAAAATTAAAACAAAAACAAAACAACAAAACAACAAAAAATGTGGGACCACAAACAGCTAATTACTCACTATTCTTTGCTCCTACATATTCTAGCAAGGAAAATTTAGGACATCATGTAATATATGTTAAAAGAACAACAACAACAAAAAGCTAGCTATACAGTTGAAAACTTATTTAAAAAGAACCAAAATCTACCTTCCAAATGATAAAAGTGAAGCCATGACACTATTATGAATTGTATAAGTTTGCCTTTGATTTATTGTCTCTTTCACAAATAGTCATTGCGATGTTTGCAACAAAAAAAATCATGTTTTTTGATAAAATATTCATATTTCTGCTGGGTAGATACACAACACACAGCAAAAATACAATTGCAGAGCAGAAGTAGGATCTTCCTCACTGCTTTCTTTCCTCATCATGATTAAATGGAATAGGAGGGTGTTTTTTTATAAAGTCCACCATCAGAACCTTATGAAAGAATTTCTAGTTTATCCTCAAATCATGTCTACACTTAAATGAACTAATTTTCCCTAGAAAATTTCAGTAAATGCTTTCAAGAAGTTCCTTGATGCCCCTAGCAAATATACATCAAATCCAGCTTCAAGTGTGAAAGCAGCAGCACAAGGACACCTGAACTGGAGAACTGAGAAGAGGAAGAGACGCTGAAATCTGCTTCCAATCCATCTCCTGAGAAGCAAGCTGCAGGGAAGATGAAATAGCAACAAATGAAAGAGCTTGAGTTAGAGGCATGGGAAGAGACAGATACTTTTGACATTTTATGTTTTGTAACTCTTTCTTTGATAATTGTTCCAAATTCTTCACTCTTGTAAGATGGATTTAATTTTTATTTTTATTTTTTTCAAAGTTTGCCTAGTATGAAGTATGATCCCTCCCTCTATTTTTTTTTTCTTTCCTCTCCAAAAGGCATTTTGAGGTCAGGTAAAACTGAATACCACACAACAGTCAAAATAGATCTCCTCTACAGACAGTTTTTTCTGCTAAGAATGAGCTTACAGAACAGCTTTCAAAAGAGGAAAACTATCACATATTCCTCTATGACTCAACTTCACCAAAAAGAAATACTGAAACAAATAGAAAATTCAGCTTATTTAACATTTTACTGTGTTTTCATAGGATGCAATATTCTTTCTCAATTTTATTTTTTTTCATATTACCTCCTATGTGATTGTCTGAACTGTATGACACTCACTGGATTCCTTAATTTATCAATTTGGGTGTCTGGTGTACTGGATATCTGAAATCTCACTTTGTTTTGTAACAATTTTAGTAAAATTTTCTGTTGATTTTCAGCTGACGTTTAAAAAAGAACTATAAAAATAATTGTTTTCATATGTTTTAAAATTTCTAAAGACATGGATAAAACTATAGCCTGTCACATAAAGCAGGAAATAGTGCTGGGGAAAGTCTTGAAACCTTTTCTGGCCTGTGGCCATTATGCAGTAATTCAGTGTGGCCATCAGGTATGGACAAACATGTCACCAGTGACAACACTGAGCAAAAAGACTAAACACATGCAGGCATTTCTTTCATCTGTCTAAAAGGAGGTGTTGGAAATGAGTTATGAGTCACAGAGAGTAGACTCATACAGCTGGACTGTAGTGGTGAAGATCTCTCATGAATGTTTCTCTTGAATGGTGCATGCTTGGCACTATTGAAAAGGCATTCTGTTTGGATAAAAATCTAATAAATCACATTTCTCAGGAGGAGTAAAAATGTTTTGCATCTCTACATTAGGCAACTGACAGCACCAAGTGTCTCATAAAGACACCATGGAATTAATATTCTGTAAACATGCAAGAAAATACGGTCCTATTCACCAGTCACAAAAATGTGCCAAGAAGTGTAGTGTGATGCATTTTTGATACAGATTAAACATTTTAACAAGTTGAAAATTATCAGCTTAACCAAAGGTTAGAGCAGGGTAGTGATAGAACTGATTTGATTCTAGTCCAGCTTAATTTGAATGCTGGCAAGGAAAACAGAGGCAGTAAACGACAAGCTGGTCACTGCCAAGATATTTTGGACCTCTTTCTTAGAATATGAAATAGTTTGTTTCTTTGTTTTTTTCCTGCCCCCATGCGGTGTTTATACTATTACCAAAGTAGACAAGTGAGATGCACATATTTGGCAAAAAGTCTATATTTTCACAGCATTTCATAAGAGGAGTCCTACTGTGAATTATAAATGAATGATAGCTAAAAAGGTACCCAAACAAAATAATACCCCTGATCTCCTTCCCCTCAGTGGTCAGTCAGTCCTGTCTGTCTTTTACTATTCCTCTGGGGACGGATCATTAAGAACAGCTGAGTTCATCTCTCTGTCCTTTATCAGTCAAAGGATTTCTTAACAAGAAACTTAGCTTCTGCTATTTCAGCATGCATGTTATCATCTTGTAATAAGTTGACATATGGATTCACATCCAAGGTCAGTCATTCTGGCAACTCACAAAGCTTCCACTGCATAGGCAATCCAGCTTTTAGAAGTAGAGAATGCAGTGTTGCTATGGTCAAAATCCATTTATAATGTGTGAAGCAGCCTTCCAAATCAATGAGAGGCAGTGAGCTGTAAAGGAATTGCATCCTAAGGAATTTCCATGCAGTTTTGTTTTAATGCGCAGCATCATTACAGATCTCACATCACATAAAATCTGAATTCTTTGAGAACAAATGAAGGCATTAAATTCTTTTAACTTCCACTGACATGACTATATACACCATGTTCAGAATTGCTTGGAAGTCACAAATGTAAAGAAAAAAATTAATCCATCAAAATTACTTAATTTTTTTCATGGCTCTGTGTTATGAACAAATGAAAACCTGCCTGTCAAAAAAAGAATTAATTCAACCAGAAAGAAAATCCAATGAGATAACACCTATTTGATGTGTTCATAGGTTCAAAGCATTAGATTACCTGCAGGTACCAAGTGCAAATAACTGTCTTTTCCTTTTAAATTCTATTTGAGTATTAAAAATTGTAAACACCATATAGAATTTACTATTTTTGATCATGAGATTGTGCATAATTTCATCCTCTAGAACATGCCCATGCACCATTGAAAGTGAAATGTCCAAGACACCAATGAAAAGTTTATCAGATCTGCAAGGAACTGACAGGCTTCTCAGAAACCTGTGAAAGCTTCTACTGCTGCTAAAGGAAACTGAGTGGATGGAAGGAATTTAAAATTTCAGCAACAAACACAAAAACAGCCACTGGCAAAAGGATTGCTAGTTACAAACAGTACAGAAAAAAATATTGATGCTCGAGTTCAAGTATCAGCAGCACGTTCCCTGGTGACCAGCTAGATGGCTTCTACTATTTCCCATATCTCCTACCGAGAACAGGAGGACTGTTGTTCCATCTGTTGGAAACAGAGAGGGGGAGGTTAGAGGGGAAGTCACTTCTGCCACTTTTCAAAAAATAAATCTAATCCATCTTGCTGCAGCAATATGCCAATATGCAGAAAGCCAAGCTGGGGCCCCATGTTTCAGGGGTTTCTTGGGTGGCTAAAGACAGATGATGAACCTCAGCTCTGCAAAAGTCAGTCCCACTGTTCCTCTGTGGGAATACAATACTGCTGGCATTGTTGAAATTGAGATACTACATTTGCCAAGGCCTAAGGCACAATCCCTTGTTCTGTGGGGAGCACAGAGGTATGTGACATGCAGGGAGAACTTCATGTCTAAAGACAACGCTTTATGAAGATACCAAGAATTAAGTGTTCATTAAAAATGTGACAGAACAATGGCTGACTGGGCAGCAAACCTATCAGTATGGCAGAAAGTTATGGCAAGCAGTAGTACTTAGCTAAATACCTGCTTGTTTTATTTGCTGTTAGGAATCTGCAGTAGACTGTCCAGCATTGTGTAGGAGCTCTTGTGGCAAACCTGGCTGCTCCTGCCATACTGGCTCTTAGGCACTGCAAGAACTCATCTAATCTACTGGTTCTTGGGTGTTTTTCAGTAGGAGATGCAAATGAGCTTCATCACAGTTATTGTCTTTTTCCCTTTACATGCTATGAAGGGAACAGTTCCCTTCCCTTGCTGTAACTGGGGAAAGATAGTCCAGGAACAAGGATTTTGTGAGAATAAGAAAATAGTACAGTGTTTTTTGTTTTACATATTCCCTTTGGTCAGAACCTGTTCAAAAGGGAACAAAGCATGATTCATATGTTCTTGTTTTATAGAAACATCTCTAAACATTATTTTTTCCCCCACAGGGAACTTTTTTTTTTTTTTAAATTTGAATGAATTTATTACTTGAACATATAATTTACATTATAAATTTATTTAATTACTAGTATTCCATAAAAGTAGTAGAGAGAAAAGGAATTACTCTGAGCAGTCTTTCATTTAAAGAAGAATTCAGTGGGTTAAGACAGCTCCTGGAGACAATAAAGACTAAATGATTCAAAAGACTATGTTCTCCTGCTTATAAACAAGAACATTTTTAAAATTTTGAAGGGTTTAAAAATTCAGGGGTAAGGTACTAGACATTTATAGTGTTGTTATGGTTGTAATCAATCGTAAAACTCAGAAAGCTTCAGCAATATGAGAGAACAGCAGACAGAACTAAAGGCCTCAGGCTGTGAATAATAACGCAAAATTTGTATACATAAAAGAATCAGATATATAAAAGAGAAGTCAAAATTAATTCTAGCAGAATTAAAAAACAAAAATGAAAACAAAAACCCTAGTCAAACTATGGAAAACATAATAATTTTTTAAGCAGATTTGTACTAGTACTACTAGTACTAGTACTACTATGCATTCATGTAGAAATATACTGTTTCAATTTCTTCAGATCTTCTTTGGGAGAAAGAATGATAACTACTTTCCCTGTGAAGCTCATGTATACCTGTGGAGGCTTCTGGAGCACAAATAAGCAGATCTGCCAAACTCTCAGCTACAGAGGCACTCCACATGAAACAAAGAAAGTAAGTACAGCCTGAGGTTTATTTCTTCCATCCCTGTACTACTGGAAAGCACTTCTGTGAGTTATCACAGAACTTTGGGATATAACTTGAAAAAGATAGCAAAGTTCCTTTCGTAAATCACTTATTACTAACTAAAAAAAAAAAAAGAAAATATTATCTTTCAACTTAATAGAAGGTCGTGGGATCACAAAATCATGGAATAGCCATAATCCAATTATACATCATCTAGTTTTAACCCTCCTGACATGGGCAGGGACACGGTCCACTAGACCAAAATGCTTGGAATTCCATCCATTGGCCTTGAACACTTCCAGGGATGGGGCATTCACTACTCTGGACAACCTGTTGCACCACAGCCTGACCACCCTCACAGTACTTTCTACCTTATATGTAATCTAAACCTACCCTCTTTCAGTTTAAAGCCATTCCCCTATCGCTACATGCCCTTATAAATTGTCCCTCTCCAGCTTTCCTGTAGGCTCTCTTTAGGTACTGGAAATTGCTAGAAGATCTCTCTAGAGCCTTCTCTTCTCCAGGCTGGACAACCCCAACTCCCCAGGAGAAGTGCTACAGCCCTCTGATCATCTTCCTGATCTCCTCCGTATTCACCACAACAGGTCCATGTCCTCTTTATCTTGGGGGCCGCAGAGCTGGGCACAGAGCTCCAGCTGGGGTCTTGCCAGAGCAGAGTGGAGGGGCACAATCACCAACCTTGCCCTGCTGCCATGCTGCTTTGGATGCAGCCAGGATATGGCTGCTTTTCTGGACTGAAAGAACACATATCTGCTCTCCTAAAGTCCAAGGTAGTGAGTTTGTTGTGTACCCTCCTTGCTGCCCTGTCACTTCATGAACTTATTCTCCTGTATCCAGCTTCTCCAATTATCTATTTCATTACTTTCTGTACTCTTTCCATTCCTGTACTTCTCATTTGGAGTAATCAAACCCCCAGATGCTATGACTAAGGAATGTAAATATATCAGGTGGTAAGGTAGGAAAACATATCACATGTCCTTCAAAACAGCTGCTATCACACTGCATGCTCACTACATTAACCTCGACCTCCTACATGGTGCTCTTTTATTCCACTAGGTTTTGCTCAGGCTAGTTCAGAAAGTTCAGAGGAGATAAACCAGAGAATCTACCAGAACAAGGAGCAGATCATGGTCTTGTATGCAGTAAAAGTGGTTAAAGAACATGACTTCAGTGAGGAAGGGAGACATAATAAAATGAGGAAGAGATGCATGTTAAAGTCACTATATTAATTTGCAGAAGTGTGACATAAGGAAAACTATTAAACAAAGGCACTTCCTCAAGGAGCAAAAACTACTTATCCACTGGAACAGGAATTCCTTCCTCAAGGTTCAAAAATTATGGGAGACTTTTAAAAAGTGCAGGAAATTGGGAGTGACTTGACTGATTCTTGTTCAAATAAAATAGTAACAAAACCAAAAAATATTTTAACTTTCATCAATTATGTGACTGGATTTCCGTGGCAAAACTCTAGCAAAATCCATCAACTCTAGATGCTATAGAATTTTGCTGTCCTGATTTTGTAATGAATGTAGTACTTAATTAACTTTTCAGGAAAAAAAAAATCAAACAGAAGGTTAAATATAAATTTATTTTATCAACTTTTTTACATATATGCAATATGGTGTGTAGCAGTTAAAATAAAATCCAATTTCTGAACCATATTCCAGCCAAAATATGTCCCTTAAACGATAGAATAATTGAGCTTGAAGGGTGTGTGTGAATTGTTAGAGAGATGTTGTTCTGTCAAAATGAAATATCATTCTTTTTTAAGTGCAAACTGAAATATTCCTCAAAATCCTTCAGTTTAGCATGGAAGAGAAGGAGCATGATGGATCAATTTTTTCCTGTTTTTTTAAGGGAGGTGAAATGAAAACTGTGGCTTGTTTTCACTGCAGCACATGCCAATGTCTGTCTGCGTGTCTATCTGTGACACTCTGGGTCCTGCAAGGCGCTGTAGAATTTGAATATTCAAAGCCAAGTCTAAGGAAGCACAGCAGCTCAAATACAAGTTATACATGTAAAAGCATCCAACACATCCACTGTAGCTCTTTTGAGTTTTGTGAAGCACTCATAGTCTCAGCCATTATAGAGCAAAAATAGCCCCCAACAACACGCTCCAGTACCTCTGGGGAGTGCCTAATACAAATAAACAATATTTACTTTATTTTGTAAATCTTTACAGTCAGTCCAGCTCACCACAAGTCTGAACATTAAACAGAAAAAATAGAAATGTGTGGTGATGTGGAGCAATATCATCCCTCTGGGCATAGAACCTCTGTGAACTATGTGTCCATGATAATGTTGCAGATCTTCCACGGCCGATATGATGATGCTGGAGCATTCACTTCTATTTAAGACTATGTAAAAAACAATTCTCCCAATGTCCATGAGGTCAAGATTCCACCTCTATTTGCTCAATGGAACATACTTACCTTTGACTCAAGGTTCTCTAAGCCTTGGTATAGATCAATATGTGTAAACATCTTCAGATCTCTTGACTGTCTCGTGATATCTTTGTGTGACATATTGGGTACTCATAATTGATTTAATATGTGGAAAAGTCCTTCTTGAAGAAAAAAATATCTAGAAGAAAGAATCTGGCTCTAGCTTAAAAGCATTTAATTGCTATTTTAAAATTGTCTTTAACTCGGAAGAAATTCCATGTCTATATGTACTGGAAAACAATGATAGCAGCAGGCTCTGTGAAATAATATAAATTATAAAGGGAATAAATAATAACCCACTGATGTAAAATCTAAAGAATCAACTTCTCTTGAAATAATTCTGTATGAAATAACTGCAGTATTTTTTCAAATTACCTCACTCTTTTTCCTAAGTAGAGAACAGTTGGAATAAGCCTCCTAAATATTTCATAAATTCCACTAAGAAAGTGGAGAAATGTAATTTTGCCACAAATTGTAAAACAGAAAAAACTTCACAGGTTGAAATATGCTCTTTTGTTTTTCAGAAACATATTCACTTTGAAATTGTAGTGAAGAAGAAACAATACATATTTGTTTGTTACATAATACATTCTCCTCACCATTCTCGCCTGCTTTTTTCAAATAAGTTTTTAAAGGCAATGATCAAGACAATGTACTTGATCCCTCATAAAAGAAGTTTGATGTATAACACCTCAAAATTACCATTACTGCTTTTCCCACAGCTGAGAATAGAATATCCACAGGTTCTAATTGCCTGCATTCACTGGAAAAAAATAAGCCTTTTATGTGCATTCATTCAACAGTAAATCCTGATTTCCTTACCCACCTTTTAATTTAGGCAGAACTCCTACAAAACACAAAAGTCAGGATAAAATCTACACTCATCAGGGTTACTTAGTAATTTTTTATTTTCTGTTTTACTAAAATTCCTATTCTATTCTGAATCTTTTTAATGATTATTATTCTCTAAAATAGCTTCCATTTCATTCTACCTTAAGGAAAGAGTCGAAGTTGAAAGTAGATTTTTGCAAAAGTGGTTATGGGAAGAGAGGTAATACACTCCAGTTCGAGAAGTCTTTCCATCATGTGTCTTCACTGTGTACCATTTGTTTGTTTCTATGAAAGGTCTGGCTTTAGCATTTTTGAACATTTTCTTTACATTTGCCCTTTTCCCATTGTTTTTATTTATCTCTCTCTTTCTCCTTTTTTTTATTTTTTTATTTTTTATTTGTTGGCCATTGTTCAGTTGTCACTTAGAAATGTAATTCATTGCTGTTCAGTTCTCCTGGGAAGTTGCTATTAAGACTGTTCTTTGAAAAATAATCCATATCTATCTATTTTAACAAAGGTAACAAAATTATAAAATGCGGTACCCTAGACAGGTATTTGAATTAGTAATCTTCCAATAGGAACCCAGTAAGATTTTACAACAAAGAAGTTGCCTTTGAAAACAGGTTGCCCAGAGAGTTTTCTTTTGGAACACATTTCCTGGAGATATTGTGGATGTCCCATTCCTGGAAACATTCATGATCAGCTGGAATGGGGTCCTGAAAATCCTGATCTAGTGGCATCCCTGCTCATGGCAGGTGGGCTGGAACTAGGTTCTAGAAGCCACTTCCAACTATTCTTTTACTCAGGTAGCCTTTTGCTTGCTAAATGTAGAATTTCTTTTCACATGTCTTGAAGGTGCTTAATACTGGCATTATAGAGAGCAGGACTTCTAGGGAAGGTTGCTGATCAACTTTTGTACCACTTTTCTTTTTTTTTTTTTTTTTCAAAATACTCACATTTTTTTCCCCTGAAGTCTCAATTTGATTATAAGGATATTTCAGATTTACTTCACGTGATGGATATTTTTCTACTTAGTCATAGAACCATGCACAAAAGATATGCATCTGAACACACAGAGTGGGTCTTTAACATTGATAGGTGCTTTAAAGTGGCTTAAATTGCCGATGTATGAAGAAGAGATGTTTCTCTGAAAGAGAAAGAACGTGAATTCATACAAACAAAATTCTATACTTTTAAGTATAAGCATCCTGGATTTAGACTGAAAAATAAATACTACAAAGACTTCAACTCAGTTGAAAAACTAAAAACAAAAATCATTTGCAGAAATCTCAGTAACTGGGGTTGTGACATTTTAAAAAATATTTCCTGAAAATTATTCTCATATGAACAAAGATTTCCTTAGAAATCTTCCGGGGTACTTGGTCATTGGAAAAATAATTTGTTTCATTTTTACTGCCTTATATACTGACTTGCAGCTAGACTGAGGTCACTTTTTATTTTAATTTTTAAAGATGCTACTTCATCATATTCTTCTCACATTTTGGCAAACGTCAAAAGGATTTATTACAAAGTCCCAAGCTAAGCAGAAAGGTGAGAGAGAATAATGACTAGGTATTTCTAAGAGTAACTACAATAAAAATTACTCCTTTCTACTGTGAGTAATACCTGAATATTAGGGTAGATTCTGATCTTGCATTCTGACAGACAAATTTATACATATATATAGAAATATATTAATGTTTAAATATGTATAATACAAATATTTTATATATATATAAATGTTATATACACATACACAGACACACATGAGCATCTTCATGATCAGATGAAAAAGGATGCACTTCACATTATTATTCTTTCCAGCTCTGTGGAAGTGCAGGAACACAAAAAAGCAGGGAAAGCAGAAAGATGTTTGATCAGTATGTCAGAAAATGTTCAACACACTTGTAAGAACCAACTGAAAAGTCAGATTGCAACCACACACCTCTTACAGAGTCAACACAGCCAGTTCCACAGCTATTTGCTCCCTACAGTACAGATGCCAGCAGCCACCTCTAGGTGATGAATTTCCACCATGATCACCACACTGTATCACTTTCCAGATGATGAAGCATCTTAGCATTGAATGACTGGTAGTAAATCAGCTTTACTCTCAGTGCCCATAGAGCTCACCAGTTCCTTTTCAGTCTTTCTTCCTCCTTTTCATAAGGGCTATTCATGAATTGGAGTTAAGTAATAGTGTGGCTGCTAGTACAATTCAAGAAATGAAGGTCATATCTTTGAAGATGAGCAATTTGTATAATAACAGGTTCATCTGGACTATTTGAACAGAAATCTTCACAACCAAAAAGACTTTAAACTATTCTAGTTATCTTTCATTGTGCATAAATCACCCAAACATTCCAGGGATTTAAAATATTACATAGAGGTGGGCTTATCAGCAGAACAGAATAGCATGTGCATCACCTTTAAGCATATGGCTATGCTGACTGAAGTCAGAGACATCCCTGGTAAAGAGCTGGGCGATAAATTATATTCTCAGCTCCAGGGGGTTTATAACTATGAAAACATTCATCCTCCCACAACTCTGAGTGTTTTCAGCACATAAAATATAAGTCACAATTGTATTAACATTCTATGAAATACAATATTGTTACAGGAGAGTCATCTTATTTATGATGGGAAGGGAAGGTGCGGGAAGGTGCGGGAAGGTGCGGGAAGGTGCGGGAAGGTGCGGGAAGGTGCGGGAAGGGAAGGGAAGGTGCGGGAAGGTGCGGGAAGGTGCGGGAAGGGAAGGGAAGGGAAGGGAAGGGAAGGGAAGGGAAGGGAAGGGAAGGGAAGGGAAGGGAAGGGAAGGGAAGGTGCGGGAAGGGAAGGTGCGGGAAGGGAAGGGAAGGGAAGGGAAGGGAAGGGAAGGGAAGGGAAGGGAAGGGAAGGGAAGGGAAGGGAAGGGAAGGGAAGGGAAGGGAAGGGAAGGGAAGGGAAGGGAAGGGAGGGGAGGGGAGGGAAACGGGAGCCACCGTGCGGCAAGGGAAGGGCAGGGAAGGGAAGGGAAGGGAAGGGAAGGGAAGGGAAGGAGAGGGAAGGAAAGGGATGGGAAGGGAAGGGAAGGGAAGGGAAGGGAAGGGAAGGGAAGGGAAGGGAAGGGAAGGGAAGGGAAGGGAAGGGAAGGGAAGGGAAGGGAAGGGAAGGGAAGGGAAGGGAAGGGAAGGGAAGGGAAGGGAAGGGAAGGATGAAAAGCAAAAGGAAAAAAAAGAGACGGAAAGAAAAAAAATCAGGTTCAGGGAAAAGAATATGAAAAACAAGGAAAAAAGCTACAATGCAGTCTGAAGAAATCATGAATAGCAGAAAATTATACAAGGCAATATAGAGAAGAAAAGGAAAAGCAGGATTAATAAAGACAGGATGAAGATAAAATAGAAATATTGAATGGTTGCATAGAGATGATGAGACTAGGCAAGAGGAATCAATAAGATGCTGGGAAACCTAGACAGGCTGGAGGGAGGAAGGAGTTGCACTTCCTTCCAATCACGAAAATTTCATGCAAGAGGATACTATATAGATACTATCAGCTATTATTAGAATTTAATTTGGCAGACATGCTTTTAGGAGTGTTTTATGGTGGGTGTTTCTCTTTTTTCTTCACTGACTATATAATATATGGCTTTAGTATTTGCTTGTTAAAAAGATACATGAGTGACTTTGAAACAAAAAAAACACATCTGTAGGAAGTAAGTTTTCATATGTCATAAGTTCACATGAAAGCTCTTTTCCTTTTAATACATTTCTTTTCCTGCAGCACAGAACTGCTACCCTGGGACATACATTCAGAGAATTCTTGCTCCTCTTGTGTTTGTAAGGTCATTATATAAAGTGGCTTTAGCCTCAAGCCTTATGAAAGATACTACTGGAAACACATTCTAACAGAGATATTGTCTGCCAACTGCATAATTATATCCAAATCCAGGAGCTCGATTATAGACACATTCTTAGCTGGCAGGACACTACCTGCTATCCAAAGGCCATCTTTCTATTCACCTTTAAATTTTGCCTGTAATTGAAGATCTGGCATTCAGAACACCTTATGTAGCAAAATGGTTTTCATGGTTGTGTTGAGAATTAACACTCAGTACAGCAGCATTTTGTTAATTTTTATAAGATGAAAACGGTACTCTTGGGTGGCAAATCTCTTTCACTACACAATACACACATTCATTTCTTCTTCTGTTTGTTATTAGTTTGCTTTTGGTTTTCATTTTTGGTTTGTTTTTTTTTTAATGAGAGGTGTTTCTAATCCATGGACTAGGATGCAGCATGTAAAACTGAACTATTAGGCTGGATTAGTCATGTATGGATTTCCTGCCAGTGCAAATGACATACAGGTAATAATAATTGAATTAATTAGCACATGTATAGCACTTTGTATCTTGGAGGAACCATACAAACATTAACTAATTAATTCTCACAACACCTCTGTGAGGAAAGGAAGCAATTATCCTGAGCCCCATTTAACCCACAGAGAGTGGTTAAAGTATTATTCTAGTTGTAAAACAAAAACCTCGGGTTGTACTATGGTGGTTTATGTTTGAGATTTCTCAGTGATATTGCTCTTCAAAGCCAGGTCAGTGAGCTGGATTTTTACTCTGGCAGAGGAGAGGGTACAGTGCAACTGGGCCAGCCTGCACTATCATACCCTCACCTAGGTGAGAAAAAGACATTTTTCTGCAACCCATTTTGGGAAAAAACAATTATGTTTCAGTGAGATTTGTTAGTGTGTGACTTCAGAACTGAATTCTGTCCTCTTGTGTGTGTGTAAAATAAGCACCAGAATTTAAGTAACAACCTATTTACCTCCCAGACTGATTCTGTGAACATATTGTGCAGAGGTAAAATGTGAAATGCAAATAGAGCAGCCCAGGTGTTCATACAACAGATTGATATTTACAAGAAGTACTCCCAAGCTAATATATATGTCAGTTAAGAGTAGATTTCAGGAGTATATAAAATTTCTACTGGACCTTTCATCTCACTACTATTCCTTTGTAATCCCACCAGTTATAATTATGGAGTACTGCTCACGTAAAGGTTATGTGTTTTCATAACCCATTTTGGAGGACAGACCATTGGGCTAGATGCTGCTCTCAAAAATGTACAAGTTCAAAACTGCAGGATAGCATCCCTGTTTTCTAAACCTGTGCTGATATGGCTTTGAAACTAAAACACATCTGCAGTGGCTGTATTTTTCCTATCTGTAAAGCACAGAGGGTCCAACAGTTAGATATTCTGTTGTTCTAATAAACTGGACAATTGAGTGTGCTGCAATTTTCTATTCATAGAAAACAATGAGAATAGATACAGTAATCAAAAGGGATAAAAGGGTATGGTTTTCTGAACTTGCTTTGTTTATGGATTTTTCTGAAGAAGCAACAGCCTATGTAGTGCTTTATCTCAGGCTTGCAATTACACTTCTTGTTCAGCTAAACTTCAAAATATTATCTCTTAGGAAGAAGCACACTGTCTGACAGATGTAATATCTACATGCAGATCTTTCTACTAGGTAAATCAAGTCCAGAAATCTAGTCAGATTTCACTCTAGATGAGAACAAAACAATTAGGTAATTCACTTAATTAAGTATTACATATTTGTGAAACAAAATTGATTTTGTAGTATAGGTATATCAAGAGAGGTACTTAATAGTAATTAATCATCTATCATCTTTGTCAGGACTTCTATTGTCAACCACAATTATGCATAAATTCTTCTCATTAAGACAGATTTAATCATACAAATCCAACTTAACTTGTGAATATGACAGGGTCACCAGACAGTACAATAGAATAGAAGTGTATTTGCAGGTCTGTAAATTCATTATTCCTGCAGTGACTGTGAAGTAAAACCATCTGTCCTCGAAATGCACTGCACTTGTTGCTATCTACTTTAACCCAGTTGGTAAGATATATGAAGTTGCATTCCCCACCTAAATAGGTAATTTAAAAGCTTTCTGCACAACACTGTATTTCTCCAGTAAGACTGCATATTAAAGAGGAAAAGGCTAGATGTATTTTTATATCCACATAAAAAAAAAGACTATGTCAAAACACTGATGAGGATAAAGTTGATGTTTTATAAAGAAATGAGTCTGCACAACTGCTGATACTTCTGATAATTATGTGAAATGTGTTTTAAATTCATATATACTCCTTAAGAAATGTCCAGTTAACTGAGAAGACATTAACAGAAAGGATCAGTAGCTGCCATATCCCACTTTCAAAATGTTTATTGAAGTTTTCAACTGAGGAGTGTTGAATATTTACTTGAACATTTTAAGTAGAAAAAAGTACTCCAAAACTTTATAAAGTTACTAGAACTTAGTAGTGCGTTCTATGTAGTCAGACATAGGCTCGTATACACCAAGGAACTTGAGTAACTAATTAACTTATTTCCACTGCTGGGTTTGCTCTAGGGTTGCAGCTGCATTTCTACAATTGAACCAAAAGGTGGCACCAGGAATTTCTCGAAAATATGTATAAATTTAACACATTCTGTGACTGCAAATTAAATTCCAGGTGATCAGTACGCAAACTAACAGCTAGCTATAATTAATAATTTAAAGAAGTATTTGGAGTACAAAGTAAGCATAGAAGGAAAAAAAATAAATAAAACCCAACTAACAAGGGCTATGAAGCTTCAAATCAGATGGAATAAGAAAAGACAACCTGATCAGAGACAGACAGAATGAGTTTACAAGAACTAAATCGTGCCAATAGCAATACAATAATATAGAAGTTGGAGCAAATTAAAAAGGCAAATAATCATGGCATGCATTTCTGTGAAGAAATTGCTCTTCCCTTCAGAAAATAAGATCACTACGAAGTGACTCAAGCTTGACTTTAAAATTTAAAACACCGTAAATAAAGATTTTGGAAAATTAGGTGAATACATGGACATTTGACCTGTATGCAATTTTTGTGGTCAAAATTTAAATTGTTCCAAATGTAAAGAAAAACGACTGTCTGAAAGGACAGCCCTGAAAATATGAAATGAATCCAAAAGGTGACAAACTGTACTTGTGGCCCAGGGAGGGATTTACAGGCATCAGTCATATGATATCCTGACCCACAAAGGCCTGCAACGGTTTTTGCAAAATTTATAAAGCATGAGAAAAGGTGTTGCCATGCCAGGACACATAAAAAGGAAAAAAACAAAAAACCAGAAAGTGGGTATTTTTAAGAAAAGTGAAATAGTGCTCAAAGGAATTTACTGCTGGAACCTATCTAGAATTCTACCACCTAGCATTATGAAAAACAGATATTCAAAACCACACCCACACACCCACACACACACCCCACCCCCCCCCACATACACACACACACCCCCCAATGTTTTTTTAACATTTCCTTCCTTCTTCTCCTCACTATCAAGATGAATTCTTATGTGGGAGACTATCAGTTACTAGAGAAACGTTCACCCAGATGATAGCCAAAATTATTGTTTCTAGTATTTTGCTTAAAAAATTAAAAATAAATAACAAATGTGTGAAAGAAATTAAGTATTCTGTATGAATCTGAAGAAATAATTCATCTTAAAATGCGTCACAAAACAGCAGATGACATATCAAAGAAAATTTACTAGAAAACAAAGTCCTTCATACAAATGCAGGAATATTTTCCTAAACAGGCAAGGGTTAATTTAAATAAGAATGTGGTGGAAGGTACAGATATTTAGACCTTTTTGAAACTCAGATACTTGAGCTTAATCCAAAAAATTATATTTATTTAAATAAAAATTAAAATAAATTTTATCTAAATATAAAGCTACATGACTGTGCACATTTTGGAGGGAGCATAGTGCTATCCAATAACAAGCTGAAAAGCTTGTTAAAGTGTTAAAAGCAACATAAGGAATAAGATAGTCTGAGGAACACATTTTTTAATTTGCCTCCTAAGACTCAAAGATTCTAGAAGCATAAGTTTGGCATTGTCTCAAGATGTTAAAAAAAAATAAAAATCCTTTCAAAGTGAAAGAGCAAACAAAAAACCATATACAAAGAGCCAGGAGTTTGCAAGTATACAAACCCTCATAGTTCTGATAATTGTAAATATCTAACTGAAACATTCTAACACTCTGCCAATACCTATGGGGTCTGAGTAAACAAAACTGAATAGTGGGGAGGAAAAAGAAATCACTTTGGCTTTTTCAAATCTCCTTTTTAAGAAGAAAGCTAGAGACAGATGTTATTAACATCCATCACAGACATATAAAGGTTTCTACAAAATAATTAGAAATATTTATTCCATCACTTGAATATTTGCTGTGCATTAAAGAAACTTTAAAGGAATTTAATAATAAAAAAAAAAGCTTTTCTATTGTAAATGCAAAGGATGCCAAGGACCACTTTTACTCAAAAATTTGAAAAATCAAAAATATAAATTCTGGAACTATGGAAATAGTCATAGTTAAATGAAATGAAATAAGTTGAAGTAGGAAAACAACATTGAGATCTACTACATTAAGAAATTAAAATTTTATTTTTTAACACCAATGTAAAAACGCAAGATAATATCTAACTGCAATTTAAGAGAATAACATAATTTCTAAATTTTTCAAACAACTCGCCTTTGTCATTCAGAGAAGGTAAGCCACTAAAATAAGTAAGGAGTTTGAAAACTCTTTGGTATGTCATGCTTGAATAAATTTGTAAAGGGATTCCATTAAATGAATGAAATTAAAAAAAACCAAAACAACCTTCTGCTTCTCAGTCCTATTTTACAAACTCCAAAGGAAGAACAACTCAGAACGCTCCTGTTCACTCACCCCTATGGCTGTGCAAATAATTAATTTTTCAGTTCACTAACCACTCGCTGGAGTAGGGGTAAGAGAAAAAAAAAATCAGGAAGGTAAAAATATTATTTCAAGTTAGATGGAAAAAAAATCCTTTAGTGGAATTTTTTACAAAATGGAAAGAAAAAAAATCTTTTGAGTCATCTCTAGTCCAGGTTTTGGCATCTTTATAGACAAAAGTTTTGTTTGAAAGCAAAAAAAATATAAATATTTTGGTACAAAATACCAAAAGAATGTATTTTAAAGCTTTTATTTTTTTCTCATGGAAGGTTGTGAGTTAAGTTATAAACAGGGCTCTCTTCAGTCTGTCATCATACAGTCATGTTACTGAAGAATTTTAGTGAAATCATACACTAATGTACATATAGAAGCCTATAGGCAGTCTATAACATGTGCCAATCTGAATTTCTTCTTCAGGTTTTTCATTTGTTTGTTTATACATTTGTTTATTGTCTTAGAAAACTGCTACAAATTGGTTTCTACTGGTAAGAGGCTGTCACTTTGATCTAACAGGGAAAACCCTTTTACCCCATTCAAGGAAATACATCACAGAAATTCCCCTTTTCTCTAGCTGAAACACCTTAACCACCCCTCACAGGACAAATTTGAGGTTTAAAAATATGAGACACATCTTGATGATGCAACACCTGAGCATTTAAGTCCTGCTTTTCCACAATCCCAACAAACATTCGGTGCTGATTATCCACATGCTCTGAGATATTTTTAAAATCTTACTCTTTATGATAAACTATCATTTAAAGTGACTAGTTACCTAAAATTATTTCTAAATTTATTTAATCTATGCCCACTGGTAGCTCAAATTTGTGCTGTATTTCAACTTAATTAAAACTTAAGAATTAAAACTTAAGAATTGGCAAAACTTATCATATTGAGAGCATTCTCAAATTAGTTATAAATATTCAACTGTCACAATGGGACATGATTTTGTAGATGGTTTGTCTTAAAACAGGGTGATATCAAGATCTATAAATGGAACACATGAACAAAAGGTAGCAGGTAGACATTGAGGGGGAAATCCACATCAGTATGGATTTCACCATTTGAGCTCGAGTGCAGTTTCAGTGCTCTTCAGTTACAACAGTAAAGGTCAGAACAGAGCAATGCTCTTTTCTGGGCATGACAAATACTTACCCCATCCCAAAGAAACTGTGCAAATAGAATTGATCACTTGAGACTGAACTGTTTTGAACTAAAAAAATCTTCAACTCTTCCTGCCTTACTTTCCTTTTGAGAGGATGTTTGCTTACTTTTTGCTGTTTAATTTTTACTTAAAGGGTTCAATCTCCAGAAATGAAGGAAGTTGTCAGGGTTGAACGCAATAGATACAAAAAGTCCTTGCTCGCTACCTCTAAGCAAAGTTATAGCAGGCCTGGTGAAGTTGCCCAGGTGTGTACATAAAATTATGTAAAATGGCAAGCCAGACCACTCATAACATGTGAGAAAACCCCTGCACAGCACTTTCTCCCTTGTAGGAAGACTGAGCAACAAAGGCACGAGTTCAATTTGCCTTATTATTTGCCTTGTAGAAAATGCTTCCATTAACAAGTCGTCCATTCCATGCAGAGTTCCACCATTATGAACACATTAATTTAGAAAAAGAAATACAGGACTTAATTGCTTGAGAAATGGCATGGTAACGAAATACTAGATTATTGAAAGTTCAGCCAGAATAACCTAAGCAGATATCAGCAGATGATAAGGAAAAAAAGAAGTCATGCAAGGGCAAAATGGAAAATCCAAGACACTACAGGTTGAAAAAGATATCCATGATGGCAAAAGTCAAGCAGCATTTAACTGTACAAGACACACACACACTCTCATATATATATATATATATATGTATGTATATATATATATATATGTAGGCACTTTGGGGATCAAAGGAAAACACAAATAGAATTGCCTCCATCCAAATACCTCCACTGCCATGTTACATCAATACACAAAGCAATTTATCAGCTTGGGACTCAGTGCTCATCCATGCAGCTATATTTTCTGCCCTGCAGCAGGACTCATTTGCTTGGCCTCCCTGCTATGTGGCACAGATAGACTGTTTCCATTGCAAAGCAAGGAGGAACATTCCTTATTCCAAAAGACTTCCATAATGGAAGAATTTGAAGAATTTGAAGAATTTGGGTTTTTTTTGTCTAAAAAATGTGTTTTCTATCTTAGTGTAAATAATGTAAATTTAAAACATGGCAATGACTCATCTTTGACATACACATAAGGACTTTTCTGTGTGTTTGGGTAAGAGTGCTCTTTGCCTGTGCCTTTAGAATAGCTTGAAGAGTAGAAAGCTTTACTTTCCTGGTTAGGTAAAGGAGGATCATGTTATTTTCTGCATACTCCTAGATTAGGACACCATAATTTATGATCATGAAAAAAATAGCTAGAAATCTTTCAGAAAGTTGTATTTTTATGATTTAATTTTATACTTTCTGTTACACATGGTGCACATTGATTATAATTACAGTTTACAGTTCTTCAAAATAACAGTGTTCCCATACATAAGAGAAGTCAAAATCTTTTCAGTCAGGATAGATGTTAGATTCACAAACACTCCTTAAGAGAGTTTTTACTGAACTTTGTTTTCAAAGTTTGCTGAGTGCTTTAAAAATCTTGTCTACCTTAGCTCAAACAGGTTATTAGCAATTCTGTATTTTATAATTATTGCTGTTTAGGTCTGCTTACTTATATTTACATTAAGACAAGTGTTTCCTCAATTTTTATTCCATTTTCTGAATTCATAGCATTTCATTGTACTTAAAAAGTACATAACTGAAAGATATGAGTTTTTGAGTTTTCCACAGTTTTAGAAACAAGGTAGTTTTTAAAAGAGTGGGAAAAAACCCAAAACAAAAGCAAGTGAGACAGCAGCACTGACTTAAATGATAATTGTTCAGAAACTTAGTTGTATAAGGCAGGTCCACTGAGTTCAGCAGAGCTACATGCCCTTGTACTGCTTTGGGATGCAGCCAGGATTATTAAACACACCTCATCCCTCCCCCTTCTTGATTCTGCATTTTGCCCTTGCTACTTGAAAACAGACTGTTAGAAATGCTTTGCATTCCAATGTCTATTTAATGACAGTTGATCTATTTTAACAAACTTTTCAAACACTGTTTCCGGATCTCTATTTTTATTTTTAATAAGGCTATGTAGAAACCAAGTATAAATAAAGCCCTAATACAATAGCACTACATAAACACATGTGTTTTGCTCAGAACAAGAACTCTGGAGAGATAATTAACTCAAATTGCAGGGGTTTTGTCCAAATGCTTGCAGTTGCTGACAATTTCCCCACTTTTAACTACCTTATAATTATAAATGGTCTACATGCCAGATCACTCTGTCATTTTTCTATTGGCTAGCAAGAAATAAAAGCTCAAGCTGTAGTCTGCCTTCTTTATTGTGCCTTTTTTATTCTATATTGTGTCATCTCCATGGTTGCTATTAAAATAAGAAGAAAGGATAAATCTAACCTTAAATTCCCTCCAATTGATATGCTACTAATTTGTAAATCCCATTGAGAGTCACTGATAACAGTGACGGTCACTAATAGCGGCACTCGTGTGCCTTAATAAAACATACAAATCCCTTTTACGCAGCAGCCATTATTTCCACATCTGAATACCCATTCATAATGACAATGAGCCTTTTGTATATGCTTTATTTTATTTTAAATAGTCTTATTATTATATAACAGTTTATGTAATTTTCAGGACATGATATTTTCTTTCCCATGTACGTAACCACCGTTGTTACTCCAATGGTGTCCCTAGAACATGGTCTGAAGTGTCTGCTCATCAAATTTGATGGTTTGGCAAAATAAGCAATAGGTTTTTTTGGTGGGTTTTTTTGTTTGTTTGGGGGTTTTTTTGTGCTTTTTTGGTTTGGTTTGGTTAGGTTTTGGGGTTTTTTTTGTTTGTTTTTTTGGTCAAGTTAAGGTTGTGCAATAGATATCAGTCTGAAAGACAACAGTGTTATTCATCTTGTCAGCAAACTGGATTTCTTGCTTTTAGGGTTTGGATTTGTTGCAGGAAATTCTTCATTACATTGAATGTAACTTCTTGGTAGAAGTTTACTTCACATGAGCATGCTGTTTTTACATGTGTATTATATCAGCAGGTCTTTGTGAATGGACAGAAAAATGTTTTTAAGTTTTGAGGCAGTCATTAACAGGCAACATAAACATTAAATAACTATCAGTGACCATCAAATTAAAGACAAAACCATCTACTCTGATCATTGTTCCCTCTCCTGTATTTTTTTATGACAGTTGATATGTAAAAGCTACAATGATGGAAACTTTCAACATTCCCTTCTCCCAGCTTCAAAGAAAAGAAAGACAATTATTTTAGAGAATAAATTGGTCTATGAATATAGGCTGTTTCTAATGATGATCTGCCAGTATTCTGTGTAAGCCATATATTCAAGTACGCACCACTCTTTGAGGACCAATTTTCCATTGCTCTGTGGTGTTGTCTCTTTTTAATGAGCACAGAGGGCCAAGGGAATCAGTTTCCCAGCACTGTTCACACTCCAAATGTCATGATCAGATACCATCTAGCCAGACTAATATCAAAATTGTTTCATACAAGTCTTAAAATTAACCTTTTAAAAAGTAATGGTGTAGCAACAACAAATGGTTTTCTTTTGTCACAGAATACAATGTTTCAAGAGAAAGAAACAGGACATATGAACAAGTATTTGAAAGACTGTTTTTTGTTTTTCTATTGACACAAGCAATATCCATAAAGTTAATTTTTCTTTTACCTCATGGAACTGATTATATTGCAGCCAACCTCCAAATTTTATGCATCAGTACACATTCCTAAACAAGCTTTTTGTGTTTGTGCAATATAATTATAGTGCATACTAATGCAACATAGTTATTATAGCAAACAAACAACAAGAAACCCCACCCCACTTCTATTTTGCATCCATGCAGACCTAAAGCCTGAATAACTAGTCTGGCATCCTTGATATGAAAAAATTCTTGCTGATATTAATTGAGCTAGTGCACCACTCTCTCTAAAGCAACCTCATTCCCTTTAAATAGATTTTGGCATTGTTTTCCTGGATTTTAAAAGTATTTTAGTCATTTTAGATTATACTATATGTACTTAATCACCTCCCTGTTAAGTGGTCACCACTTAGGCAAAGGTTCCATCAATGTGATGAAAGGTTACCAGATCTGACAGTAATTAATGGCCATAAAAATATATCCAAGCTATAAATTTATAAATTATGGGCACATAAAATTTAAGGACTATTTCTAACTCAGTCTAGTTATATTTCAATACAAGAATTAAAAAAAGGCTTAATCTTAAGTTGTGTGATATTAATGAGGTATTCTTTGTTTACCCAAATGTTTGACTGTACCCGCCCAACTTCTTGTGCACCCTCAGCCTACTTGATGGTGGGGTGGGGTGAAAAACAGAAAGGGCCTTGGCTTCTGCAAGCAGTGCTTAGCAATGTCTAAAAGACAGCAATTTGTGCTCTTTTCTCAGCACAAATCCGAAACATGCCACCATGCAAGCTACTGTAAAAATTAATCTATACATGGACTTATCCCATAAGTATAGAAGCTAATATTTTTCTTTTATGCTATACCACTTTCTAGGCTTGCTATTAAGAGAATAATAAAAATAAAACCAAAAACAAAATCAAACAAAAAAACTCCCAAAAAACCCCCAAAAGCCCCCCAAAAACCCAATCAACCAACCAATCAAATAAAACCCCAAAACAAAAAATAAAATTAAAACAAACAAAAAAACAAAACAAACAAAAAACCCCACAAAAAAATCCTAAACAAAACCAAACAAAAAAAACCACCCCAAAGTCATCTTAGATAATTAAAATATATACATGTTTTCATAAAAAATGCTGAAAACTTCCTTAGAAACAATTATTGAAATTCAATGAAAAATGTCTACATTATGCTATTTACTTTCTCATAATAGCTAGAAAAATCCATTTTTCCCAAAACTAAGACTCTGATGAGCTATATTGCTGCATTTAAGTTTATGGCTTGCACTGGTTATAGAACCTTCTGGTGGTGGTAGCTGAATGTAAGGAAAATAATTAACTCTTGGCCTTGCTCCCATTTTTCTTCCCAGTGAAATCTGTGGCAGATCTTCTTCTATCTCTAGAAGAAGAGTGGAAAACGCTAGAGGTCCTTCTCATGCACTTCTGAACATGAATGAAAATAAAAATAAAAAAGAAGAATTTAAGGAGGTGAAATACTGACCCCAGTCAGTAAAGCAACATTAATAGAATTAGTTTAGGGGTCCCATTAACTGCAGGGAAGTCATCCCACCCCTAAATTTTAAAGAAAGACAAGTATTACAAGTAAATACACTGTCAAAAAAAAAAAGTGAAGGAAGGATAAATGTTAGGGGAGGAGGAACAAGACAACTTCTAAAAGGTCAGCAGGAATGGTAACAGGAAGAGAACAAGTGAGTGAAATTTATGTTTGATTTTGCATCAGTAGACATGGAAGGAGTGTTGTATGATCTCTTCTATGACTGCAGGGAGAAAGTCCCATGAGAAATGTATGATATTTTCTGTGACTGTAGGGAGAAAACCCACTGAGAAGTGCTCTATGATCTTTTCTATGACCGAAGGGATAAAACACAGTGATGAACATAAATGAAAGGAAGAAAAGAAAAGAGTTCCAGGATGCAAGCTCAGAAAAAAATGCCTTGAATAGGTGATTTCCTCCCTAAAATATGGACATAAATAAATATGAATCTTTTCATATGCATGTATATAAACTCCCCACATACATTATATTTAATATATAACATACAATATATCATATATACACATACACACACACATGTATATATATATATGTATATATATATAAAATTAGTAAATATACCCTTCTTACTTAAGAAATACTACACATAAGTAAATTAGAGTTTGTTGTAGTAGATAGAATGGTGTAAATCTTAAAACTATTGTCAGTGAATTTGAACTTCTTTTGGAATATGCCAAGAATGTTTGAAATCCTTCAGAATACTCACACATTCAGTATTGCTGTCAAATCAATTGACAACAATCAGTATTGTTGTCAAAAAGCTCCACTTCTGTGGAAATACTTCCATAATATGATACAAACTTTTGCCAATATGCCATTTTTCAGAACCGGTCCCTTGATTCCATTCCCCTCGTTTAGCCTCAATTGCCTTTCTGAGTTTCTTTCCTTTCTCCTCTTGCAAAAAAAAAAACAAAACAAAACAAAACTAAAAAACCCAAAAAAACCCACACACACACACAAAAAAAAAAAAACCACCAAACTGTGGCAGCTGATTCTGGCTCTAGTGAAACCTATTGAGAAAAGAACTGACCTGCTGCTGAACTCAGATAACAAGCAGCTTATGCCTACCCCAGATAGCTCATGCCCTTTAGAGAAAGGAGACACACAGAGGCAGTTCCACTGGCAATTTTACTGGCTATTCTTCTATCTTCTCTTCATGAAATGAACACGTAATCCAGTCCAAACTCCAGAGGCATCAAGAATATTCAGGATGGTAGTGAGATTTCAAAAAGCAATGAGGAAGACAATAAGTTTTAATTCACCAACTTGTATTAACTATGCTGACCTCTTTTCTTCCATTTTTTTCTGCTACATACATTGTCAAAATTATTTCAAGTAAACACAGTCTACTGACATGGATATAACTGAGCCTATCCTCATTTCTCATGGAAGAGAGAATAGAGGTGTGTCTGTTAGTGGATGGGAGGCAGTAGTCTCTGGGTCTTAAGTATAATAATAATCCTACCTTGCCAGTGTATTTCAGAAACATCTCTGCATGAAATAACACTTTCCCCTATGCATTGAGGAGCTGCTGGAATTTTGTAAAAAGTACATCACACTAGTAAGTGTCACGTTAAATCCGATTTCTAGGTTGAAGAATTATCTATGATGTACTTCATCTAGCAGCAGAGGTGAACCCAGATTTCTTGTCTATATAAAATTCTTTCTAAGATTTTAGGAAAGCAAGTCAATGAAAGCAGAGTGTTGTACAGCAAAAAAACAATATGGCTGGGGTATACAAAATCTTCTCTGGGACTGAAGGGGCTGTTCAGGAAGAGTGACTTTTGGATGGGAAAATACTAGAAACAGAACATGTGTCTTAAGCATAAACTCTGTACTTTAGAGACAAGTTATATATCTAAGGCTGAATATAAAACATTTTTAGCATTAATTCACGATAAGAACTGCAGAAGATTCAGTCATAAAAAGTGAGAAATAAAAGAATTTCTCAAAATTTTTTGGGGTTAAAGACTCATCTTGCAAAATTATTTTAAGAGGCAATAAAATTAAGTTTTTTCTCTGAAGTTACCCAATACAATTTTGTGGAAAATGTAGTTGCTTTTCATATCAATTAGTGAAAAAAGCTCCAGTTCAAGAAAATCCCTGTATTCCTTAATTATGTTTTAGTTCCTCAATTAAAAATTGGTCATCTACTTAGTATTAACTATGAATTTATTTTAAAATTCAGGTAGCGACACATATTTTTTTTTTTCCATAACTTTTAAAAAAAAAATATTTCTGAGTTTGATTATATAAAGTTTATAGACAATTTAAGACTTCTTTTAATTAACGAGGCAGACAGCTTTTCTTATTACAAATTGGGTAATCTTTGCTGCAGCTTCATGAAAATGTGACCTCATTTGTATTTATGATATGAAAAATCCCAGATATATTATATTTGAGAAGCAGAGAGATTATTTAGAAGCTGAAGACTGGGTAAAAATATGTATGGAATAGTTAAATGGTTAATGGCTATATGGTTATATGGTTAATATAATGTATTAACACAGCTGGGAGTTTAAAAGGGTACCAAATTAATGCTCTAATACTGGTATTAAGATTTATATTGATATTTCTGATAATAAATATTATTTCAATAATTCATTTTATTTATTTTCGTGTACAGCTCCCTACAAAACTTATTTCATATCAAAGGAGTTTAGTTTTCTGGGTTTACATTTAGTCATGCCATTTGATTGTCTTCTGAAACTGTAATTTAGAATACAAATAAATTTGTGTTTAATGTTAAGAGTCTTCTCTACTGCATTATCATGCTCGAGCCACAGGACAAGAGGTCCCACTGTGTCTAGTTTCAGCACCTGAATTAGAACATCTCTCTTTAGCAGAAGCTTGTTGGAGCCTGTTACTGGAAGTAGAAAATGACAGTGGTCTGGTATTGCAAGAATAAGAAGTAGGGGAGACACTGAAAAACTCCAAACTTTTAAAAATTTAAGCTAGCAAGAACACATATTCATATTCACTTGAACCTTCTCTTTCCAGGACTAAACCAAGAAAGTTTGGGATCAAAAATCATACAAACAGTAGCTATGAGCTGATTCATTAAACTGTAATTTGCTATTCCAGCTCTCTGTGTGTCACAATGGTCTGAGATGGAGTAAGTAGCACAGATTCCATACTCCGCTCTCTATTTGATATGAAACTTCTCCAAAACCCATTGAGACAGAAAGGTTCTACATTCGTTTCAAATACAGAGATGTAGACTGAGAGCGCAGCTAAGGCCAAGTAATATTTTAGCATGAGACAGAAGTAGAGCAAAGGTTTTTCCTTCAGTTGTAAAGAAGATGGGAAGGAAGAGAAGCAGTTAATGGGAGACCAGGAACATTTGTCTGTTCTGCTGAACAGAGCAGACAGATAGATAAAGCATAGAGATTGTCTCTGAAGCACAGAGCCTGTTCTTGTCCAAATTTTCTAATTCTTTTTATCCATTCTAACTAAGGAAAAGAAAAGAACCATGCCATAAGGAAAACCACACATTTCTTTCTAATTAATTAATGAATGTTTTCATCATTAAAATGTGCTAATCACCAAATAACCAGGGACATTACTTAAATAATTACTATAGAATTATGAAACAGAGGTTATTGAAAATGAACACTTAGCTGCTAAAATTAATTCTACAGCATTTATGTTTCCTGCATTAACAAAATGTATTTCTTGCATTTGGTTTTCAGTGTACGTTTACAGACATGGAGTGAGGCCATTCATGGCTTATTTATACTCAATTAAGTACATGCTAGGAAAGAAGAGATGTCACTCTGCCTTTAAAAATGGTACCAAACAAAGAGGAGTTTAGAGGAATTTAAAAAATGACTCAGTCACAATTTTATGCACATCTGGTACATAGAACAGAATTGAAACATTCTGCCTACAAAACTAAAGGCATTAATCAATGCAACCTGCCCAGGTTTCCCATTTCAGAGGCTTTCTCATGGGATGGGAGCTGACATGTAATCAGTAGATATTTATTCTAACGTTACCACCTAGATGTCTAAGGGTTTTTAAGGCTGGATGAGGAACTGAGTTCTCAAACAAGAGATGGCAACGCAATCACATTATTATGTACCAAAAATAGCCAGATTTAAGCCAATAACCTTAAACATCACTAAAATAAGGAAAATTGAAAGCTTGTGACAAAGTGCCTCTAAGTTATAAAACAACAATATTACAGCTGGTAACAGAAGCAGCAATACAGATGTATTTAGTCTGAGACTGTACTTACCAGACTAAAGGAAAAAGACTTCTGACCATAAGGAATTTACCATCTATAGGAGAATCATTAGGCAGAGACTTAGCAAGATATACAAAACCTTTTAAAAAAAATGCTGCTCACATTTTAAATAGACACAAAAATAGTCTATGTGAGGAACTGAATTGTTGGGAAGAAGGAAAAATATAGTTTAAATGTAATATTTGGGGTATTCTCCAACTTACAGGCCAACTTTTGCTTCAGCACAGCTTCAATGTACTTTCAAAAGAAAAAATCTAGGTATCCCAAGCCATACCAACAACAGCACACTATCCTATATTTTATCCTTTTATCCTTTAAGAGAGTTCAGTTTTGCCTGGATCACTGGTAATAGTTATTGAATATAAATAGACTTTTCTTCATTATACATATTACATTTTTTTTTTTTTTGGTAGAAATTTTAAACCACTGATTGCGAGCTTTAGTGCGTAGGTTATCTTTCTCTGCAGGAAACTTAGCCAGCTTCAACTGCAAAATAAAGGAAATGTAGAGTTAGGTCTGGGCTAGCATTAAGCTACAATTGTCACTATATATGTCCTACATAAATACCATCCATTTCACTTCCCTTCCTTAGCTCTTAACAGGTAGTATTTTTAGTATATTTGTCATTTACAGAAACACCTGCTGGATTTTTCACTCCCTTGTGGACGTTATGCTCAGTTAGCCATAGAAAACTTGGTTTCAATATTTAAATATTAAATGCTCTGTTTTACTATTTGACACTAATAGAATCATTTATCTAGAAACCAGGGAGCTGGTTAAGACAGATACTGAAAACACTGGATTATGAGTCACACACCAGACTTACATTAGGAGTTACTTATTCCAGTTTCTTTTCAAGCTGATGATTTTTATATTTCTAGTGATTCAGTGTGTAGGCTTACCAGCAATGTAACTCCAGACCAGGTGTCTTCCCTCAGCTAAAAAATGCCTATTTTTTATCAACCCTATATATGCAAATCCAACTAAGAATTGTACACACACACACACACACACACACATATATATATATTTATTACTATTGTTAAGCAGCACAGACTTTCATTAAGGTAATCTCTATTGGCTTGTTTGGATATTTTATTTTTTTTATTGTGGAGGAGTGGCACTGAACTCACTCATCTGCAGTAAGATGAAGGTTGGCTATGGAAACTTCTCACAGCTTGTGTATTTGACCTTCTATCAAAGGGCTTCTAAAGAAATAACCATGAAACCATTCACAATATGTTTTTTATATTTAATTGGTTGATAAATATACAGGGGTGAACACTCCACATATTCTCACCTTCCAGCATTTTTCAATTGCATTGCTATCAAAAAGATATGTGATCTGTAAAGAAAATAACAAGCACAGGACAAGACAGAATAAACTCAAATGTACTAATAAAATCTTCTAACAATACTTCAAAGATTCATAATAGCACTTCCTTTCATACACATGTATGCACATGTCTTTTTTCCCATTTCTAAACATTTTCTGAAATCAAAGGGTCTATAATTCCTCAAAGCATATTGGGGCTTTTCAGTAAAACTTGGGCAGCACATAAAGAAAACAACCAAAACAGCAGAAAAAAAATATCCTTTACTGAGCTAATTACTATGCTTTAAACAACTAAATGAGGTCTGAAAATTTCTAATTACATAGTGAATATATGAATATTTCCTCTGGAATATGGGATTTAAGGAGTGAATTTGAGAAGATAGGAAATTAGGGTGAGAGATCGAGGAAGAAACCATCTTGATTCCATTACAATAATTTCTCATCTGCTGTTTGATTAAAATGAAAGCAAATACTCAGGCTCCTTTTTTATTATCATAATACTTACTATGACACTTCTTAGAAAATCTTATAATGAAGGTAAGGACTTTGTGTGATTACTTACTAATTTACTAATTAATTACTCTTATTTATTTTTTTTTCAGAATTTAGCCTTAGTCAAGTCAAACTTGGTTAGCCAGCAGAAACTACAATTTCTGTTGCAAGTTGAAAGCAATTTAGTGTACAAAGCAAAGTTATTTCTTAAAACTTTATGTGAGAGGTTAAAATCATGAAACTCCAGAGTAAAATTAAAAAAAATACTTGTTCAGAGCCTGAGGTATGTATGCTTATTTCTCCAGAGTGTGTAGATTTTCATGGTAACTTATTATTTAGTGGTGTCCAGCTACCATGTTCAAGGATCCTGTGGGATAGGAGGATCTGGGTTCTGGTTTACATATGCAAGGAAAAGCAGGGCCAAGTAATGGTCCTGGCTGAGCAGCAGGACTTGATTAATTCCTTGACAGTGACAGGCAATGCTTTTGGGGGTCAGCCTCTTCTCCCAGGAAACCAGTGACAGCACAAAGGCTCACAGCCTCAGGTTGTGCCAGGGCAGGCTCGGGTTAAACATCAGGAAAAATTTACTCACTGAGAGAGTTTTTATTGGAATAGGGTGCTCAGGGAGGTGGTGGAGTCATTCCTGGAAATGTTCGAGTGTGCTTAGGCATTTGGATTTAGTTGGTCTGGTGGTGTTTGCTCAAAGCTTGAACTCAATGATCTTGGTATTCTTTTCCAACCTTAATTGTTCTTTGCGTCTATGATTTTAAGTATGTTCTTCCCTGTCAATTGCTCTTCCTGACTCTTCCTAATGTTTCCATTGGCTCTGCAGGGTAAGACAAAATGCCTTCACATTTCCCTTTTTCTCCCTCCTACCAATAAACAGAATTTCCTCAAAGCAAATTAGATAAAATATTTTTAATTGCTTATTTACAACACAGTAAATCATACACATGCATGAACATATGTTAAAAAGAAACGTGAGGCAAAAATATGTTCAGAGGACTGATGAAAGTCAGTCATCATAATCAAGATGTTTTTGCTCTTTCTTCATGAGATTAATTATATTTCAAATATACTCAGGTATAAGAAGCAGAACAACAGCAAGATATTGTCTTCATGGCCTCCTGCATTACTCCATGAGTCTACATTTACCTGATTTTCCAAAGTTGACAGGGGTATGAAGGAACAGGGAAAAAAGAGGAAATTGACTGTGCACATTTATAAAGTAAGCATAGCTTACTTTTCTTTCTGTATAGCAGTGTTCTTCAGCTCTAGCTCATGCCATGAAGCACTGTGGAGTCTCCCATCTTGCCAGGCAGCTGAGCACAAGGTACATTTCTCTATAGATAAAAATCTGTTACCTGTGTAGCTGGAGGTATTCACACTGTTAGCATACCCCTTTATGGGAAAAGCTGGATTTAAAACACAAGAGAATAAAACTTGCTAGACAGTCCAGATTCCTTACACACTTTAAAAATCATTCTAAAAGAAAAATCTGAGTTCAAAAAATACACAAAAGTGGGTTGGGGGTTGGTTTGGTTTTTCGTTTCCTTTGGATTTATTAATTTTTTAAGGAAACAGGGGAACTGACCTGTGTCATCTGCTTTGCTAGCAAAGACTGGCTTTTTTCAAATCATATTGGTGGAAGCCTGTTAAAAGTCTAATAGAACCCTGTTGCTTTTATCCAACACATTTCAAAAAGTCTCATTTCAAAAAAGAACAGAAAAGATAAAAAAAACAGGCCTCATGTACAGGTCAATTTTTTACTACATTATTTGATGTTTTAAATCACTTCATTTGCACTTCTATAGCTCAATGTTTAGGGCAATCTGAACTCTAAAACGTATTTAACAGTGCATCTCCTGCTGTTTTCACTAAGGTATGCATGTGTGCAGGGCAGGGCAGACAAGCTGGTCTGAATGATTTTTCCCTTTTCCACCAGCACCATGTCAAGTGGACAGAGTAATTGATCTGTAGCAAGTCATTTTGAAACTTTGGACACTAAAGATTTGTTAAACAATTTTATTCTAGTCAGAATGAAAGCTTACCTAACTTATTTTGTGTTTGGAAAGACTGTGAAATGTTACACTCTTGTAACAGTCCATAAAATGTTTCATAGTATTAAACGTACAATAATAAAACTGTGGTTGCAAGAATAGGACAAATTGGAGAGGTAGTTAGCCAAAATAAATTTGCAAAACTATTTTACATATCAAAAAGCAATAAGACTATGCAGTTCAGCTAATTTTATTTGCTCTTTTAAAATGTGAGATTTTTACAGTGTTTTAAAGCCTTCATGGAAGGGCATCCCAAAAATTGCACTTAAATGTCGATTTTAAATATCTCATCAAGGTAAACTATTTATGGAACATCCATTATCGAAAATTCTATTGTCAGTTTGCAAGATTTTCTAAAGCAGTCCAAGCAGTGACTAAAACACCCAAAACCTTTGCGTGCATCTACACAAGGTGTGCATATTACATTTTTCATATAAAATCCCTGAAATTATTTCCTTAGTACTTTTCATTTTCAAAGATGTTGAATAACAAGCATTGATTCTTTTCCAAGGAAACATGCAGCATGTATTTAAAGAGCTTCACTGGTCCACATAATTTAAATGACAATAAAACTTGCATTACTTTCATGTTCAAAATTTGTGTTGACAAGCACTGCCTTTTTTCCTGAGTCAACTACCACTACACAGTTACTCTTTTCTACATCTCACTATTTAACTCAAGCAGACAAGGTCACTTCATCATTTCCTTAGATCTATTATGCAGCAGTCTAGTTTGGGGGTTTTGGTGAATAGTGTTTGGGTTTTTTAATTGAAATCACTCTTTAATGACCACTCTCTTGAAAATATATATTTGACAAGACTTTTTTTTTTTTTCACATTTTCTTCCTTACCATCACTACAGCTTCAGTATACATTGGCCAAATACCTTTCTGCTCCTCAGTTCTTTGGAGAAACTTGCAGCTTAAGGAGAGAGAAGGACTACATAAACCAGAAATGGAAATATGGTGTCCCCCCACCTAAAGCAGATATTAAAGCATCTGTGATCTCTTCAGCAGGAACCTATTTGAAACACGTATGCAGAAGAACATCTATTTCTAATAATCAGTGCTTCTCCAGGCTCCTTTAAAGTCAGTTACTTTATGTGACTGCTGCCTTGCGTCATAATTTCCTCTACTAGGTGCCATTATACCAAATCCATTTAGCATTCACAGGAACTGAACAGAGAACAGAACAAGAACAGAAATTATTTTTCTGGGCAACCTCTGAAGTTTTCAGAATCATCTTTGCTTCTTAGTGGAACAGAGGCATTTTGATAATTTTAGTTAAAAACAGCATTTGACAGGGAACTCTTTTCCAGAAAAAAGAGCATTGTCAGAGAAAAGAAGTCCTCCTGACTGGGGTGACTTTGTAAAAAGTTGCCAGTTTGAGTCCATGGGCTTCCTGATCCACAGCAGAAATTTTTCCTTTCCTGTCCAAAACTTTCAGCTATATCTCACTTTTCTAAATCAGAATTTAACCATGTTATTAAAGCCAGAATTTGCTTTCTCTGTTCTCCTTCTTCTGGTTTGGCAGAGCTACTGATTTGACACAAGAAGGACGAGATGATTTGGAATGGTCTGGATGGATTTGCCAGGCATAAATCATGCAAATCTTACCTGATTGCCTTATGTGCAAAAATTACTACATCTGTGGACAAAGAAAGCACCAGGAATGTCTTTTATATACTTCAGGCAGGCTTTTGTCCCTGGGAACTGGGCAGGAGCCAGCAATGAACCCTGGTGTTAAAGATGTCCAGTGTCATCCAGGGCTGTGTCAGCAGCAGCACTGCCAAGAGCTCAGGACTTGTCACCTCTGCCCAGCACTCACTGCCAGACACATCTGGATGCTGTGGCTAGTTTAATGACCTCTAGCACAGGAAAGACACCAATTACCTGAAGTGAGTTCATTTCCACAGCTGTCAGGACTTGAGGGTGTCTTGTGAGCACTGTCCCAGAGCCTGAGGCAGTGGCACTTGTCCAGCCTGGAGCAAAGACAATGTCAGGGGGACATCACAGCCACTCCAGTGCCTACTGGGGGTGTAGAGGGATGTAGAGGGGCAGTTGGGCTTCTCAAGAGCTGTGTGTGGCAGGGCAAGGTACACCAGGCATGAAGGGAAGTGAAAGGGTTCAGGCTGTGTACTGAAACCTTTCCCCATGAGGACAGGCAGGAGCAGGCACAGCCAGATCGCCCAGGTGTGGCAGGCTCCAGTCCTTGAAGGGCTCTGAGGCCCGTCTGGGCAAAGTCCTGAGCAACCTGGTCTGGCCTCACAGATGGCTGGTTTTGGAGTATGAGTGAATGAGGGACATCCTGATGTACCTTTCAGCCTAAAAACATGCGACATTTCGATAACAAAATTTTTCCAGAAAGTGTTCTGAGCAGATTTAGTAGTTAACATTCCAGGTTTCCACAAAAGAAAACTCATCTGAAATCTGTGCTCCCACAAGCTGACAGGGACTTTTACAGATTCTAAAGGACTGCTAGCAGCATATTGGTTATTTTACTGATGAATCATGATAATTTCTTAATTAAAATATCACCAGGACAGACTCAGAGGATACACTGACACATTAAATATTCGGTATGATAAATTTGATCACTTAGTATTATTTAAGAGTCAAAATCATAAGAATAAGAAGCAAAAATTAACAAGGTGGATTCCATGCTGAGGCTAATTTCATATAATGTGAATAATTCATTTGATACTTATATGGATAAGAGAGTGGAATGATTTATAGGAGAGCTGAGATTAGAAACCAAATAATTGTTGGGATCTGCAGGATGTCTGGAAGGCAGCCTTTTCACCTCCCCGTTCAGTTTCACCACACATTGTTTACAATGGTCAGAAACTGCACTGTTCCTCCTGAAGACCTTTGGCTATCTTTGCATCAAACAAACACCATGCCAAAAAAGGTTTCTTCTTTGCCATCCATCCACCCAGCACCGTGCCAGCCCATTGCTGAAACAGCCCTGGTATTCACATCTTTGTCAAATTGTTACTTTTCCACAGGTTTTTAATTTTGCTTCATTCCTGTTCATTTTGACACTGCAGAAATTAATGGAGCATTTCATCAGTTCCAGGTTGTGGCACTTCGATGACCACTGATAAAACGTCTTTCCTTACTGAAACATTTCCCCACATATTGCTACAGAGTAACATGGAGGTATGGCACTTTCTCCCTGAAAATATTTGCTCATGCAAGTGTTTCTAGAGGCTTCTGCATGTCCTGTGCAACATGCCTTGCCTTCATGAGAGCACTTCCCTTAAACAAGCCTGAGGAAAAGTTTTTTCAACAAAAAGAAATAAAGCATCTCATGATAGATTAAGTCTAAGGAAGATTCTCTAATATGAGTAGTCTATTTTTAAATTACTAAAGAATCATTTTGCTGTCACTTTAAGTATGCTTTGTCTGAGATGTCAGAAGGAAATGAGAGCAGAGGCTGTTGTGTGGGAAAATCATGGAAACAACCCAACAGATCCCATCAAACCTGTATTTTTATAGCAAGACTTTCTATGCTTGATCTTACAGGGTGGAGGTGCCCTAACTCTCTTTATTTACTTCGAAAATATTGGAGGATTCTGAAAGCTTCCCAGTGTCTCAAGATGAAACTACATCATCATGAACTTCACCTAAAAAGTCTAGGTTACCTGGATCAAAACAAACAAACAAACAAGCAAAACCCCAAAACAAACCAAACTAAAAACCCAAAACAAACAAACAAACAAACAAACAAACAAACCACAAAAAGGAAAAAGAAAACAAACAAACAAACCAAAAATCAAACCAAAATCATCAGGCACGATGTCTTGTTAACACACAAAAACTCAGACTGCATAGAAGCAATGAAAAATCCAATCTCTTTTTAGCAGGTATCTGGAGATTGAAGTTTGTTTTCTAATAGGCAGAATATGTCTCTAAGGAAACTCATTAAGAGATAGAGAAATGTTCACTGGATACAGGTTATTTAATTTCTGTTTGAAAAGCCAAATCCTGGAAGAAAGAGTCAGGAAAGAAGGTACTCAAGAGATTTCTCAAGACCAAAGGAGTTCTGAGAAGAGCCGAGATTGGTGCTCTGAACAGAGATACTGCAGCTGACCTAGGGAAATAATTTTACTTGAAGTTCATCATTGTAGACCTTGGAATATAGACCTTTTAGAGGTTTGAATTCCTGAATGTAAAGTAAATAAGAAAAAAGTAAATAAATATATATTGCAGCTCCTTGGAAAAACTTGACTACTTTTGGGCAATTTACATATTGCATAACCTTGGCAAGCTATAAAACAGCAAGATAACCTCTAGATCATACATTATTTCCCTCCGCTGCTTCAATGACAAATAAATGAAGGTAAATCACCTTGCTTACCACATGCCTGAGGCAAAGTTTAATCTAAAATATTTCAAAGCTAATAAAAGCTGAGTTAGCAGAGAAAAATGTAGAATTTAACCTCAGTGGGAAAACAAGGTCTAATTCCTTCACACGTACAGGACTGTGATTAGCTTTCTACACTTCAACAGGATTTGCAGTGTAACAGAGCTCCCCACATGCAGAGATTTAAATGCAAACATACACGCTTGCTGGCTGAAGGCCTACAACAGTCTTTTTTCCTAAATTATGTTTTTGTCTAACTGCTCCTCAGAAGCCAACAAGAATATATTAAAAAGATGTTAAAAAAATAAAATCACATCTTCAACAACTATTTAGACAGCTGATGAATATATGAAAAGATGTTTACAGGAAAGTTAATTGAAGCTGTACAATTAGTAAATTATTTTCCATTTATATATTACATGCATAAAGTGATTTTCTGAAGGGAAATTGCAACCAAATAAGTTCTTTTTAGTAGATTTTATCTAAGAATTTAAATGTATACTTTTAATTATTGCCCCATTTTCTTCTTGTCTCAGTTTTAAATTGTGTGATTGCTAAAATTGGACTTAATCAATTTCTCCATTGGAAAAAAGTAAATAATATTTTGATCTAAATGTCTCACCTTTTTTAGGTGAATTTGTTAGGAAAATTTTAACTTAAATTTTCAATTAAAAGAAATATTTAAATTAAACAAAGCTATTAATATGTTTTTCATTACTTTTAAAAGAAAACACTAAGTATGTGCATAACTGTACTGGGACGGGGGAAAGAATATATTAAAAAGGTAATGTCCAAGTAGTAAAGAGGAACATAGGTATAGTGAATAAAAGTCTACTTTCCTGAGGTTCAAACATTTCCTTTCTAGCATCATATTTAGAATTTTTTCATATTTATATTTGATATTATTATCACCTAATAACTATTTATATAACATTTTTCATTAATTCAACATTCTTGACACATGCAGAAACCATATAAAATACATGGGGTGTTGAAAATATGGAGATCTCATGCATGTGTTAGGCCAGGTATAGCTGTTTTCCCAAATAAACAAACAAAACAATCACAACTTCTGTGAATACAGCACTCACTGCAATGTTTCCTTGCAATACTCTTTTCCTTTCTAGTGTAGCACGCTATGTCCTGCAATAACAATCACAGCAGCAGCACTATTGTTGTGCAAACAAAAATGAAACCATGCTGAAATAAAAAAAAAATCACAAGGAAATCCAGTAAGGTTTATTGAACTGACCTGCTGCTTTAGAACAGGCCGAGGAACACTCTTTCCATCAGACTGTGTAAAATTTTGGATCTTTTTTCCCCGCTTTTCACGGAATGCATCAAACAGATCTGCAGCACCAGCTCCCAGCTTTTCTGTCGACCCACAGATTTCAAATGAGGGATGCAGTACTCCAAATGGGGTCTCACAACAGGGAGAGGGGCAGAACCCCCTCCCTTGACCTGCTGATCACACCTCTTTTGATGCAGCCCAGGGTACAACAGACTTTCTGAGCTGCAACTACATGTTGCCAGCTCATACTTGCCTTGCCTCAAGTCCTCTGCAGGGCTGCCCTCAATTTATTCATGATGTCTGCATTGCTGCTGGGGATTACCCCAACTCAGGTACAACACCTTGCGCTTGGTATTGTTGAACTGCATGAGCTTCACATGAAGCCCACACCTCAACCATGTCAAGGTCCAAGGTCCCCCTGGATGCATCCCTTCTCATCAAACTGAACCCCTTAGCTTGGTACTATCCACAAACCTGCTGAGGGTGCACTCAATCCCACAATCTGAGTCATTAATAAAGTTACTGAACAGTTCTGGTCCCAACATTGACCCTTAAAGGACACTGATTGTTACTGGTCTCCATATGGATGCTGAGGTATTGGAAATTTGTTGGATGCAGCCATCCAGACAATACCTTATCCATCAAATAGTCCATTCGTCAATATCTCCCCAGTTCAGGATGTCGTGCTGGACCATGTCAATTATCTTATAAAAGTCAAGGTACACTTAACTTGAATTCGCAGCTAAAAATAAGATTTCTGCCACCAAACAAAGAAACATAACCAACCCCCAACACCCCCCCCCCCCCCAAAATAAGTACAAAACCCAAAAACAAAACAACAAAACCCTCCAACCTTTTCCTCTAAAGTGAGGAAATAAGATCACTTTGCACATATGTTACGTCTGATTTCATTCAACTAAATAATGCAGTAATTGGCTAAGGATGACAAATAAAACATGAAGCAAAGTTTTATTCTAAATGAAGGCTCTCTCTCTTTGGCTGAGTGCACACTCAGTCAGCTGTAATTCCCAAATAAATCAGGAAGAGTAAATGATGTTTACTAGACCATACAGTTGAAGCAAAGGAAGAGCTGGCTTTAAGCTGGGCTGACAAGACCCACAAAAAGAAATGTGGACACACTTTTGTAGGACACTAGCAGGCTTATTCTCCTTTAAAGTTAATTCACATCAAATTTTCTAGCCTTTTGAGACTGCAATCAGGTCCTAGACATGTGACAGAAAAAGAACAATTAGGTTAAAAATGTCACCCAGACTTTTAGCTATGAATCACACTTAAGCTAAATCCAAAGTTTTAGTGGTTTTTATTTAATTCTAAACATTGACTGAGTAAACAGAGATAAAATGTATGGTTCATCAACAGATATGAAAGAACACCGACCCAGGACTTCACTGACATTTCATGTTTCTGAAAAATCTGAGTCCGTCTGTTGTTATTGATTAGCTGTTCACTAAGTCTCAAAACTCACATTTCTGCTCTGGTTATTTTGTTACACACTCCCACTCTTTTTTCATCTGTGCTTTATTTCTTCTACTCTACCAGTGTGACATGCTATGGTATCCACTCTATTGACTTTTTGCATTTCTTATCAGCAGAAAAAACAATCTACTGTTTTACACTGCTGGGTCCTTCATGCTTTGAGCCTCAGCAGCACAAAAGTGGTGCTTTGCCTCCTTGCAGAACTCCAGTTTGTCAGGGTGGGAATTCCTTTATCGATCCATGAATTTTGAAGTACATTTGCAGTCTTCCCAGTTGCAATAATAGTTAGCATGACTCTAACCAAGTTAGCACTTATCTCTAAAGTGAACTCCATTAAGAGGAAATTCACCACATTCTAAGCACTATTCTCCTAGAATTTTTACATCTAAAAGATTAGTTTGGTTTTTATCCTGAGCTTTCAGCATAAACTGTTTAAATGTTTTCTATTTTCCAAATAAAATAATAAACATAAAGCATGTCTTACTTTTTTCCTTTTTTTTTTCATAATTTTTTTTTTTTGCAAAGACAATATTTTCCTGGATTTATATTCCCACAGAATAAATCAGTACCCTACTGACTTTTAGCTTTCACATATTTCAGCCAAAGATGACCCCACAACAAAGGGGCTTTGTAGAGAAAGCAGAAGTTTACAGCAAGTTTTTAGGGACAACATTCAATTATGCATCTTGAATTTTATGGATACTAGTGTACTGTAAGCAGTTTTTCTCACCACTGATACTTTACATGATATTTACATGAGAAGGACAGAAAAATAGGTTTGAACACAAGAGTTTACCTACAATACTGAGAAATTCTTCTGAGTCTTCCTTCTTTCTACCTCTTCCTTCCAGCAGATCAACATGCAAAATTTCTCTCTCTCTTTCTGCACACACATATATATATATTAACACACATAATTTCTTATACAATTAATTACCTCTATGATACATATGCCTTCCTGATAGATTCATTAGGTTTAGCCTGTGGTTGTTAATTTCTATCTACTATCTGAAATTAATTGTGATTGAAATATAGATACTTTGCTGTTGGAATATCTTAGGAGAGGCTGGAAGAGGAACATGAGAAAAAAGCAGCTAAGACAAAATTTCAGTTACTGAAAGAAAGGGAGATTATGATTTTTCTACTTATGCTGGGCCTAATAGAAAAACATCAACTCATAGAAGTCATAATTAAAAGAGAACTTTTATTATGCTTTTTCAAATTACATTACAAAAAGAGTATCAGAATAAAATGCGCAAAATTACAGAATCATGATCATGAGTTTCACACTATTTCTTTTTTTTTTTAAAGAAGTCAACTATGAGACATACTTGAAAAAAATCCTCCTAGGATTGAACAAAAAATATAATTCCCCTTGGCATATGCAAGATGCTCTGATAAAAAAAAAAATAAAATTTTGTTTTCAATTATTTCCAAACAAACTAAAACCCCTGACCCCCAAAATTTATAGGTAAAAACATGACGTTAACTTGAATGATAATTCATTGTGTTTGACTGTTTCTTCACTGACCTGAGATATTCCACTGAAAGCTTCATTCTCACAGATATTCTTTCAGCAATTCCTTGCAGAGATAAATTTTGATAAGAAGATAAATTGGAAGAAAGTCACATAATTGCTCCAGGGTTTGGAACTGGCTTTTCTTCTTCTCTGCAAGTTGAGTTTTGATGTCCTTTTCTCATCAGTTCAAGTCCATTATGGCAGGCAGGGCATGTTTTCCTTAGTGCTCATCCTCTAAGCATCTACGTGTAATACCTGCTTGTCTCAGAAAACTGGAAGGAACACACACCTCTGCTCGAGATAAACTGGGTGGATGCTGATGAAGGGAAAGAACTTGAGAAACAGAAGTTTCTGCTTCAAGGCTTTCTCTGTTTTACTGAGCTTTACAAAGAACAGTTGTTGCCTCATGTTTTCTCTTTCGAACTGCTCAAGCAGCCTTATGTCCAGCGACTCTCTAGTGACAGCACGTGACTGTGGCTTACAGGAGAATGTTTGTTGGCAGATACAGAATCAGCACATGAAGAGTCCTGTAAATTAAAACAAATAACAATTTTTTTAGACAATAAAATCTCATTTCTTCACTTTTTAATCTTTTTTCTATTTAATATTTAAAAATTTATATAAAATATGCTGCTTGCTGGATACAGACAGAACTTACTTCTGAAGCCAGGAGAAGTCTTCACCAGTAAGGAGCAGGATCGTGCGCTCTGCCTGGCTACTTCAGAGAACACAGAAGGGCAAAGAGCATCTCCAAGGTAGATGCTGAAAATGGATTTAAAGATGAAGCTGATGACTAATAGCAACCCCTTAAAGAAGTTTCAGGCAGCACAAGGGATTTGTGGTAAAGGCTTGTGCTGGTTTCAGCTGGGATAGAGTTAATTTTCTTCACAGTGTCTAGTACAGGACTATGGTTTGGTTTTGTGCTGAACAGAGAGTTGACAATAGAGAGATTTTTTTGTTGTTTCTGAGCAGGGTTTACACAGAGACAAGGCCTGTTCTGCATTTTGCACTGCCATGCTGGTGAAGTTTGGGGTACATGGGAGGCTGGGAGGAGACAGCTGGGACAGGTGACCCCAACTCACCAAAAGGATATTCCAGACCACCATATGACATTGTGCTCAGTGTATAAAGTGTGGGGGGTGGGGCAGGAGGAGAAAGAGGAGAATGCTTGAAGTGATGGTGTTTCTCTTCCCAAATCACTGTTGTACATGATGGGGCCCGGCTCTCCTGGAGATGGCTGAACACCTGCCTGCCCCTGGGAAGCAGTGAATTAAATCCTTGTTTTGCTTTGTTTGTGTGAATGGCTTTTACTTTCCCTATTAAACAATCTTTATCTCAGCCCATGAGTTTTCTAGAATTTACTCTTTAGACTCTCCCCCGATCCTGTTGGTGGAGTAGTAAGGCAGCAGCTGCGTGAGGCTTGGCTGCTGGCTGGGGTGAAACGACATCAAAGCTCCTTATCATATTCTTCCAGAAGAAGTAAAACCTAAATGATTTACTTACAGCCTACCACTTGAGATAAACTTTTATCACATATTCTGAATTTATATATTTAATCATAGTCACCATTTGTAATGCATATATCAGATAATCACTAAAATGATTTCAACTTGATGCTTTCTTGTGTAAAATATAATGTTTCTCTTTCCCTCTTGTAGGGACAGTGAATTTGGCCTAAGAACTGAATATCTCTCCAGAAGTATTTTTGAGAATGCAAAGTAACATCACCCATTAAAAAGAGGTGATACCACTAGTACCAACAGTGAAATCATACTGCTGGATGAGTTTTCCTGAAAATATATTTCTTTTCTTTTGCCCCCCCAGGCCTGTCTAGCCTCAGTTTTTTTAAGATATAACAATTATTTTCTTGTTGAAATGGCCCTCAAGTCTTCTTGGGGCAAAATTATGTACTACTTGTTTTGATAAAACAATCTATTACAAGTTCCCCATAACATTTCTTTAGATAAAAAAGTTTCCTAAACATGATAATATATACACAAGTGTTCTTGCGCTAGTCAAGTTATTGATGCCAATAAAACTTACTGTCACTGAAGGCCCCTACCCAAGTACTTCAAACCAAGAGAGATTGTGTGTGACCCAATTTAGGCTGCCTACTGTAGCCTTTAAGGCAATCTCAGGACTTACAAGGCAACTAAGTTCAAGGCAGCAGTGACTCACTGCTTAAGACTCAGCACGCAAATTCTGGTTTGGTAACGTGAATAAAAGTGGGCATGATATCAAATATAGAACCTAATCAGCAATGCATGGTATCACTTGCATCAGTAAAATGTAGCTGAAGCAAGTAGAAATGTGAACATGTGCTCAATGCAAAGTCCTTACACCGTCGTGTTCTGAATTAACTGGTTAAGTTCAGTAAAAACACTACTTCTTCAACCTCTTTAGCATGCATTGGATTTTTACTTTCAGCACAGTAGAAAAATGTTGAAGTAAGAATATTCATAAAGCAGTAGGGATTTCATGCACAGATCTTGAAAAAAACACAGCAGAGTGTTCTGGTCTCTTTTCCCCTCCATCTTACTTTTTAATATAATTTTGATAGTATACATTTATGATAAAGCCATATTATCTCAGCAGTCTGTAGGTGAACTTTGAGAAATGAATTCTAGTAACGTGGCTTGAAATCAGCCTCATGAGAAATCAAAGCAAGCGCTCGCTCTCACGGTCACACAAGCAATACAGTAGCTAAAAATAAGGATGAAAAGAAAGCCAATGTTTACCTAGACTATAAAAGTAGGTGGTTAAGATGAAATGTGCTTTGAAATAATTCTAAACAGGCTAATAATAACACTTTTCTTTTAAGATTCTGACAAGCAATGTTTAATTATCCCAAATGAAAATTCAGAGGTGCTTTAGCTAAAATATATATGAAAATGCTCTTCCTAATTGAGTCACCTATCAGTATTTAGGGACAACACATCACAGCCCCCATAAGTATTGAATTTGTCTTCCTAAATCATTCACATGAAAAATATGTGGCTTCTTTTAAATATTACTGTACAAAGCAATTGGAAAATGTTCATTTTGCCTTGGGCTTTCACACCTCTTACATATTTTGTTAAAACTGGATGACCTGCCTCTAAATAAAATATTCTCCTTCAAGTCAGCCTAAGTGTTAAAATTCAAGATTGCAACTTAGTTCAGCAATACATACTATGTTGAGTTCTGGGCCATCAAATCTCAAGAAAGCTGCCCAAAGATCTGAGCTCTGAGGGGAAGGATTAGAAAGGTGGTAAGAACACCTAAGAGGAGAAATTAAGAGCTCATTTATTCTGACAAGGAATTGAGGACACAGTCACAACAGTCTGCTTGAGCTGTATTAGAAAGCACAATAGTCAAACCACATTTTTTGGAAAACTTTTTCACTAGTACAGTAGTGTACAGCTGGAACAGACATTGTGAAATTTTAATCTTTCCAAGACTCAGATGGAGAGAAAACACAAGGAGGTGGCACAAGCATCTGGAAGTGCCCTGTTTTGAAGTGAAACTAGAGGAGTCCAGCATTCATATGCCTGTATGAGGTAAGCTCATTCAGTTTGTTTATTACTAGACCTCGATTAGATGTGTCTAAGATTATAGAAAAATATTAAATAATTTCCTGGGTTGTCTGGAAGTTTTTAATGTCTGAATTAAGCACAAACAATAAAGGCCAAGGAAAGATGTGTAAACCCTTATATATCCACAGGATTGAAACAACAGGAATATGGATATTTCTTCCTAATTCCATATAATATGTTATAATATCAACTCTTTAAATTTATATTAACAATTCTTTCTTATACCGGCCAGCCAAAAGAAACTGCAGATGTTTACTGTAGAAGGCTGACAGATTGCATTCAAGTGGGAAAAGAATTACTGTATATTTGAAATATAAATTGCTATAAATAACGTGATTTAATTATGATAAATATAATTTTATCAACTTATGATTAATTTTTTTATTATATAACTATTATTATATAAGAAAATAATTGTATTGTTGATAGCTTCCCCTTTGTTAAATAACTTGCAGCTATTAGGACAAGAAACCTAGTACCTTTTACTGGATAAATTTCCTTTTAAAATAGACAGATGCTTGAAAAAGGTATTAACACAATATATATCTTTCTCTTTCTACATTGCAATAATTTTACTTCTGTCTTGTCTGTGTCAGCTCAAATTTAATAGAGACTTAGCTATATGTTTTGAGTTCCTATTTGAATGATAAACTTAATTTCATAGTTGGAAAAGTCAGGTTTTACCTTTCCAAAAAACAGAAACATGGGCTTCAACCTGAATTTTTCTGCAGATAAAAAGGTAAATTCTGTATTTCAGCAGAACTGGCAAGAAAATTAATTGGAAAAAAAGTTCTTGCAACTTTGGCATAACATGTACAGTTCTTCAGTGATGTAAAATTAATATACACGTATTTCTGTAGCTTTGAATTTGTGCAGTATTTTACTGTATTCACCTTTCTCTTATGACAGAGCATACTTATAATTGATTAATAGTGCTACAGGTCATAAACTTCATTTGAGCTACAAATTATTGATTTGAAACATGTTGGTAGACATGAAATATTTTGCATACTTGTAATTAAAGAAGTTTTTCTGTGTTGCTATTGTAGCTTTCTTTTTAATTTAGAAATCAATTTTGAATTTGTAAATGTAGAAGTTTGTTGTAAACCAGCCCATACAACAGTGTACCAGGGAGCATGCAAACAGAGTTGTAGCAATAAAAAGGAAGAAGGTATTATTCTGAGACTCAAAGAAGGAGGAAAAGAATTCCTTGAACAGAATGAGGAAAAAAAAAAGTTTTAACAAGCATCTTGAAAAGATACTTGCAGTTGAATCAAAACATTAAGAACAACCTTTATCTTATCAACTAACTGAAGAATCACAGAATTGCAAAATGATTGAGGTTGAAAGGGAGGTCTGGAGGTTATGTGGTCCATGCTCCAGCCCAGCCACCCAGAGCGAGCTGCCTAGAATCAGGTTCAGCTGGCTTTCGAATATCTCCAAGGGTAGAGATTCCACAACCTTTTGGAGCTGACTGTGCCAGTGCTCAGTCACACCTACAGTGAAAAAATATTTTCTGATGTTCAGAGGGAACCTCTTGTGTTTCAGTTTGCACCACTGGCTCTGGTCCTGCCACTGGGCACCACTGAAAGAGCCTGGGTCAGTCATTTTTGAACCCTCTTTTTGAGTACTTACATACATTTATAACAGCCTCCTGAGCTTTATCTTCCCAGGCTGAACAGTGCCAGCTCTCTCAGCCTTTCCTCATTGGAGAGATGTTCCAGACCTCAATGACCTCAGTGAGTCTTTGCTGGATTCTCTCCATTACGCCTGTCACTCGTACTGGGCACCCACAGCTGGACACAACGCTGCAGGTGTGGTCTCACCATGGCTGACCAGGGGGGAAAGATCACCTCCCTCGACTTGCTGGCAACACTTTGTGTAAAGCAGCCTAGGACACCATTAGGTTTCTTTTCAGTAAAGCCATTTTGCTGGCACATGAACAACTTGGTATCTCATAGGACCCCTACGTCCTTTTCTGAAAAACCAAAGGCTTTAAGTCAAAATACATTAAAAAATTTGGTTAATATCAATGTTTCACAGTCTTTTTTTTTTTTTTTTTTTTTTAAGCAGATTGTGAAGGACTTGATATCATGCATCTTTATGCAGATAGGTCAGGATTTTAAGGGACTGTGTGTTCTGTGTGAAGTTGTGCACTTGGTAGTTTTAGCAGCATAGTTCTCTAAAATTGAAACATAATTTTTCAGTTAAGGTTTCTCTCTGCCCTAAAATGAGAGCCAATATCCATTTCGTATTTTTTCCATCAGTTAAAGGGGAGATGATAACTAATTTTCTAACATATCAGTTACTTTCAAAATTTATTTCTTTCAGCAACTTCAGTGTAACAAGGGAATCTATTGACATTTCATGTTTCTTGTGCATTGCCGGATATAGAGACCCTAAAAATGGAACATACATTTTATTCCTAAAAATTTCTACAAAAAGAGAAGAAGAAACAGACTTAGTAATATGAAGAATAAAAATGTAAGAAAAGACGTGTTTTTGAATAATCATCCCAATCTGACACTGTTTCTTGCTCTTTTATTCTGAAAGAAGCTTAACTGGTTGTGCACATTCTTTGGTTCTCCCGTTGTGCATCTTCCTCACTTCTTCACATTCCTATTTTTAGTTTTGCTCATTTTATACTTTCTTTAGCAACTTGGAAACTCATCTCTCAACCACGTCTTCCTGCAGACCTCCCGCAATGTACTTCCTTTCAAGTCCCCAGAGCCCACAATACATTTTATCCCACAGGAAAACAAGAACAAAATGTTACTGGTCTGTGTTTTTACAGCCAATTTGCTATAATCACTTTCCTTTGTATTGTATAACAGAAAGTACAGTACATCATCTTCAAGAACAGAGACACTTCGTCTCAACTATTTTTAACAGATTTGTGGTTTTGCTGTCTTTTCAACTTCTTTTCTGCAACTCCCTTGCTATCTTTCTCACACCACTGAACAAACTGTCTGGTTTGAGAATAAACACTGAATTTTTGACCCTTGTGGTCATCAATCGAGGCAATTAATTGTTGATCAGGGATAGGTGGGGTGTTTTACATTTGTTAGAGATTAAAAAATATACATAACCAGAAGCATAGCATGCAGTATATAAAAAACTGAACTTACTGTAAGATTATATATATTTTTTACTGAATGACCTGCTAAAATTTTATTCTCTTTAGCTGTCTTCACATTTTTATATTTATAACTTTTTAATATTGAGTAAATTAAAAAAATATATACTCCCCTGTCATTTGAGTAACAATGATAAACAAGAATATATAGTCCTTCAGTGGAAAAATTTCATAACTTAGAAAAGCATAAGTGAAAGTTTTTTGAGAGCAATAGGCCTCCAACAATGCCTACTTTCTTGGAGAAATAATTTTTTTCTTCCTTTAAGGAAATTTTATCTCTTTCCCTTACATTTTCAACAGGACTATCGAGTAAATTTTTTCTTCCTCTTATCTTAGTTTCTTGGATAGTTTTAACAATCAATTGTCACCCATCACAAAGCCTAACTTATTTTTTGCTTTTAAGCCTCAGTTGTTTTATTCTTTGTAAGATCTTCATCAGTGTCAAGTCATTTTTTTAACTTGTAAAGCTAAAAGGCAGCAAATGGATTAACAGAAAACCTGCTCTGGAAATTTATCTTAGGAGGCAAACTTATACAAATCTCTAAGTTTTGGTTTTTTTGTTTGTTTGTTTTTCTAGAAAGGCAAGTCATACACTCTCTCTCCTTTACAGCATTCTCATGAACTAGAGAAATACTGACTTATAACACAGGATTTAGGAAAGGGCAGGGAGTTTTTCTTTATTAGGTTGCTAGGATCACATTTTATTACTGGATGTAAATGTCAAATAATGCTTGAATTACAGTGAGCGCATGAAAATGGGAAACTAGAAATTGTCTCTATAAGGCTAAGAAACTTAAATGACAGGCAACAACTATACTGTGCCTGGTTTTAATTTTTATCTCAGACTTGATCACATTTGAAAAAAATTAAGCCCTTTCTTATTACTCCAGTATTTTTACAGTTTCCATCTCTTCCAGCCTTCCTCATGACTGGAATGTCAACCAACAATGGGTAAAACTGGAGATGCCGAGACTAAAAATGTATTTTCTTTGTCAAGAAAAATTGGTAGATGACTTACTGAGCTCACTCAGAAGAAACTTGGAACCACATGCAAATGCCTGCGGAAGATGGACTGCTGTTTTGAGAGATCACAAATGAAAACCACACAGAATCTTATATGCCATGGCAACCAGTGCTTACCCTTCTAAAAGTAAAAGCAAATAAACAAGTACGACAACTAAAAATTACAGATGGGACATAGGGCTAAGTTTAAAAATAAATACTTTAACATACATTAGTCTCTTCTTCCTGACAGCCACAGATACCATGAAGCATGACTATTGTCTTTAATTCTGCTCAGTTGTGAGTGACAGTTTTCCTGTATCCCATTTTGCAAGCCCCTTCCTGCTAATGAATGAAAATCATTATAATAAACTTCTACTGGTAATGAAAATTTGGATCATGGGAAGAAAAGTCTTTGAAAGAGATGTGCTTTATAAGTTTGGTGTACAAAGTGCTGAAAAAGTGAGCTTCTAGAACAAAAAAATTATAGTTGTATTACCAGAAGACATTAGCAATGGATGGAAAATAGATATGATGGTCATTTGGAGTGATGTACATCATACTTGAATTACTTCCAAAGAAGCATGTACACTGGGAAGTGATCCATTACCCCGTGTAAGAGTCTGCTCCTCTGAAATGATCATTTTCAGGAGTCTAACCCAATGCACTGTAATTTTCTAACGTTAGGCAGCCCATAGTCCTGTCTTAGAATGCTTTTCACTGGTCTTCTTAGCTTTCTAGAAATGTATTATGTATGCATCAACAGTAGCTTTGCTATGTCAAGCACTGTTGGGTCTCAGTCTCTTCTAGATTTTTTTATTTGGAAAAATCATGTCAACTTGCACTTGAAGCTGTTTACATGCAGCTCCAGTAAAGCCATATTTTCCCCTTCTGGAGGCAAATAATACACTTTCAAAAAGTGCTAATTACTGTTAAGAGTGCCATTGAAAATATGACACTCTATATTTATACTCAAATACCATGTTTACAGTTTGACTTTTTTAAAATTTATATTCTTAGAACTAAATTCACCCTCCCTTTTACTTCCTCCCCCACATACATTCACCCACAACTAATAAGAAATGAATCAGCTTACTGAAATGCAAAGTTCTGCACACATTATATCCTATTCTTTCAGCTGGTGCCAAGACAAGGCTAAATCTCTTTAGTGCATGTAGCTTTAAAATCCAACCATCTAGAAGAGGTTTACTGCAAGTGCTACAGAAAGTGACTCTTAGATTTACTAGATACTAAACTTCACATAGTTTTCACCTATATGCTTCACTTGTGCATTGCTGTGGTCTAGAAATTTATGGGCAAAGGCTGCTGTGGTTCCAGAATGGGACTGGTGTAATGCTGGTATATGTACACAGTCCACTGAGCTGAGTTCTGCTTTTAGAGATTAAATGGAGCATGTAGGAAAAACAAAGGTTTTATGTTATTGCTCTTGGCACTTGATATAATAAGATTCAATATGGCAAGACTGCAGCATTGGAATGGGTTCATGAGTCAGAACTGACGTAAAAACAGCAAAGATCGAGCAATACTGCAGTATGGCCATTCTTACATTGTGTACTGTAAATGCCATTTTTACAATCATCTTAAACTGTGGCGTGTAACCAGTATGGTTTAAGGGTGAAAACCAGTACCAGCTCTAACACAAATTTGTTGCTGGTCTGCATTGACATTATCATAATTTAAATCTGCTCCCTGTGTAAACTGGCTAAATTCGGACACTTCCCTCCCAAACAGAACATTCTTTAGTAGTGTATCCTTTTGCATATAAGAAATATTTGGCCTTTTATATAGACACAGGTATATAGACACTGGCTGCAAGGAACAATTTATTGATCATTGATTTATTTATTTGCCTCCCAAACTGTTGAAAGAATGATGGAACGGGAAACTACATGGACTCCATACGAGGTGGCCTCCTTGCCCTGGAACATCATGAATGAATCTGGACTAAGTGGTCCTCCATAAAAAATACTATGGCCCAAGGTGAGAGTTTGGAGAAACCCCTGATATTATTTATGAGTTGTGGTCATAGCAGCTAAGCTTGGAGAACCAGCCTTCATATGAAAAACACTGTGTGGAAAAAAAAAAAAAGGCTGTGTAATGGACAGCTGTGGGATCACCTCACTAGGAATGCAGCAGTTCAACAAGATGTCCATGCATTGAAAGATAATTTCAGCTGGGATTCAAGTTAAATTTCAGCAAAAGTTACCAGTCAGATTAGTCTCATGGTGCTAAAGACCAGTCCAGCTCTAATTTCCTACAATGTGCTAATGAATGAACCTGAAACTCAGGTTTGACCTTTGCATTACAAAATGGGCAACAGATTGAGAGGAGCTGACTACAGACATAGAATCCATAATTCTACTGCTGGCCCTACCAGACCCCTGGAAAACAGACAATTGCTTCAACTGCTGCCAAAACACTGAAGAGTACTTGCTGGAGGTTATTCTTAACCAACAAGAACATGGTTCTCACCTCCCCATTACCCACAGTAATTTGCAAGTCTGTTTCTCCCACTCAACTGCACCTTGCAGACGATCGTCTTTCCCTCTCACAGGAATATCTGTGATATACTCACAGGAATATCACAGACAGAAATAGACTCCTGCATATTATAATAGCATATTTAAAAGCTGTTTATGCAGTGTATATATAAATGGAGCAAAGATTACCATACTCATATCAAAGTGTTATTTTTTTCCCATTTATATATATATACACTGTTTTAAACTGTATGGTCAATGTGTAAAGAAAATGAAAGAAATTTTGCATGCTGCAGAATCGCTCATGCAAAACACCAAATTATTACAAAGGGACTTTGTGAAGTAGCAAGAAAACACGTTTCTTCACTTTTGCACTCTCTGCATGCATACACAATTGCATAGTTAAAGGTAACATCAAAATTCATTATGGATTAAAAAAAATATTACAATCTAAAAAACTGCCACTGGTATGATGCCTTAAATTATTCTACTATTCTTCTCCTGAAGGGTGATGTAGGAAATAAAGGATAACATTCATGTTTTGCTAATATACTTAGATTCTATTTTTCCCATTGGCTTGTAAGTTACTAACTCCTTTTCTCACCATAACAGATGTAAAGTTTAAGGTGCACAGAGAATAATTTTCTGGAGAACGGAATGGAAAGGGAATAAAATATTCTATTGGATCCTATCTACTCCCAAGAAATTTTGAAAAGCCTGAGTTTCTGTTCAAGGAAAAAGATGCAAGAGAAACAGAATGGAAATAAATTACTAAAATTATGGCAGCAATCAGGAAAGAAAAATGTTCAGAAAGGAATTCCTTTCAAAAAAAAAGTGGCACTGGAAGACAGGTGTTTCAGCCTTTTGTGAAGAAAGGTTAAGACTTACGAGGAATTCAACCACCGATTTTATACAAAATACTTCCTCTGTCCTCCATAAAAATCGACAGTGTACAATAATGGTAGTGAGTTTATGATCGCATTATGGATGGAAGTCAGTGAAGTGAAAATAGTGTTACAGTTGTCCTACCTTAAACTGATTCAACCAAGTCCACTACTATGCTATTCCATCATTATTTAAAGTCAGATTCTGCATAAAAACAAGGTGTTTTCAAATTACAGAACAGTTTAAACAAAATCTCTTTGTGATGCTACCTGCTTTTCATACTTCTTAAATTTTTTGTCACCTAAAAGCTTGATCCCAGCACAACAAAGTGTGGTTCATAATCAGGTAAATGGGATGTTTGACACAGTCTCAAAAAAACTGTTGTAAAATTACTATTGTTGCAGCAGCATGACACATGAAAAAGGAAAGAATAAAACAAAATCTCAGTCTAGCAATATGAGCAAGTTCATTTCTTCCTGCATTGTTGGTACTGCAAAATCACTGTCACCTACAGAGTACAGAAAGATTTTAAACAGATGTTCTGATTGATACAGAAGAAAGAAAAAAACTTAACACATAACATGACACCAGAGTATCTCATTTAAAATATTTAAAAAATTGAAAAAATTAAATTAAAAAGAAACACTTATAGAAATATTTTTTTTTGTCATTTCATTGCACTGGACAATTTAGAAAATTAAGTATCTCTTCTCCCCAGATGTTGTCTTGTATTATTGCACATAATTGCTTTCTCCCATTGACATTATAATGTAAGATGTCATTGAGTATGAGATTAATCAAGTACTAATCTGATAGCAAAATCAGAGAGCAATTCAATATTTTACATCTGGTGCAACTCAAGACTTCTGAAGTCATCCTATCCCCAAAAAATCACTTGCTTTCTTCATTGTTTTTGGGGACTTTTTTTTCCTTCCCATTTGTTTGCTATTAGACTCCTTGGGACCTCTTGTTGAGAATCTTGAGAGACCTGATCTCACTCATCCACTTTCTGTGTAGGGGCTATTCCCATCCATATTAATAATGTAAGAAATAATATCAATATTGACTTCTATTTATAATATATTTAAAGTTCTGTGACAATTACACTGTGCTATTATCTTTACTCTTTACTACCAACACCCAAACAAGCCCTGAGGGTGTGTATTACAGAAACCATGCTCACTGAGCATGAACTGCTAAACAATTATAGCCATGTTGGGGATGGCTTGAGATAAAGCTCTTCAGACTTCCCAGCACAGGGTAGCCCATTATTACACAGAAATTACAGTTTTCTTTACTGCTTTACTTGCTTTATAGATAGTATCAGATACCATACTCAAGGAATTTTTTTCTATTTTTTTATTCCCCCAAAGGAAGAAGGAAGATCAAGAAAGCAGAAGCAGGTGAAGAGGAATGCAGTGTTCATGGGTTTTGAGAGTTACAGAATACAATCTAAAACACATCACACAGTATGAAAGCAAGGTGGAAGGAGGCTTTAAGGTCTGAACTACAGGTGTCCCCTGGCACCCAGCTGGTTTCACTGCAGTGCCAGGGATTTGTGGCATGTACTGGCTCCAGGGCTGTCAAGTCTTCCAGCCATGCTGTCATGTTTAGCAAGAGCACTCATGTGTGCAAGGTCTTGCAGAAACAGATCCAGGCAGGAAACGGTGATGTAGAAGAAATGTGTCATGAAGCAATGCATCCTAGCAGGACCAATGTTGACTTAAGTAATATTTTGACTTTCTTCAGTGTATGAGTTGAAATAATATTTATCTCTGTCTTCACTACACCTTATCTGTTTTCCCCAGCTTTCCACTCAACATTTGAATACAGAAAAAGATGCATCTCTAAGCTTGTATTGTGACACTTCTTGTAGTAGCTGTTCATAAAAGAATATACTTTTCTGTTTCTCCAGCCTTGTTTTTATTCACTTCCTAAATATCAAACACAAAAATAAGAATTTATCTGAAAACAGATGGATGTAAAGGTGTGTTGGATAGGAGCTGTCAGTCCAGTTCAGCATCTCCTTGGTGAGCCATGTGTTACTGTAATGCTTGTAAAGAATAGCAGCAAAACCATAAGACGTGCAGTCATAGTTTTCAAATATTTTATTTTATTTTGAAAAGTTACTGTGACATATGTCAGTTTTAATTTAGCAAAACTGTTTAAACATTGTAGCAATCTATAAATATTGATATTTAATTATTTTACTGAGTCACAGAATATATAGAGGTATTTTCAGGTGAGGCTTTTGTTGTAAGAGATATAACAGACTTAACAGCATGTTTATAGCTTTGGGGCTTTTTCTTTCAAGAGAAAAAAAAACAAAACCACAACCCTAAATATAAAGCAGCATTATAGATTTGAGAGTCTGCAATCCAGGAAATACAGTTATATTTCCTGGACTGGGGGCTGAGAGGGAAAAAAAAAATAAAATCTGAAAATCATGGTTTTTCATTTTGAGTTTCAGACCTGTTCATTCAGTCATTCTTTTCTTCATTTGCAAGAATGTTTCACAGAACTTCCATGGCAATTAAGAAAGACAGAAGATGTTCTTAAAAGCCATTTAGTATGTACTAAAATAAATACATTTGGTTATTACAACAGAAGCAGCTTCTTTTTAAACCAACCTACTGATGTTGTCTTATTAAAAAGAAAATATAGTTTAGCATTTATCATTTACAAGACTTATATTTGTGCATATTACATCATAACAAATTGCTTCCTTGCTTGAAATTTAAATGTGACCTCTTTAGGAAACTTGGACACTTTTTTGTTCATAGCAGAGTTTGAACAATATCACCATGCACAATCTTTTCTCTGCTTAGCAGACTGAACAAATCTGAATTTCCAATTAATTTCTGAAGTTTATGTGTCTAATGGTTTCACAACACTGTTTTCTCTTTGAAGAAAATATAGTTGACTAGACAGCATTTTGGTGCATCACAAGACTGAAATCATTGCAATCAGGAAAGAATAAGACTGCTGCACAACAGGCACAGACAAATTATATTTCATTTACTGTGTCAGATATGACTACAAAATGAAAATTCATTATTCTTAAAAAAAAAAATTAAAAAAAAGGAAGACACAATTACATGAAAAGATTCCAACGATTTCAGGTTTGCATATAAACCACTTTTTTATTATAGGAAAAATAGTCTAACTGAGAATATCTGGGTTTGTTAGCATAAACCAACATTTTTCAGGTTTGCATCAAGAAGCCATTTATGTTTTCTCATTAACTGCAGCCTGGGGAAAAAAAGCTTTGTAGGACCATGTCCCAAACCTAGACCCAATATACATGAAAAATTATTTTTAAAATAGGAAAATAGAATAGTTCTTAAAGTTGATTAAGTACATACCCTGAATATCAGCAGCTTTAAAGCATGCTTAAAAATAATTGTTATGTGTAACTAGAGCGTTTTCTTTCCATGTGCAAATTTTAAAAAATCCCATTTAATGCCAGTAGTACTCCTTATTCTTTTCTGATAATTAATTTCTACTAAATAGTAAGAATTTTCATTTAAAAAATGGGGATGTAACTTTTCTTTTCTTTGTAGCACATGTGGGTAAATTTATATTCTCCTATGTACACTTTTTTCAGAGAAATAAATAATACTTATAGAAATATACCACTGTTCACACACCCACAAACACACAGATGGAAATATACACATAGGTCACTAAAGAACAGGTACCACAAGTATTTATAAATAAAGATGTATGTATGCACATTTAACTGCAGACTCCCAGAGAGGATATTTAGACTATTCTTATGAGAGGATCTCAGCTGGTTTTGGGCAGACTGAACATTAAATTCTTGCTCAGAGTAGAAAGTATGCATCTCAAAGATATATGTTATATCACTCATATCTACACAAATTGCATATTGACATTAAATACAATTGTGTTGAACAACAAATGTCTTAACAATAGGTTAATGGCATGTCAAATAAATGGTAAGCATTCTAGAAAAATCACAATCAAATTCACTAATCTTTCCACAAATAAAAAAATAAATAAAATTATTAAAGATAACAGTATTTTATATATCTCCATTAGAGGTATCAAATGAAACCCCCAATCAAATCTAATTTAAGCATACTTTTATTGTGCAATAATTCATTCACAAAAATTAGTTTAGATGCCTAATTGTGCCCTCTCATAACATAGTGCTAGAACCAAAAAACTGTCCAAAACTGAATCATATTAGTTGTAATGAAAGAGTGATTAAACTGTTTCTACTTTAGTAATTAAACTCCTAAAAATTCAAAATTCCAATTTTCTTTCCAAACAAGTGAGGAAAGAACAGACTGAAGAGACATGATTTAATGACACTGTTCATTATTAAAGAGATAAAAAATGAAGATAATATAAGACCATTTCAGTAAGTCAAATGCTTTTCTCTTTCTCTTTCTCTTTCTCTTTCTCTTTCTCTTTCTCTTTCTCTTTCTCTTTCTCTTTCTCTTTCTCTTTCTCTCTTTCTCTTCCTCTTTCTCTTTCTTCTTCTTTCTTTCTCTCTTATCCTTTCCCTTTTCATTTTTCTTTTCTTTTTCCCTTTCATTCTTTTCTTTTTTTTGGGGGGGGGGGGGGATTTTTTTCGGTTTGGGTTTTTTGTTTTGTTTCGTTTTATAGGAATTAATGACTCAGACTTCTTTTTAACTTGCATAACATTTTGTTTTATGGATTAAAACCAGCATCCCATTGGCTGGCACAGTCCCAGTGCTTATATAAAAGGGATCAAGGAACTAGTTTTTCCTGAATATAAGAGAAGCATCAATGTCAAAAAATCCCTGCTTTCTTTTCCTGACTGCTCTCCAGATGACTTTGCAATACTGAATTATTTACATCTTGACAAAGGCTGTGATATAATTCCAGAAGTTTTACAAGAGGATCTCTCCAAAATTTTCCACCTCAGTCAACAAGACATATGATATTCCCTGAGCATAACAGCTTTACTGCCAAAAAATAAAATATGTTTCTGCTTACTGCCAACCCACCTGACTTTACCTAAGTAAATTCCTTGCCAAATCCATCAGCCTTTCCACCCTAAACCCTAAATCCATTCATTCTTGCTCAATTTAATATGCATTCTCTTACTCACCAGTTCACGAAACATCATTTGATAGACCTCAAATACACTAAAGCGGTATGACTTGGGATGGGGCAGGGAGCATTAATTATATGAGTGTTGATCTCATTTGAAGTATGCACTATAAATTCAGAGAATAAGATCTCACTTGGTCTGAATGAATTTCTCCCTACTGCCAGTGATTTGTGCAGAAGAAACACATCGTTGTACAAGTGCCAATACATTGGAAGTAGGAAGGGTCCCCAACAGAATGCAGGGAAACACAGCCAGTAGATACCAAAAAGCCATACTGAATAATGGCATCTATGAAATTCAAAGACCAGGTCTCCTCAAAAAATTAAACCCTAAAAATTAAACTAAAAAATCACCTTTATGTTTGTCTGGTATATTCTAAGAACCTACAATGAAAGCAGCTTTGTTTTGATTTTTAGTGAAGACATAATAAACAAATAACAATGTAAACAAATAACAAAGTAAACAGTAATAAACAATTAACAATTCGCTACAGATTCTTGCCCATATTCTAAGATTAAAATTTCTAAACAGGAAGGACAGATTCAAAACCCCCTTTTCTTTCCTTTTCATGTCTTTTTATCTTAAAATCATGGGACTACTCAGAAGACTGATACTACTGCGTAGGAAGCGAGAGCAGCTATACACAAATGGTGGGAAAATAAACTTAAGAGAATAAGATCCTAGTATAGACAGCTTTTGCCTTTTTATAAGCCTGGTTACAGAATCAACTTGATTACTTAGTCTGTCTTGTAACCTTACCTCCACACTGTAGGGAAGGAAATGCTGTGTGCTAGGAGAGCAGGGAGAGAGCAAAATGACAACACAAGCAAAAAAAAAAAATAAAACCAAAAAACCCACAAAGGACAGCAAGAAATCTGAAACTCAAAATGTGTAGAAAAGAGGGAGAATTTTGTAAGGGCCAAACCTAGATCCATCCCACCCCACCTTCATGTAAGCTTGTAGTTAAGGGGCCTTATTTAAGTAGCAAGGTCCCCTGTACAGCCTACCAAAGGTGGCAGATGCCACTCAAAGCAGGCGCTGTAGTTGTAGCACATGTGTGATGCTGTGAAACAACACCCTCAAGAAAGTCTCTTCAGAGACTGCACCTAGAAATTCAGGGCACCTGCTCTGACTGAGCTAGATGACATAAATAACTTTTCACAGGTAGCTCTGGGGTTGGGCAGTTCCTTCTGTTCTAAGAGTTTGACAAGAAACAAAGAGCAAAACTAATACACAAATCTGAGAATTTATTTCAGGAAAATTTAAAACAGTCTGAATTTATTAATGACTCCAAATCATAGCTCTCCATTTGACTACTGTGCAAAATGCATAACAGTTTAAAATTTACCCTTAGTGGAGTGTAGCCATCTGCCCTGTCTTCAAGCCATTGAAGCAATTGTTAGAGGGCTTTGTCAAATTCAGGCATCATTTTGTTTCTAGAAGGTAACGTTGAAGTACAATTAGCTCCTTATGATGCTAATTTGTCAGAGAGAATGTTTTATATCATTTTTCAACTATAGGAATCCAGACAGACAGGTACTTAGATTATGAGCTGAAATTTATCTGGATGTATTCGCACATTCCCAGTCCATACACATTTTGTATGACTCATTATTCGTAATGCTCTTACATACTATACAGGTAATTATAAATTCATTTTCCTTTCATGTCCTCTGTTGATGTGAATACTTTGACTGATGTTCTGAACACTGAATTAATCTCTTTCTCATTGTAATGACAGATGAAAAGTGACCTATTTTAACAATATGATTATTAATTTTTTTCCAGAATTCATTCTTACTGCTTTCTAAGCTCTCCTGGTGTCATGTTCTTTCCCCATTTCTGAATGTTCCAGTATTTCATTTCCTGCATAAATTAGCTATAAGTTGATTAGAAAGCAAGCATTAAAGATGCAGTATATACTGCATAATCAGATGATGAAATGTTAGCAAAAACAGGACTGATGCTTCTAGGTGCATTTTTACACTTTGTAACAATATTTGTTCTTTTACAGAGGTACCTGAACAAAACACTTACAGAAAAACTGTGGAAGTCCTTGAGAAATTTTGTTGCTTGGGAAAAGCTGCACTTTTCATAAGACTTTTTTCATTGAGTCTGAGGGAAAATAATACACAAACAGATCATTTTCCAGGAAAGGAGATTTTCATCTTTCCTTGACATACGTTTTGTTGTTACCCAGAAATTACCATAATGAATCTTTGATCCCATCTTCCAGTCTTGGCCAAAATCAAGTATGACTCATTCAGATACTCACATTTTAAAAATACAACATAAGCAAATATGGAAAAATCTATCATTAATATAGAGAAATATATAGTTAATAATTTATAATTAATCTATATTACATTCTCTTGGACAACTAGTCAAAGAAGAATTGAGGCAGAAATGTGGTAATGTTTTTAAAATACATAACAAAATAACTTATAATATGTAAGCTTGTCCAAATCTATTTATAACTGTTATTGTGCATGTTCATACTTTTGTCTACACAATTAGCCATCTATTTTTAAGGTAATATGCATTTTATTGAATTTGAAGAGACACAAGGCTTAAAGGCTATATTTGACAACACATTTCTGATCTGAAAAATATGTTAAGTTTTATTAAAGTTAAAAGTCATGCCCCATAGAACTAGGAAAGAGCAAAATGTAAAGTGATCTCTTGCACATGTATATTATGTTTGTGTAGAATTTCTTCTCCAGTAGAGACTCTGCTATATGTGATGCTCATTAAAATGAAGCAGAACTTTCAGAAGTTGCTTAATATAGGGACTTATTTATTGCATGTTTTTCATACCTAATTTGAAGGCACAATTTGTCTTTCCTAGCAGGATTTTAGAGTGATTATCTCTACAACAGTGTTTGAAAAGACGGGCTCCTTTTTCTCTGCATCTATTCAATGAGGTCAGACTTTAGTGAACTTCTATTTTGACAAAAGAGATGTATCAAAGTAAAAGACTTCTTTCAACACTGGGTAACAAACTCAAGGTATCTAACACCTAATTTTTCAAAATATTTAGCTTTTAGAGATGTTTCTTTGTCTGAGCAAAGTATTACTGAAATCAGAGGGCAGATTGTGCACATGTATTTTAGATTGTTGGGCCAGTCTTCTGGGAGGTATCAGCTAGTTGGAGTTCAAAAACTGCCACTTAGCATATACAAACTAGAATTTTTGCCATTTGGTCAAACCTGGATGGAATTTTACAAAAGTAGCAAAATATTCTTCTCTAGCACAGAAACTTCTCTACATCCCCTAATGTTTCTAGGATCAGCATATTTATGATCTTAGCCTTTTTTTTTTTAATTATATGTACTGAACCGATAAAAATTTAGTCAATCTGAATAAATTGCTAGTCTGCAATATTTCAGATTACTCAGTAAACAACTGACATTTGGCTCTGAAAGTCACCTTCTGTCAATCCTGCTGGTACCTTTCTATTTTTCTAAGGTAATTCTATACTAACACAAGAATAGTAACACTATTTAGAAGCAAGCTATATTTTCCCACCTCATTCCCCATCATCTCCTTGTCTATTTTTCCAAAGTAAAACTTCCTGTTTTGTGTTCTCACAGTACTTGCTGATTTGGTTATTTCTGTAGGTTAAAGCACAGTCACCCTCACTAAGTTATTTAATGTTTCCTTACATGTCGTATTCACTGTGGCTGGCATCCATACCATTGAACACCAAATTGTAGAAGAATCTCTCTGCAGGAATTAATTATTATTTAAGCAGACTGGGTCAAGGGGAAAAAAAAGAAAGCAAAAAGTGATGTCAAAAGCACTGACACTCTGAAGTTTTATTAAATGCTGCAGTGAAGATGCAGCAGTTCATCTTATGCGTACAGAGCCATATAAGTTACTTATTTACAGGCCTTCATTTCCAAATAAAATGAAGAATATGAAAATAAATCTAAACATAGATTCTCAACTTTATAAAATGAAGTGAGAAAACTACAAAATTTTCCCCAAAACTATTCAGCACAATCAACTCCTTATTTCTGGAACTATAAGCGTAATTAAAATTACAGCTAGAAATCAGGACGAACGCTCGTATAATGAGTGAAATGAAGCAATAGAATTATTTGATGGGAAGCTTTTTGTAGGTAGTGGCAGTATTTATCCCCTTTTTGGATGCATGTAGTGACAGACTGCTTTGAGTAGTATCTTTTATGATGCCTTTTCAAGGAACACATCTTTCTGAAATAATACTTTAAAATAAATACATAAAATAAATCACAGAATAGTTTAGGTTGGAAGGGTCTAACCCCCTCACATGGGCAGATACACCTTGTGCTAGACTAGGTTCTCAGAGTTCCATTCAAGCTGGCCTCAGCAATTCTTCTATTATTGGTAAATCCATAACTTCTCTGGGCAACCTGTTCTACTCTGTGTCTCACCACCTTCACAGTCAAGAATTTCTTCTTAATATGTTATCCAAACCTACACTCTTCCAGTTTGAAACCATTCCCACTGTCCTCTCACTATTCTGCCTTGTAAAAAAAAATCCCTCTGTCTTTTTTGTAGGCTGTCTTCAGGTACTAGAAAGTTGTGATTACGTCACCTCAGTGCCTTTTCTTTTCCAGGGTGGGAGAACCCAAATCTCTCGGCCTTTCCTTATACAAGAGATGCTTTATCCCTCTAATCATCTTGGTGCCACTATTCTGGCCTGACTCCAACAGCTCAACATCCATCCTGTGCTGTGGATCCCAGAGCAGGATGAAGTACTACAGGTGGGGACTCATGAGAGGGAAGTAGAGGGCCAGAATCTCTTTTCTTGACCTGCTGGTTTTGCTGACTTGGATGCAGCCCAGGACACAGTTGGTTTTCTGAACTGCAAGCTCACACTGATGGCTCATGTCCAGCCTCTCAGCCATCAGCACCCCCAATTCCTTCCTGGTCTGCCCTTGATCTGTTCATCCCCCAGCCTGTGTTGATACTGGGGATTGAGTCGACCCAGGTGCAGCACCTTGTACTTGGCCTTATTGAACCTTACAAGATTTCCATGAGCCCACCTCTCAAGATTTTTCAGGTCCGTCTGGTTGGCACCCTGTTCTTCAGATGTGGCAACCACACCACTCAGCTTGTCTGCAAATGTACTGAAGATGCACTTGACTCCTTCATCTATTTTATTAATGAAGATATTAAATAACAGTGTTACCAATACGGACCCCTGAAGGACACTGCTTGCCACTGATGTCCATTAGGACTCTGAGTTGTTCATCACCACCCTCTGGACACAATCATCCAACCACTTTCTCATCCAGCAGTAAATTCATCAATGTAGAGAAGGATGTTGCAGGAGACCAGTGTACATCTGTTCCTGGTAAATTACATCCTTCTGCAGTGAACTGATGACATGCATGTAGATTATGAGTTAAGTAGTTTGAGGACCAAATTATCCTCCAACAACATAACTCTGTGAGATTAAAGGCAGGCCTATACTAGTCACACTGAACTAGGACTCACTTCAAATCAGCAAAGCCAAGAAAACCTGTGATTTGTTGAAACTAATTAGTTTTCAACATGAAGCATAGTCAACTGAAAAATTCTGTAGTCAAAATCCACTGAAGTAGTAATGTGAGGAAAATCAAGCTACTTCAAGTTCTGCCAAGGGATACACCCCAACAGGGGAAACAGGTAACAGGTTAAGGTTCTGATTTTTCCAGTTTACTTAAGCTTCCAAATCACCCGTGTTGTAGAAGCCTCTAATCCAATGAGGAACTGAATATGAGGATTCCCATTTCCTGTTCCTATTTCCTATTATTTTTTTGTTTTAGTCAATGGTAGGTAACCAAACTTTGATGGGTTTAGCTAATTCCATCCAGTCAGACCACTCACATAAGAAAATATCTGGGGCCTATACAGAGCCAATAACACCCTGTAAAGATTAGAAATACTTTTGACTTAGTTCTGCATAGCTACTTCACTGGCATCTTGTCAAGCTACTTCTTGACATTTCAGAACAACCACATCAGTTTCACTTCAATCAAGTATTGCATTCATACAGAGGTAAAGATGTGTCACCTCCCCATGATGTCTCATGGCAAACTGCACACACTTCAAACAATGTATATCAACAAATAGATGGCTTAGTTTCACAGTGTACATTACAGGAAAAATCTTCACTGACAGCCTATTTGTCAGTGCGTCGGATGCAGCACAGTAACACCAGACCATCTGGAGATTCCAGTGAAAAAAACACTTAGGGTGAAATTCCTCCTTCATCTACTGCTCACTGAAAGGAGACAGAATAATGGGCCTTCTCTGCAGTTTGTCATAACATCAGAAACCAGGAATTGACTGTGATGCTTTTATTTGTATTGGTTTGAAAAAAGATTGGATATGCTGTAGCGATAAAAGCAGGGGATCAAAATTAAGATTGAGTCATGACAAAACACTGCTAAGATTTACTCCTCCATTTTCACAAGGAGAGGAAACTGCATTCCATATACATGCATTTTCAGTCTTCAAATGTCACAGCACAAAACCCAGCACACAGATTCAAACAGCAATTCTTATCACATCTCTTCATGAAGCCATGCACATTATCAAATTATTTTGATTCATTTGCACCTGAAGACTCACAGTCACTAATGACTTATGAACTCCCAACGTTTTAAAGAAAAAACTAATTAACATATTTATTGGTGTAATTGCCAGGTGGAATTTTAACAGCAATGTTGTCTTGAAGTGAAACATATTTTTTACAATTAGCGTGAATTCTCTTACATATGATTTTACACCAGTTTGTCCAGTAGACACAAAGAGAAAGAAGATAATCTTCCCAGCTTTTACCATGATTTCTACTTACTGTAAAATAACATTTAGTGCTACTGTCTGAGGAAAAGTTAATTGGATTATAGATCATACCTAAGTACTGCAAATGAAATGCCAAAAAGAATGAAAAATGTTCAGATATAGTTGGATTACAGATAGAAATGTCCTCAGGAGTGAAAAATTTGTATTGGTCAATATATTTGTGAAGAAAATAAACAACAATCCCACAGTAGCCGTGCCATACTTAGTTTAGTAACTAAACATGGACCCATTAATTTTTGCTCATGTTTGCTGTAACATACATTGTAGTTGAGGAATACCAGTTGCTGTGCTGTATTCTGATTTGCTGCTGATTAACAGCAAAAGAAGCCAAACTTAGAGCTTTTCAAGAACAGATGGTGCTTCTATCCTCTTCTTACTGGTCAGAAATTCAGAGAAAATAAGGATGAAGACGGATGTAGATGGAAAAGAGAATAAACCAAAAGAAGAAAAAAAAAGTTTGGCAGATCCCATAAGCAGCTATAGAAACAAATTATATCCATTTTCCACTGTGGGTGTACAAGTTTGAGGATTCACAGATGGTTTGGAATTCAGCTCCTCATCAGAGCTGAATCTGTTTCTAAGACAGTTTGAAAAAGGGGTACCGAGTGATTGCTGAATGTTTCTTTTCCCACTTTTTTACTACTTGATAGTGTCCCTTCTTTACCTCCTTTTTTTTCAAAATTAACACTCCATGATGTAAGAATGGAAGTTTTTTGAGGTACCAGGAAAAAATGGACTCTGACAGTATTTGCCCAGATCAGACAACTAAAAGTTGTTTTCACTGTGGGTTTCCTAAAACCTAAGGGGACTTGAGGAGTTCTCATATCCTCCTACCTACTCCTTATAAATAAAACCATGACTCACTTTTAAAAATTTGGTATCAAGTGAGTCATTTTTTTTTTGCACGAGCAGTTTGAGACACCTTAAGATGGTGGTCTCCATTTCTCTACCTAGAGGGCAAGAACACTTCAACATTCTTGCAAATACAACCAAATGTAAAGGCTGTCTGCTTCCATAAAGATAAAGAAAATCTTCTCAATCATACTGAAGAAACATTCACTCAGTACTTAGGTGCTGCAGTTAAGTAATAGGTGCAAGAACACAGCGCCAGAAAGAGATTTGCTGCTGTTGACAAGATTTGCTGCTATTTATTATTTATTCCAAATGATGAAAATGTCATTCTGGATCCAGGTATTTCCATATACTGACTATATCTCTTTACTCAAAGTCCAACAGCCTCTCAGACATCTTTTATTTCTGACAATGCTCTATCTGCCATCCAAGTTCACCAGGCTCTGTCTGCTAGGACTTGCACTAATCTCTTCTTTTAAATTTTAAAAAAATCAAGCATCTCATCCTCCTAGCACATGTTCCTATTGATTATTGTTATGAAAGAAGTAAGAAACTTGTTTTGATCTCTGCCACAATCTCTGTCATCAATGGACCTCTCATGCAATGACTTACTGCATGATTTTCATTCTCTGTGGTGACCCTCTTGAAATTTCATCAATGCAGTTCAGCTGGTCAAACTGTCAGTGAAAAGAGACTGCAACAGCCTTGCTGAGCCTCTGTTTGCTTCTGTCACAGAGTTCATGGGGGCTCTCAAGAATGGGAAAGCCAAAGGTTCACACATGCCCTGCTTTACAACAGAAAAATCCAAGCATGTCCTATCAGATGCAGGCATTTAGTCTTTCTCTAAAGAAAGTAGTTTAACTCTGTTTCTTACCATGGAATAAAGGAAATTACATTTAGACTTACTGTCTTTAGAAATCTGATGGGGATTTCATAACAAGAGAAAGGCAAGACTGCTATAAAGACACTTTAAATATTTAAAATGCTTCCAAAGCTAAGATAGCTGCAAGGAAGATTTCTCTGTGCTCTGTTAAGTAGAACTCTCCTGGGGTACATACTAAAATACCTCCTGTTTTACAGGGCTGGTACAGTCATCTTAGGGGTGTGTAAATGTTTTGATGTGCCAGACACTGAAGAAAGGACTATTAATTGAAATCTTAATCATATCTCTAAGTTACACTACCAGTAAATAAATAATGCCTAATAGTTTCATAAATAAACATCTAAATCCATGAAAAACATAAAATGGCATGAAATTAAAGTCTAGAATGCAATAATAGTAGACAGATTCTGTCTACACATGCTAGTGTTTGAATTACAGGGAAAAGTATTTCCAGAAACCTTTACTTCACTAAAATCACTCTGGGCATGAAACAAGACAGGAACATTTATTCTCCATTGTTCTTAATGAACTGCTGAAAAACAAATTTAGCAGAGGGGAGAGTTAAACTGAGGTTTTCATTTTCTGGAATGAAACTATTATGTTGACTGTTATTCCCTCCCTATATATGCTATCACATATTTCAAAACTCTTAAAAATTTCATGCAACAATGAGGCAGTAATTTACCTAATGCATCTCTCAGCAAAATGCTGGGTTTGAATCTTCATTCCTTTCCACTTGCAATTTCATCTCATAAAGGCCACATTTCCAAACTAGATCTAGAGAACTGCAGGTTTTTTGTGATGGAAAAAGATTTTTGCCATTCATGTGCATGATTTAAAGACAACCTTCTCAAAAAAACTACTAAATAAAATGCAGAACACAATTCTAAAATCTCAAAACATCAACATCTACTTTCCACTGTTCATTGCAAATCTCTCTGGATGTATCACACCTGTGAATACCTAGAAGGTAGTAAAACACCTCAGTCATAAATAATAGAAGTGAGCATATAATGCCCTACACAAAACCTGGCACATATTTTAAATTCTAATTCAATAAGTATTACATAAAAGTTCTGTGAAAACTGAATTACCTTCCATCTCAGAGTTGAAGATAACATCCTGTCATGTCTAATCACTTGGAAAAAACCACAGATGCCACAGGCCAGTCCATATTTAGATAATTATGCTTAACTTTATAATAAGAATTGTCAAATAGTAAATTTCTTTTACAAAAAAAATTCTGATATTTCAAGAGGAATCCTTGAACTTCATGAATCTCCAGAAAGTTTGAGAGTGTTAATTAGTAGGCCAGGATACAGCCTGTATCTTTTAATGTATTTACTGATTTATTTTTTTGGTTTTTTCCCAATCCTCTGAAATAACATCTCAAAAGACAAAATACATCTGTGGAGAAGCTGTTTAAAAACCCAAACTTTTGAAAATTCCCAGAAGATGCATGAAACAAAAGAGCCATAAAAGTAACGGCTCAAGTTATTGCTGCTACTGCTTCTTATTTGCTAACGTTTATTGCAACACAAAATGCCAGAGCAGCAAACCACAATTTCCCTCTTCACACTAAAGATATTGTTGCAAGTAGAAATACTGTGGATGGGACTTATTCCAGGTTTAAATACCTACAAGAGATATCCATATTAGAGTATGGAGGATAACCTACTGCAGTTAGTGAAATGTAGCAAACAATTCAATACCTAACCACTATGTGTCTTCTTCAGATAGATAGGCTGAATTACTTTCTAGACATCATTGACCTCATGGGGAACTTAAACTCCTTACAGCCAAAGTATTCTAGCACTGCATCTCACACTTGGTGCATTTGCCTGAAGACCAAAACAAAGCAAGATGATATTAAACCACAGTCAGTGCTAGAATATAACCATTATGCTCTATCTATCTATCTATCTATCTATCTATCTATCTATCTATCTATCTTTCTATCATCTATCTCTCCAATGATTATGGTGGAAGTTATGCTTCATTATGGAATATCTACTAAACCCTGGGTTTATGCAATCAATATATCACAAAGTAATTTAAAACATTAAATATATATTAGAAATAGGATAACAAATACTCTGAGGTTTCATAGGATTTGGAAAGAAAAATATCACTCATACTGAAAGCTCTGATTCTCAGGAAATGCTTTATACCCATCGCCAGAATTTTCCCTTTTACAGGACAATTGAGTTAATCTAGTAGCTTTGCAGACATCCAGCTGCTCAGAGCACATATTGTCATAAAACCTTTCCCAATCTTTCTTTTTCCTCTCCATATTCCGTTCAGCTTCATAAAATTCATAGCCAGTCCTAGCAGCTCAGCAGGAGTCAAATAGGAGATGTCAGGACAACAGCTGGACACTCCCACACTGTCACATCTGCTTATGACCTGCCACGGCCAGACCTGGAGATCCTCCGCAGGCGTTGTGCAGGGTTACCAAGCAGCACCGTGAGAGCAGACCCAATTAATGCAGCTGATGTAAAGAAACAAACATACTTTGTTGGAGGGTGTCTGCCTTGAGTAAATGTGCAAAAAAAAGCATCCCAGAACACTAAATCAGGGCAACAAAGGTGTGATGGCTTCTCAGTCAAGAATTTTTTCCAAGCACAAATTTGGCATCAGTTTTGATGCTATCTGGATAAGAATATTCTCCTAAATCCTGAATAAGAAGATTCTCCTAAAAGAAGTATTTTTTCTGGTATAAATAATTAATAGGCAAAGTAGTATAATGGTGAAATGCTCACCAGTATTAGGTAGGAGGTACTTCTTCACTATTGACTATTCAATTCTGTACTATTTCCTAAATTGTGAGTTACAAAGGGTTATGCTAAGTATACTTCTGCCACAAAGAAAATTAACCCTAAGAAAAATACATTTTTTTTTTTATACACAGACTTGTGGGATGCTCAGGCAAGTTAATAATATTTTTATTATTTATGGACACAAAAAACCTTTTTATTTTAAAAATAATTCAGACATTCTAAAATTATAATGCTACAAAGGTAAATAAGTTCCCTTTTTTCCTAAGCTAAAGATACTTGCTTTTCAGCCTCCAAAACACTTTTTCTAAAACCTTTAATCTCAATTCAGATATGTCTTTTATATGTGTTAAAGAAAATTTTCTTGGCCACACCACGTTTTGCCCGAAGTAGAGCAGGTCCGTGAAAAAAATGCGTGTATGGGGTAAATGTACTTTTAATTTAGGTTGGCTCTAAAATTCATACGAAAAATTTCAGCTGTTCCCCAAACAATTTACATTCTCTTTTTTTTTTTTTTTAATGGGTTTTGCAGGTACATCTATTTCTTTTGCAAACTTTTGTTTTCCAGCTTCTACAGGTTGTGAGGCTTGTTTTTTGTTGTGTTCTCTCCAACAATTTGATTCCTTTTACCAAGGCCAGGTATCAGAGACTAATTACATCATGGAGCTTCCTATTTCATTTTTCACTGATTGGAAAGAGGACTATTTAGCTCAGACTGGCTGCCTAATTTTTTAAGATCTGAAACAAAATTAATCTGTGAGATGATTCCATCCTTGGATATGACAATAGCTGGAGGGCAGAGGAGAGGTGCAAGGGAGTGATGCTTTTAACTTCCCACACCACACAAGTGCAACCTACAGCTGTGTCTGCATCCTGAATACTTTTCACTGTGCTGCTGTGCACTGTGCACTGTGTTTCACTGAGCCCTGCCCCTTATTTCACTACTCAGTGTGACAGGACCACATTTTGCCTGCATGCCTGTGGCACTCAGACAAGTTTCAGAAAGAAAGTGACTCAGTGGCTGAGCCTGGATCGCACTGACAAGCTCTTATCAGTTTGACTTTGTCGCCTCTTTTGCCGTATCTCCTTTAGGAGAAAACTGTCATCTGCGTATGCATAAATCCAAAGCTCAAGGTTTCTTTGTCTCTGACCTTCTCTAGCTAAAACTGGGGTGTATCTATATGTGGCTGTGGCAGCCTTCCAGTCTTTCAGCAAAACCGCTTGTGTGGTTCATGCTATTTAATTCACCTGTACATTTTCAGGCTTGCTCAGCTGCACTGTCCTTTACAGCAGCTACTTTTTATATGTTGCCTCAGGTTTCATACTAGAAAATTATTACCCTTTTACTTTCCTTTACACAATTTCAAAAGACATCTTATCATTACAAATCTGAGCTTAAACATGTTTCAAAGAATTATTCTCAGAAGAAAAAAACAACCAGCACAAAACAAATGTAGAACTGCATTTATATTAAAAATGCAGCAACAAGAAAATTAGCATAAGACATAACTTCTGAAGATGTGGAAATTAAACAGAATAATGCACACTAATCAATGACACTAATGAGCCTGGCAAAATCCCAATTACACCATTTTATCTGTGGGTACAGTCTCTGCTTATGACTTATAACATTGATCAGGTAGTAAAACAGATGTGTTTTGTTAATCTCCAAGAGTCAAGGTCAGAGTTATTCAGCTGAATCCAAGGAGAAAAAATTTGGCCAATACCATGACAACTATTATTTATTCCTACTGTGTCTTGCATTTTAAATTCTTACAAAAATATTTACCATCGAACAATATTTTACATAGGTGAGATGCACAATAATTGTTTGTAACATAGTAATTATGGCTGAATTAGATATTTGAATGTGATTACAGATTTCTCCTTTTATTTTTGACAAAATGACCCAGGGCTTCACACAATATCATGTCCTTATTGTGCCAGACAATAAAGGGATGCAATGAAGATAAACACTGAGCATGACTGGACTTGACAGAAAAGCAGCATAAATCTTAAATCTGCAAATCAAATATCTTCAGGATTATCGGTGACAGTTCTGGAGACTGTAATAATGTGTTGTAGACCGTGAAAGTATTAAACTTTAGTAAATTTAATAAGAACCTAGAAGCGAACAATTTTTCTGGGGTTTTTCTTACTCTACTGGCCATTAATAATATAATATATCAATAAATAAATAGATAAATAAATAATAGATTAACAATGTAAAACCAAATTCTTTACATTAAAGAAAAAGGAAACATTTCTAGAACAAGTCTCTAAATCAGATTAGACTTTGAAAAGGCTTTTGTAAATGCAATTTATTTGCCTAGGAACAATTAGCTTTGCAATCACACCTGGTTTTCTATCACACTGGTTAATATGAAAGGATCAAAAAGATCTTCAAAAGATTTTCAGAACCTCCCCATCAAAATTTCAATTAAAAAAGGTCAATTCTATAAGTGGCTGAAAAACAAGAAAGAAAGGAGCAGCAAAAGGAAAACTTCTGAATATTCCTATCAACTTTATTTTGTAGTAGCAACCACACTGTATTTAATTTACTGCTGGGCTGACTGAACCAAAACCAAAATAAATTCCTTAATTTCACACAGTGAAAGATAATTTTTACAAATTATCTCAAGTATTTTGATATCTATTAAAATTTTACCTGGTGTGATTTTGGCCAAGGGTCAATTAACTTGGCATGACAAACAAGGCTATTTCACTGTAAAGAAGCAATTTTCACAGACTTCTCTGGGACAAAACTCAGATTGCAAATTTCTTGAGGGTAAATAATGAGACCTTCACCACTTGTTTTGGTCCTCTGAGCTCTCTCCATTGCCACCTTATGCTAGGGAGTCATTGGTTTGTTTTAATTTGACACAGCTGCACAGACTTCCTTCAAATTATATGATGTATTTTTGTAATCAGATGAAAACAGAGAAGACAAAGTGCAGATTTAAAATCCAGAGGCTGCATGAATTGATAGATGGTAACACCTGATTCTCAGAGATATTAACCATCCTCAGTTCTTTCACTATCAGCAGCCTACATGCTAAGTTGAATGAAATGACCTAGGGACATGATTCAGCAGTGGACCTGAAATTATTAAGTTACTGGTTGTATTTGATGATCTTTTCCAACCTTAATCATTCTATGATTCTATGAACTGGCTGAAGACTTCCTATTAACAGAAAGGAGAAGGCAGTATCAGGCTACCAAAAGCAGCATAATAAACCTTCAGTGCAAATTCTACCTTCTGTTGATGTTTAGATTCCCTTAAGTACCTAAAATGTTAATTCATGTTTGAACACAATGACCTGTTGATGGCTGAAATATTCTTTAGAAACTGAGCAAGTTGCACAAGTTTCTGCCACAAAAATTTATTGGGAGCTGAAGTGAAGGAAGGCTGAATCAAACTCTGGGAGGGTCATCTTCATCTGCTCCAGGGTCAAGAAAATGACAGCATATCCCCTGGCTTTGCTGCATCCATAAAGTGGTCTCTCTGCAAAAGCAGCATGCTTGCTAGCTTTTAAACGAGCCCATTATGAATATGAGGGTGTGAATGACATTACAAGTTGGGAGTAACAAAGGCATGAGTTAGTCCAAGTTGTAGAGCAAGCAAGAGGAGGTATCTGAGGCACAATTTGTCTGCTTTGCCTCTAAAGGTATTGCCGCAGTTCTGCTAACACACAGTTTCAGTAGCTTTCCATATCTGTATGAGTGGCAGCACATGGACTAGGACTAAATTCTCAGATTGACATATGGTTTTAGTTAAAGTCACTAAAGTGCTATCAGGTTTTCCATGCACAGAACCACATATTCAGGTCCACATTCTCCGACAAAACATCTGATGACATGGAATATTGTGAAGATTGATTTAAGTCCTTCCACTTTAAAGAACAATGTTATGAAGAAAAGAATATGATGAGGAAAGTATTCAAAGATTCTTCTTCTGATGGTTAATAAAAATACATAGAAAATAATTCAAAATCAACACTTGGCATGATAGGCAGTAATGAACATATATGGAACCAAACAATTCCTCCAAAATAATATCAGAGGAATAAGATACAAAAAGCCAGGCAATTTCAGTTTTTTAGCACAACAATAAATACTCTCCAGAAGTAAGCTCTAATATAAACAAAAGGAAACAGTAAGAGAAAAAAAAGTCACTGCATCTGCACCCTCATTTTGCAAACATTAGCAAATTTTGTTTACTTTTAAAAACAGAAGACAGTGCTTCCAGGAATTGGATCTATGGATATAGAATGAACACTCAGATGAAATAACTGAAAAAACAGGACCACATAAGGTACAGAGACATAGTTGCCATAGTATTTTATTTTAAAAAAAAATTATTGGTTTCATGTATAAAAATTATATTGATTTTTCTGTAGGTTCAGAAGGTTTCTAGACCTCTTAATATTTTTATTGATAAATTCATAATATGGAAAACAAAATGTTGTTCTTATTAAGTTTAACTTTTATCCAAGTCTGGCTTCTGAAATGCAGAAAAAAGAGGTTCCCAGCCTAAAATCAGCCTAAAAACTCAGACTAGACTACATAAGAATTAAATCAATGTTTTCTCTGCATGAAATATGACCAGCGGTTAAAAAATAATATAGGCAGAAGGTTTATAGGTTTAAATATTTTGATTTATTTTAATATTTAAGGGAAAAACACATACCTTTAATCTCTGTGGATCATTTATATTTTATCTTGTGTCTGAATTTAACAACCTAGGTGTAAGTTTGTCTGGGTACAAGTTAACAGTTCCAAGACTTGGCACTTGTTCCATTGGCCTGCTTAACAGACAAGGGTGGACATAGCAGGGACAAGATGAAAAAGAGAATAGAAACAAAGGTCACAGACATCAGAATATTTAATAATTTATAAGGAAAATATGTATTTGTCTTTTGTTCCAAAGCATCTTAGGGATTTGAGGCTAGAACACCGTTTACCCTGCCAAAATAAGGCCATCTCCCCCAGTGGACAGCTAAGATAGCTCTATGTTCAGTTCTTAGCGAAAAGAAAAATATCACGTCTTTTTGTCAATATGCTTCTACAGAAAAAAGACTTCCCTGGATATCAACATTTATATGTAGCAAAGCAGGATGGCAAAAGAAGACAGGCTACATTGAGAACAGCTCAAAAACATAAGAAATTCAGCAGAAAGCTGAGGTATGAAGAGTGCATTTACATCATGCTTCTTAAAGCTCAGCTATCCATATACCCCTCAGCATTTTTCCTGGCTAAAACTGCTGGCTAGATTCCCCCCTACACCATTATTTTTACGTGTTCAGCAAATACTCACCTTCTACTTCTTGACATTGAGATCCACTATTCCGTACTTTCATGAGCTCTTTACAATCTTTGCTGATACTCATACTTCAAGTGAAATACAATGGATAAGAAAAGTGAGGTCATTATGCAATGTTCTGAACAGCAACCCCACCTAAGCCTGAGAATTCCCAAATGGCATATTCTGCCTTGGTGTTTGAAGAACCAAATAGAAATTATTCAGCATTAATACAGACCTTTCCATTTTTGAACTTTATGAATTTAAACGTACCTGTAGGGATTCATTTGGACACAACAACTCAACAACTGAGTAGAAACTGAGAGTTCCTTGAGAAGAAGTAAATACTACCCATAATCTACAAACAAAGACACTGAGATACTCAGAAGTCTAAGAAGAACATTTAAACTAAAATACCTAGAGCTTTTCTCTCTTAAAAAAACATCCTTAGAAGCTAGACACATGGTTTGATTACCAACCATGTCAAATTCCAACTAATCTCATTAATTTCATACCATTCAACAGGGTAAAACAGCTGTTCATGGGTCTGACATCATTGTCAACTGAAATGGCCCTCAAGAGATATCTGTTGTTCATTTTGTGTGTCGTGAACCTGACAATTACATGAGCTGCTACAACAGCAAAATTCATCTCTCCAATTGGTGTGGTCCAGTGCTCAGAGTTAGGAAAGGGAACACTTTGGAAAGAATGATCCTTTTTTTGGAATAATGAAATGTATATATTTTTAAAATTCCCACCTCCATCTTCTCTCCATGAGTCTCTAAATCTTGCATCATTTTATTTGCATTGTTGTATAGGATCTTGCCAGCTCCTTTCTTTCTTTCTTACCTTATTTTTGATTTTTTAATAAAACCTTATTTTTTCCTCCTTCAGCAATTCCTACATAGCACTTATCGACGACATCCCAAAATAATTACTTCTCTTAAATTTTATTTCATATTTATATATGTCTCTTGTCTGTCTACAACCCTGTTTCAGCTTCTGATATCTTTCCATATCAAGTACCAGATGTTCATCATGGCCTCAACACCAGCAGGGAACCTGGCAAAGATACAGTGGGGCTGACAGATAAGCAAGGTGTGAAAAGTACCCTCACTGATAAGAAGGTCAAAAGAAAAAAATAAATTTCCTTTTTGCATCGGTTTTGACTGCAAAACAGCTTAGGAAGCTTCTAATTTTAACCTAAAGGGGAAGGCTGAGAAAAACTTGCTCAGCTGGAATATCTTGCTCTATTCAAATATCTACCAAAGATATTTTGGAAGGATTCAGAAAAAAGAACAGTAAAAAATCCACCACAATCTGGATTCATCACTCACTTTCTCTAGGCATCAAATTAGTACTGAGCTATCATTCAAACTAGTCTCAATATCAGAGACTAACAAAAAGCAGCTAATAAAAAGAATAATGACAATTTCTGAAGTGCTCCGTTACACCTGATTTCTAGCCAACGCATAGATAGTGCAACACAAAGTCAATAGACACCTAGTAACTATGGTGAAGTTTTTTTAAACAGCATTTGTTTTAATCAGAATTTGCAAAGTTATTATAGGGCATTTTAATCAACTCAGAGAGCATGGTATATGAGTGAAATGGATGAAACATAAATGGGGAAACAAGAGCTTTTGGAAATGCCTTTCAATTAAAGCCGCAAGAAGCTTCAGAGACCAGTAAAATAAGATTGGTATTCATCATTTAAAAATTTTCCACATTAATCAAGAATAAGGCTGACACCAAGGAGTTAATGAAGGAAACCCTGTTGTTAAGGGGTTGAATTTAAACTTTCATTTTTGTGGCTGATAAAAAGTATGTGAACATACATGGAGAAAAACAATTCTAACCATATTTGCATGGTGAATTAAATTATCTGTTGCCAAAGAAAAAAAGATGCTGTGAATATTGTTGATGGTCCTCTGAACATATAGTGGTTTTCATTAGTGGTCAGAAAGCTAAATGGAATGATAAGAATTGTTAAGACAAAAATGCAGAAATGCACCTGGATAGCATTGCATTGAAATTCGAAGATGTAGGAATCTATTATAAACATAAAAAAAAATTATATAGAAAAGAGGAATAGGGAACAGGAATGGCTTTTTTTATTTTTTTTTCTCATACAAGGCCTAGTGGACACTAGAAAATTTATCAAAGAAAAGCCTAAAAAGAAAACATTAAGGACTACTTTTTGCTTTTGACAAGTAATCCAATTATGAAACTCATTGCCACAGAATGTGAGAGAAGCCAATGTGTAAATAGTATCAAGAAGCCTTCATCCATCAAAAACTATTTATTTCCAGAATTTCAGAACTTCAGGAAGATTTACATCATAGTTGCTGCTCCTTTTTCATCTTTTCTTACACTCTAAGCAATTTTTAAGCTCTTTCAGTGTCTACATCTGCTCTTCTGCAATATTAACCCTAAACTCCTAGCTGTACAGCGAGATTTGTCTCTTTCTCCCACACATGATTTGATGCTGCAAAGCTACTGTTTGGTTACTGATCCTCTGTGTATCACACAGCCCACTACAATTCTCATCCTTCAGCTCCTGTCCTTACAAACCCTTTCCTTCTGTCAGCCTGCTAACATTAATTTATGCTTATAGTTTCTGCTCCAATTTAATTTCCTCAAATTATGTTCCTTTGTCTTTTAGTCCTTTGTTATTCTACTTGTCCTTCCAGTGACCCTTGTCATTCCTGGCTACCTGATGTATTATCTTTATTTAAATTACTGTCTTTCTAGGCTTTCTTTTCACTTTCTTGCCTGGAAAACTAACTGCCTACTGATTCTGCATCATGCATGCTGTTGAAAATATTAATAATTATTGTGAATGTTATCAAGTAGGTCAAATTTCCAGTCCCCAGACAAATTACAAAACTATATAGGAGGTACATGTATGATCTCCATTTTACTACCCATGCTGTAGCCCATACTTTAGATAAAATATTATATACAGCCTCACAAAATATTTCCCAAATAAATATGAAAGTGATCTTCTTCTATTCAGTTTGATTTTGAGGCATGAGAAGTGTACCACAATTCCTGCTTGCAGAGCATTATTTCAGATTATTCAGTGATCTTATTGCAGAAGTACCTGTAGGTCTGTGGAATGTACTAAATGTTAGGAAGCCAAGCAATAGCCAGTTTATCAGTTCTCACTCACTGATAAAAACTGCTTAAGTCTACCTGTAAGAGGCACATCACCCAGCAAAGAGGCAAAAAGAATCAGCCAGAAGTCACACAGAGCAGTGAGAGCCAAGACCAGCGTGACAAAAGAGCAGAGAGAGAAATACGACCTGCAAATCTGACTGGTGAAAGCCCTCAAAAGAGAAATCATAACTTGATTTTCCAATTTCCAGAGGCATAAATGACCTTGCAGTAAAAGGAAAAATAAAGTGGAACATTCTTAAGCAGCTGTCATATTATACGAGAACCCCTACAAAAGGACAAAGATCAGCTTTACCTGGCCATATATGCATTTAGACCTCACAATACAATGTTCCTTAATTTGTTGACATAATATTAACAGTCTGAATCTTGTGCTCATATCCCGCATTTTGAAATCTTTAATAAACACTTTGGACCATTCCTTAAATTATTGAGTGCACTTCTGGAAGTAATGTTCCTTGAAATTAGATGAATGATTCTACAACCAATTACACAATTACCAGAAACAATCATCAAAATGTTATTACCCCTAGTTTGGTGCTGAAAGCAAAGCGGTGGATTCTTTTGATATACATGGCTACATGCACCAAAACATCTCTCTGTGATATTAACAGTAACAAAAATTTATGGAACTGTAGGTAACAAAATAAGGTACAAGCTGTATATGCCATGAAAAGCCTAGTTGTTAGCTGTTCCTGCCATTGCTAAAATGTAGGAATGTGAAATCACAGCTAGTAGGTTCTGCTATTCCTGGGCCAAGAAATTGCAACTGTTCTATTAAATAAAAAGAGCAAGATCTCTAATGCTGGAAATAAGGGGCAAGAAGAGCTTGTGTCCCAATAGTTAAACATTTTGTACCCCAAAGCACGGGTCTTGTCTATGCACATACTAGAAACATGTCCTGATCAGAGTATCTTTGCAGTGAGCATGGACACTCTCTGGAAATGTGTTGGTACAGCCAAGAGCTCTCTCAGGGAATGTGTTATGAAACTCTGAGGAGAATTGTTAAGGATGAATGTGTGACAGTGCTCAAAGCCAGAGTCCTGGCTCTGCTGAGTTTACTGATGCTGTTTTAACTAGAGGAAATACCTTGTCTTCATTTCTGTGCTTAACCTTTCATAAATTTTCATTCTGGCTGCTTCAAGGAGATCAAGCTACTTGATTAATTTTTCTTGCTGTATTCAAGTGCAGATACTCTTTTCCAAAACAAGAGGAGTCCAAACTTTACTCATGGCATCCCTTTCCCTAATTCTTCAGCAGCCTACTTGGATTGCAACACTACACCCAAGTGACATGTTACTACCAGGACACACACACTGACAGCTGATGCAGTGGGAGTTCAAGCTTCTTTAGGTACATCTTGTTTCTGATCTCCCCTCCTTTTCCCCTTAAACCAGTGTCTGTGCTATCTGCGAGAAGAAATTTAACACTTTGTTTCCTGCAGCTGGCTTTGCCCAGGGAAGCATCTAGCCCTGAGGCAAAATGCAGGTAAGAGCTCTTAAAATTGCTGCACCCTCTAAGATTTTAAAATGAGCTGGCTGCACTTGGTATTCACTCAGTTCTGGAAATTAGTCAATAATTTAATTATGTCTGTCAGTGGAATTTCCAGAAGTGTTATTATATGAAGACCACAAACCTTTGTGAACTGAAATGATACTGAAATGATACTGGACTTAGTGCTAACAGTTTAAAATACTTCTCAGTAAAATAGGTATCATTTTAATAAAACCGGATAACCTGATTTTACCATTAATTAAGGATGTTTGGCATCAACAGTTTACACATCTTAATTTCTTCATATAATTCCAAGGAAGACATGGAAGAATTACAGCAGGCATGTAGTTTCCCAGTATATTTACATACAGGCTTTAATGGACACTGGGAGAGTTTCTCTTTATTAATTTCTGTTTAATTGCAAACACTTAATGTTCAGTCTTAGTCCTAGCTGAAAGAACTAAGTCTGAATTGCCAATTAAGTTTCAACTATTTTAGACAAATTTAGCCTAGTTTTCATTAGTAATTGCATAGCCTGAATTAAGAGGTATTCTTTTAACAAACTTCTAACTATCTTTTAATGAGATAAAACTCAAATGATAACATTTGTCTACATAAGTAGTCCTTGAATGCATTTCACACTGCTTTTGCACTTTAATAGCACTTAGTATAACATTTCCTTTTTATTTGTTCTTTACTCACTCTGTAAACAGTCACTGGCCAAAAAAAGAAATGTGGAAACCAGCAGCCAAGTCTATGTAACCCCAGTAGAGTGCTCTAGGCAATTCTACACAGAAACGGGTTTATTTTTCCTCATTTCTTGGAGAATCCTAAATTATCTTCTGGGGAAAAAAAGAAACAGCTTGACATGCCAAATCCTGCCTCTTCTCTCCAGGACTGCTGGGTGATTAAGAGACTCTTGAAGATGTGTCTGAGTATCCTAATCAGAAAACTTGTGTCTCCAAAACCATCAGTGAGTATCTTAATCACAAAAATCTTGAAAAGAAAGGGAAGACACCAGAACTATTTCTACTTCTTGAAAGACTGGTCTCTGACTGGATTCAGGAGAAAAGGAAAAGAAACCTAGGATGCAGCTGTCAAGCCAAAGGGGGTGATGATTTGGGGGGAACACCCTGACATATCTCCAGTTGCTGCTACAGGGAGGGGCAGCTCTGCAAATACTGAGCAATACGTGTAAGCGATACACAGGTACCTGAAGCACTCTGAAGGAAAACAGCAGTAGACATGAAACATTAGTGTTTAGGCTGTGGAATTGTTTTCCTAGGGATGAGTACTGGAATTTGTTCCCCTGTTAGACTAGGTAGCCAAGTCTTTTTAAAATGCTTCCTCTTGAACAAAAATAATTAATCAACTGCACTAACTCCAAGAAATAAAATGTTGACCGTATTATCATGCACTCCTAAAAGTGTTTCCTCTAGTCCCATACTCACATAAAGTTTTTTTTGTATTAAGCCAACTTTTGCCTGCAGGCAGCAAGGACTTTTAATTAAACAAACCTTAAATGTTCCCAGACACTAATTTGCAAATCCTATATGCTGTCTGTATATATTAATAATAAATTAATAACATATTTGACCTTCAAAATTGGTTGTTTCCAATCTAAATTCCCCTTACAGTCATGACCTGTGGTCTCTGCACACAGCATACAACATGTAGCCATTTCCCAGCACTGACTTCAGACTTCTTCACATGTAGCTTTCAGCACAAAAAAAATTGGGAAATTCTGTGTGAAGAAAATTTCTCTGAAAGCAGAGGCAGAGAGACAGCATCTAAAAATCTTAGGCATCTTTGTGACTCCACCAGCATATTTTGTTTCATTGGACAGATCATGTAGTTCTTTAAAATGAGAACTATGACTGCTTGGGAATATTGGTAGATGAGGCAAGGACCAATAAACTGAACCAAGAAAATGGTAGGGCTCAGAATCTGATAATTTCTCATAACTGTTTCTGGTAGTATTTATATTGATCTAAAGTAAGTTCAAAACTGAGACTAGAGAGTCGAAATATTCACAGTGATGCCATTTCTTGCTGTTGTACAGAGGCAAATATGAGTTTAGATATATTCAGACATTTCACAGACACAGCTTAAGGAAGACTCATGTCTAAAATTCCCCCCAAACAAAAACCTCAACCCAAATCTGTTTAAAGACAAATTCATAGCTCATACAAATAAGAAATAGATTTATATCTGCTATACATTAAACCAATCTTCAATGTTTAACTTGCCCCACCTTGCCCAGCATTCAAATTTTGAAGAAAATCATCAAGTTTTGTCTTGAGTTTCTGCAAATCTCACTGTACAGTTAGTTGCCCCACTTCTTCTTCCAGAGCATCCACCTGTACACAGAAATATCCCACAGAGACTAACTACTCCTGTCACAGTCCACCGGGCTATCAATATCCCTGACACCATTCCTTCTATTACAGATTGCAATTTACCTCCTATCATTCTTGACCTCTCCTCCCTCCTCTACTAGATTCACTCAGGTTTGCTGGAAACTTCATTACAAAAATAATCTTGTGTACAGCTGTATCTTTAATAGTGCAATTCTGAATCGGCACGGTACACAACAGAATTCTCAAAGCCATTTAACATGAGCACCACCAAGATGTATTAAGCTAAATAAAAAATGAAAAAAACAATACCAGGTTTTCCCTTTTCAACTGCAGAATAAGACAATGAAGATCCAGTAACTAAGAAAAACAAGTAACTTTGGCTATATTCTCAATTTTGTATTGTTTAATAAGACCAGTGTAATAATGCTAATGGAAATACTGATGTTTTGAGGAAAACTTTAATTTACCGGAACACACAAGCACATGAAAGGTGAGGTCCACCTCACCTTTTTATTTTATATTATATAAAATATAGTACATTTATATTTTATAGTCATAAAAAAATCATTCCTCAAATTTACTAGCACTACCTATGTAAGTGTTCAGATTAGTATTTACTGAATAGCACTCCTTTTAGTACCTGCAATGCCTCCTAGTTTATATTTTGTACATAACATTATTAGGGCAATACGCATGGCTGCTGAATGGGTACTAGATGGGGACCAAGTCCTGGGTTATGCTCTGTATCAGGTTTGCACATTAACACTTGTTTTTACTGCAGCAGTGTTTGCTGAATATACTTTTTTCAGAATACACTGAAATTAAGGTTCATTAATCAGTCTGAGAAACCTAGGAAAATTGTACATCTCTGTCTTGATATTTGTGTCTGTGCAAAGGTGTGGGACATCTTCCTGACATGAGACTGGAGGTGCAGTCAACAGTGAAAGGGCTGAAGACATGGAATCACTGGTAAAACATGGTCTGATCCCATGCCAGTGTAGATAATCTTCTAAAACTGACTTGAATACGTTGCTGCAGTTCTCCGTGGAGTGTTTGTGGGAAGGGCATTTTGCAGTGGAAGTGAATCAATACACTGAGGGTGAAACAGGAAACACAGGAGTGAGATAAGAGAGATTAGGGCTCTTATCAGAGGTGGAGGCTGGGTGAACTGGGTTTTCCCCTTCCTGGCAAGTGTTCAAGCTGCTCTGGGCAGCTGGCTGGTGCAGAAATTCACTTCAGTGATGTCAGAGACTGTATGAGCACAGATTGCCAAAAACCTGCCTGGTCTTCTTCCTGGGACAAATTCATTCACAAATAACTCTGTTAATTAAGTTAAACTGCAGACAATATAAAAAGCCAAAAATTCTGTATGATTTATCACCTCTGGGAATTCTTCTGATGAAGGAATGCTGGTCCTCTTGTTTTCTTCTGTTATTCATTAGAAAGAATGTATATAAATAACAGTGTGTTATTTTCTTGAATTTTTAATTCCTTTGGAAAGGCCATGGCTTTTCTTAATGTCTCAGTTGGGAGTAGGCCTTTCACTCTCCTATTTTACCCATTTGTGCTGTTTTTGGCTGGCATGGAGTTTATTTTCCTCACAGTGGATGGAATGGAGCTGTGTTTTGGATTTGTGCTAGAAGCAGAGTTGATAACACAGGCATATTTTCCCTATCGCTGAGCAGCACTGGCACAGAGTCAGCGCCTTTTTGGCCTCTCACCTCACCAGTGAACAAGCTGGGGTGCACAAGGAGCTGGGAGGTGACTCAGCCAGCACAGCTGACCCCAAATGACCACAAGGATAACCCAAATCATATGGAGTCATGCTCAGCATATCAAGCATATCAAGGAAAGAAGGAATATGGGGGGAAAGTTTGGAGTCATGGCGTGTGTCATCCCAAGTCCTTGCTTCATGTGATGGAGCCTGGAATTCCTGGGGATGGCCTAACCCCTGCCTGCTCATGGGAAGGAATGAATTAATTTCTTGTTTTGCTTTGCTTGTGTCCACAGCTCTTGCTTTACCTTTTAAACTATCTTTATCTCAACGCATTGTTTTTTTCACTTTTATTCTCCCATTTCTCTCCCCCATTCCACCAGGAGAGAGTGAAAGAATGGCTGTGTGGGACATAGTGTTTGCTGAGGTTAAACCATGACACCATAAGTAATAACAAGAACAATAATAAACCAAACTATTTCAGTATTTTCATCTTTAGATTCTCAAGAGGTACACTGTCACTTTGTGCCACAGGTGGTTTACTATTAGTGTGAGGCATGAATTAAACAAATAACCCACAAGTTGTCCATACAGTACCTCTTTAGATTAACTGCCCTGAGATAGAAGTCCCAAGGAACCAGCAGTGGCAGAAGTCTGAGTAATGCACCACTGAAAATGCTGACTTCTCTGGACCCATAAAGGAAGGAGGACAAACGAGACAGACATTCATGTCTATTTGTTCTTAAAAAGAAAAAGGAGACTTTCATTACTTCCATAAAAACAACATCTTCCTTCCCTCTCAAGCCAGTGCAGTTCCTCATATTTCCAATTCAGTAAAAACCAGACAGCCCTACTGTGCTGCCTTAGTAGCCAGCAGTAAACTTCCAGTAGTTGTTGTCCCTTTGCACTAGACTGAAAGATACATGAGGGCACCAGAAAAAAGGAAAGACCCCACAGACTCCTGACTGACATAATCTTCTAATAGCTTAATTCATTTTTCACTTTCATTAAGCAATGAATGTCAAGTTTGGAAGTAACCACTCAGACAGCAAGAGATCTGAAAGAGGAAAGTTTCCAAAGCATTAAATTTCCACAGCATGCTAGAGATGTCTTACTAGAGACAAGATTCTGAAACTTTTTTCCTTCTTTCTCACACACAAAAAAATTTGCATTTCAGAGAACACCCCACCATATTGATCATGTATATTGGGAGTCTACATATATATTTTCATATGCAAAGGAAGGAAATGCATTTTATAGTAGAAAAGAGGATGTCTTTGCTCAGTGTCTGATTAAACAAGGGCCATGAAACTATGAAGTATTACCAGGTTTCTAATGCTAGGTTTAAAAATATAAGCCATTGTGAGCACACATTTTTAAAATATCTATCTAGATAATGATCATTGTTATTAATCATATTTGGAATAACTATGGCTAATTTTCATTTTATGTTACCAAGAACTTTATGATGAAAGAAAAAATGCTAAGGAATTCTTAACTTGAAGTTGAAAAGTGGTAAAAAAAAAATCAAAGAAAGATTTCTTCTTTTTCATTTTCATTTTCAGTCAGACTAAGTTTTTGTTCTGGCTGTCCTTGGGTGTTTTTCTTCTTGCTTTGTCCTTCTTTCCTCCTGTTTGAAAAGATGTCTAAAATGTTCCACTTGATGCTTTTCATTTATAAATGTAAAATATAATTTTGTATATATGCATTTTGAAGGAAAATCTGTTTATCACAGCAAAGACTTTCTAGTAAAGTTCAGTGACTAAATAAATAACAAGCACTATCTAAATACCATGTTTCCCAGAAATGATGCAAGCTCTTTAAAGATGCAAGGTGCATCTACAGCATTGGCCTTCTCTAAATGTTATCAGGTTTCTCAGATGAAAAACAACTGTTGTCAATCCAGTAAAAGCCCCCAACTTATTATTCCATTTGTCTCCCTAGGAATTTATATTGAAATGGTATTTTTTTTTTAATTTTTTTTAATTTTTAGTCTGATTCCAGGAAAATTGTTCTGTGTGTTGAACCAAAGAGACTAAAAGATACTCTGTTCCAAAATATCCTACAGCTGCCCTTTATTATGAGGTGGGGTTTAGAGACTGAATTCCTTAATAAAAGTGTTTCACAATTGTTGTCATACTACTCAAAATTTAAAATATTGACCAAACACTAATGCATACTATCTAAAAAACCTTCATAATTATTGTTAATTTGTAGGTGGGTGCAAAAGGCTTTTAAAAATGTTATTAAAGTTAAGGGGAAAGGTCATAAATTGCATAACACTATTAGTAAGTAAAAACACAAGAAACATCAATAAAAATGCAACTAAATACAATGCAGCAGAGAAGAATAACCAACTCAATATGTAAAAAAAAAACCCAGATATTTTGATGCTGTATTTTAGATCACAGGTAAATTTATTGCCATTTGGACCTCGCATGCCTAATAATAGTGAAATTAGATAATTATCTAGCTGAGAAATAGGCAAGTTTTCAAATGTCCAGATGGTTCCACCACCCACCTCATTTAGCAATGCTTCCTTTATTCACACTGCTCTAACATGCTGCCCATTTCCTCAATTTGTACCCATTAACTGACAAGAAAAGGGCTGAGCTCAGAAATCAACAGGCTCTGACAGGAAACCAATTCCCAGCAGCCCTCTTAGAAGAAGTAGGATTTTAACTGATGTTGCCCAGGAGACAGCGGTAGCAACTAAGTCCGTATCTAAAGTAATATTAGTGAAGCAGGCAAAAGGATTTACAGTACAAAGATTTCTTAATATTCTTGGTAAGCTGCACGGAATGATCTTTAGCCCACAGGAAGTTGAGCGTGGGCTCAGGATAAGAACCCTAATACAACTTATTTTCCATTCACTGCTGAATAAAACTTCCATGTGCCACTAAGTGATCCAGCTACAAAAATGCGGTTTATGTAGCTTGGTATGTGTAAGGGGCAAGGTCGGATTTATGGTGGAAGGCATCTTCACGGCTGTGTGAACATCTGAGAGTTCCCCAGTTCTGGAAGTTTGGAGTAGAAGTGGCAGATTCGCCCCAGCCACAGATGCATTTCAGGCGAGGGCTTGATTTGCTATGGGCTACATTTGTAAGATATGCAGCCTTCTGATAGCAAAGGCACACTCAGCCATAACGGGAGGACAGGCAAGGATACACAAAGCTCATCTGACAGATGCCATCTTCCAAAATACCAAGATATGCTACTGTCTAATTAATTTTATGTTTATGGACATTAGATAATAATGGATTCACCAAATTTTCGTTGTGTTTTCTCTAGGACTTCTCTTATTAACCTGCTGATTCTAAAAGATTTGAATTTAAAGCGCTGTTGCATTAGCTGCCTTTAAAACTCCACTATGGCAGAATAGCAAAGAGATCGCTTCATTTAATTTTTCATATGTGGACAACAAAGAATGAATAAAATGTTTGCTGTTTTGTTTTGCAACACTGAAAGCAGTCAGCAAATAATGAAAGCTTCATTTCAAGGTCTTTAGCGGTAACTGCCTAGGAAAGAAATGTAATTCACCTGGCACTGAACAAAGCTGAGATGCTGTGACAACTGTATCTGTCACACAGCCTGGGAAATGTATTAGTTAATTATCTGTAGGCATAATGATTCCCTGACAAAACTCAAATTAAAATGGAGTTGCTACTGAGAGTATATATTAGTAAAGGTAAATTACAAACCAGGACATTTATAATTATCCTTAAATCTCTCATATTAGTCTAAGACATGGAATGAAGGTTGAAAGAAGGCCATGCACATTGTGAGGCAGAAATCCAGTGGGGGGACCAAAACCCCCTTACTTCAGCACTGCTGAAAATGCCTCAGATTACCAGTGAAATAGATTTTCCATTGAAATCTAGTCCCCACACAGCATCAGATAGCAAAAAATTCATTTTGCTTCTAAGTGGATGTGTCAACCTATCAAACTTTTCTAATACAACATAAATAGGGGACTCTCTGGAACTGACAGTATATCATTCAGTGCTAGGTGGCAAATGATCAAATCTTTAATAACTAGAAAACTAAAATCTTAATCTAAAATCTTTAATAACAAATAATCTAAAATCTCTTAAGAAAAAATTTACATTGGGCACCCTTTAGAAAAGAAAGATATATCTCTGAAGAAGAAAAAAGGGGAAGACTACAGAAAGATTAAAATTTAGGAGCCTTAATAGTATCAGAGGAAGTTGATCTGACCTGCAGCATACAGACAGTGTAGAGTACTGAGCTGGTGGATGTTTTCAGTTACTTTCTGCTACAAAATGAGGAAGTAAGTGATTGCCAATATATATGCAATATCCTTAAACAGAAAAGGAAAACAAATGAGACAAATCCATGGATCAACCCTCAAAAGGGAAAGAGAAAAGTGTTTGAGGCACTCTAATTTATCTGCTTACTTTATCAATTATCTGTTTATAAATAGTGGTGTAGAAATGCTATCACCCTTTTTGTCCTTCAGCTATGCCTATTATCCCGCGTAAGGGAAATATGAGGACTCATAAATTCAGTTCAAAGACAACAACATTTTTCTTTGTTTGGATTAATAAATGACTGCTTTTAAAACATTATCATTTAAAAGGAATCTTTTGAAATATATATACATACATACTTCAAGAATGTATGCATTGTATGTATGCAATGTAATACATTCTTATTCCTCCATTACAGCATATAAATTAAGAAATGTCACTACTTCTGAATATGAAAAAGTTTGGAAAAGGTTTTACAATTCTCTCTTCCACATTTCAGAATAAGCATCTCTCAAAAAAGTCAAAAGAATCAAGAGGCAAACAAAACCGGCCCATTATTTGTATTTTTTCCTTTTTGAACAGAAGAGGGATCACAGTCAAGGTTTTGGATTATTACAATTTGCAATATTGTAATTTCCCGAAGGATTACAACACAAGATTTCATCATATTCCCTTAATTCTTCATTTTCTGGAAATTTATTCAGGGAAATGAAGCTTAATTTATTTTCCTGAAAAAAATAGTAGACAAGGCAATGATACAATTGCATTCCCTGACTCCTCAGTTACCGAATCCACTCTCCTTTTCCTACCCAGCTATGATGGTAGCAGTATTTTTCCTCTGTAATGGGTGAAACATCAGGATGGAAGGACAGAATAAAATATGATATATTTGCCTTGGTAAATGCTGTCTAACAGTAAAGGGTATGTATTGGAAGCCTTTGTGCATTTCTGGTGAAATACTATAATAAACTTTAATCTCTATGATTTCCTGTATCTCCTTGACTCAGTAATATTAATATTAGAGTGGCCAGGGCTTAGCAACAAGCTGCTTTGCCACAGCAAATACAAACTGCTATTGTTGTTTAGCAGCACTGTTTCAGCCAAATATTCTGAGAAATACACTCCTTTCTCCTTTCCTTTAGATTCAAAATTTGCCATCTAAAGTAAAGGAAAATGCCCATCCATTAAAATAGCTATTAATTTCATTTTAGTTGATAGGCTCTTTGGAAAATAATCCTCTAGTAGACTGTCCAATAGCATTTTTCCCTTATCATTTAATTTTTGATTTTCAGCTACTAGGTGCTTTGTTTTGTTAATACACAGCTAATATCAGAAAATCATGCCTGTATGACAGTGCAAATCATTTTTTTACCCTTGAGGTTAATCTACATTTAACTTTTGCACCAGTTTAATTTTCCTATGAGGAGGCTGCTTTTACCAAATTAATTAAGCAAATAAACCTTCAATTCTGATTTTAACAAGCTACTGTTGTGTTGTCTGTTACAATACAAAATTTATTTTCATCTATTATCAAAATAAGCTGTTCTGATATAAGCATATGGTTCTTTGTGTTGCATTAATAATTTAATTGTAATGCTTTTTACACTCTACAAGACATTAATGATATATACATAGCTACTAGGATAACAAGAATTATTGTGTAAAGAAACCTCTAAAAATCACAGATTTCAGGGAAATGGAGATGTGCTAGCATAAATAAAGGCAACCAGGCAGAGGTACATTAGACTTTGTTATGTAATGGAATAACTATAGATCATTTATTTCACCTAAAAACAAAACATAACAAACAAACAAACAAAAAAAGCTAGGTTTGAAAAGAACTTTTGAGTCTGTATCTACCTCACACAACCCACAAATTTACTGGGATACCCTCTGGAAGTGAATCCTGATTTTCTCAGGGAGAAACAAGTGTGTCTCTTCCCAAGTGTTTGTTCCTCCAGAAAGGACTGCAGTGTGCTTTCAGAGATATCTGATTCTAAAATTCACTGTAGCCTACTCTGGCATATACAGATAGCCTCAAAAGCTTATCAAGACTTGGAAATAATGTATATGTGTGTCTGACCCTTGGCATTCTTGTGCATATTGCTTTAAAATGAAAAAAAGTTTTCTATAACATACGAAACTAACAGCATCGACCCATTTATCAGTTCATACATTCAAGTACATTCATTTATTCATGACTAAATCAATAACCACATTTCCCACTTCTTCCCAAGCTGAAGAGCTCTTTGTTCACAACTTGAAGGAGAAATTCAAGGACAATGGGTTAATGCAGTTAGAAGAGAGAACAGAGAAGGGCTGATCTAGCTAATGCTGTGCTACACTGGAAAGTATTGGAGTGATTTCTGAGTAAATCACTGACAGTAAAAAACTATATGGCTTTATATCGACAACAAATCAGGGAAAAGTTGTTCCATTATTTTCTTTCCTGCTTCACTTTCTCTTAAAGGACAAACATGGCTAAAACACAACATTTTACCTTTACATATAAAGAGGTTTTTTGCCTTCAATGTTCATGAAAACAGTGTTATTTTTAAGCTTTTCACACGTGAGAAAGTTTACTGTAGAGGAACTGAACAAGCACAGAAATACATTTTATTAAAATGCAGGTAATTACAATAGGGAGTTACAGAGAACTGTGGATTAAGATTAAGACAACAGTGAAGTATAGTCGTCACTTTTAAAAACACGTTATCTTTACATTTCCAAAGATTTCCCCAAAAGCAACAGAAATATCTAATATACTATTAACATGCACACAATCTAAAGGACGCATTTTCATATAACATGCAAGATAATTAAAGCCCAGTTCAGGTCACTTTTAATGGATGTTCAACTAACACGCCCTGTCAAAGTACTGCACAACCTCTTTAACCTGAATCCTGTGAGAATACTTTCCATATAAAGGACACTGCACTGTTAAACCTTCATGGAATCTGCTATGTTTTCTTTCTCAGGTGAAAAAAAATTAGGCCATATTTAAGAGTCAATACTATCATAAAAGGAAATCCTTTGTTTTCTTGCAAAATTTGAAGCTATCACAAATAAGCAGAAAAAAATAAGTTGTGAGGAAACATCACAACACTACATCTTAAGGAAATTTTGGAGGATGAAAGGAGGTATAAGCAGGTTCAGTGTTCAGGACCACATATTTAGGAATGCATCCTGTACTAAGGGAAAGTGAAGGGCCTAGATGTTGGCCTCATATTGCAGCACAGTACAAGCCCAAATACAAATTCAATTCATAAACTATTGTTGAAAATTTGACCAGGAATTTGTTTTCTGCCAGCAAATGGTTATGTTTGAGTAGAGGATTGAAGCAGAGGAAGAACTGGCTAGTTACTGTGCCAGTCAATACCTACTTTGGCACTAACAATAAAAGAAGCTTTAAGTAGCAGTACACTCATGATGATGATGATGAGTGTACTTCTTCAGTGATGAGGAAGTTCTCAGAGCTTAATAAAGCAATTTAACCTAAGAGAGACTATACACATAGAGAATGCCTGGCAAACCTGGCAATGTCCTGATTAGGAGGACTGCACTACTGCTCAGGGAACTGCAAATCAAAACAGCTTGGGGATTTTAAAAAGCAGTCTTTCACAACAGTGAAAAAGCACACTTCTTATTCTCTGCCTGGGAAAGAATCTTCTTCTCAAACAGGAAGAAAAAAACAGGGAACTCAGGCAATTCCAGGCAATTTTTTCTTCTTTTCTTTTTCTCTTTCCTTAGTAGACAAACTAAAAACCAGAAAACACTGAAGGCTTGTCTGGGCTCATTTTCCATCAGTTCACTAAGCCTGATCTGGTGTGAACACAAAGAGCTCCTGGGCTGTTCAGCTTTGCCTAGCCTGTCTTTGTTAGCCATGTCTTGACAATCACTCTATTTGAGGTTTGTGGCATGTAGCCTGTTAAGAACAATTCATGTTAAATCAGACCATCACATTAAATGCTAGTCTCCTACACAAAAGACTTGACGGCAAAAGTTGGCCTTGTGGAAACCACAGCAAGTTCTTGCATATATGCAATTTCTGTTTTAACACTTCATTACAACGTGGGCTGATGCAATGAATAAGAGAAAACAAGGAACAAAACCCAGCCTTCAAATCATAGCATTCCCATTTTTATTGCTTTTTCAGCACCCTCAACTCAGCTCTTAAGACTTTGAAATACTGCTTGGCCTTAGTTCTTTTCGGGTTTTTAAGCACTTGGGCACTTCTAGGAAAATTATTTGAAAAGTTGAACTTTATCTCTAAATTTTCAAAATAAATACTCAAGAAATTCTCTTATTATTAAGATGCACTCAGAGTTTCTGCCTTAACAAAAGGCAGAAAACATCTGTTTTCATTTCACCTTCTATCAGTAAATTTATCTGACTTTGTTCAGAACATACCAAGAACGTAAAAGAATGAAGAGTTCTACAATGAGGGAGATGAAACAGGTTGCCCAGAGAGATTGTGGGTGCCCTATCCCTGGAAACATCCAAGGATGGATGGGGCTCTGAGCCACCTGATCAAGTTGAAGATGCAGATGACCCTGTTAATGTGGTAGGGGGTCTCTAGATGACCTTTAAAGGTGCCTTCCAATATGAACTATTATAAGTCTATGATACCACCTTATATATAAATATATAGATTCAATATTGGAAAAGATGCATTTTGTATCATGCAAAGTTACATATGGGGTGTTTTAAAAATGAGTGCTTGAACTGTTAAAAAGGCATTAAAATTTTCTTATTATTTCATTGTTTGTGATCTCTCTCTATATAAACATTGTACTAAATATTTAATTTCAAGTAATTCTTTAAAGTATGAAAACTGCTGTCAAAATTTTCTTGAATACTCTATGTATGACACAAAGTGTGAAGTTTTGGAAAGAAAATTACTTTATGACACAAAGTGTGAAGTTTTGGAAAGGAAATTACTAAGCCCTTTGCATCTCTAACTTATCTTTACAAGGAGCTTTCTCCATACAAAAATGTCTTTGCCCACTGTTTCATTAATGGACCCATGGTAGAACCTTGTATAAAAGATATTTAAACTTGAAAAGATAATTAATTTAGAGTCGTTGGTAAAAAAAAAAGAAAGAAAAAGAGAAAGACAGGAGAAATGACACTACAAAAATTGCTTATATGGAAAAGAACACAAACAATTCCTTCCAAAGGCCATTATTATGGAGGCTGCTGGAGAATCAAATCTGCAATTTGTAAACTGTGTATTGTGGGATCCCAAATATCTGGGGTTGTGCAGACCTAAGCACAACAAATCCATCTTATCTGTGGTCTTCAGTCAATTTAATATAAATCATGAATCAAATTTTATAAAAATCCTGTGAAATTACTTCTCCTGTGTCTCCACCTGACCTCGGCCTTCACAGAGTTTTCTGGCAATGTTTTTATTATTTGATCTTGCACGAGGATTTACAATGAGGTTTTAATTACGTTACTGTCCTCTGCTCACTCTTATAGTATCCCAATGACTTGCACTTATTTTGACAACACAGGAATGTATTTCCATTCCACAGATTTTCACCTAAATTGCTGAGCCAAGTACCTTTGTTGTGGTAGATTACTCTGTGTGGCAGTAAAGTGAGAAAAGTGTAGGGTCTTGGAAACCAGATCCTCAAGGCTCAAAATCTTAGTTTTAGAAAAAAAGTGGGGTTTTTCTGGCTGGAAAAGGAACAGTGGATGACCATTTTATATGCCTGCTAAATCAATCCTTACATTTCCAATCAAACAAACATTTTAGAAATATACAAGTACTGAAAATTGCTTCAATGTTTGCTCATCTGCACAAGTGCAAGTATCTGTGGGGTCAGAGCCTATTCTGGGTCTGATTCAACAAAAATGTTTATATTAGTGATTTTAAAAGTTTTTCTTTTGTTAAGGAAATTATCTAATACAAGATTAATGAGATTACTATAAACATTTTCTTTTATTTATGAGCCCTGGTTATTTCTTACCAACAGAAATTAGTTACATGTTCCTGATTTTTCATTGGAATCTTATCTAAGGTTAGTAGAATTTCTCCCAGCACCCAAAAACTGGATTTTTTTCCAGTTTATCATTCAGTGCATCCCAGCAATCAACTTTAGTTTAAAATGACGTTGCAATGGTGAAAGCCCAATTTAAAACTTGGTGAAAAATAGGTGTAATTCCTGTCTGCAAGACTAGTTTGTCAAGAGAATTAATTTTAGTTTTGTTTGGGTTTTTTTCTTACTTCCATACTATATTAAATCCTGTCTGGGAACTTCTTATTCTTTCATGGTTTCTTATGCCACTTCAAATATCTTTTCAAATCTTAAGATAAATAAGTTTCAAGGTTTCTTGAACTTTGATATCGCCACTGCTTCCCCAGAATTACATTACAAACAGTGCACAGGTACACTCAGTACAAAACTTCTTCAAATACAGGAAACATTTAGACATGAAGAAGTGCCTTCCTCATAGGGCTGACAATGGCCTGAATTATCTGCACTGCTAAATGACTGGTCAACTAGCATTGTCTGGTAAAAAGAAAATTGCATCTGCTTTACAAGAGGTATTCTGTGATTACATTTTTCAAATATGTATGTGTGTATACATACTTAAAATACAAGTATATATATACTTTAAATATAAGAATATATACTCTTTTTAAGATACCTAGACAGGTTTCTATAAGGGAAAAATTTGCTACCTTATTCTAAGCTCATTTGCTTGTTTCACTCATCCACACCATAATAATAAGGCACTAAGCAGTACCTCCATGTATTAATCAGAATCCCTAAGGTGAAAAAGTAAAATGACTATGCATTGCAATAGGAAAGGAAAAAAATGCAGCATTTCTCACCAAGATTAAAGCATGCAGGTGAATTAACAGAACAACTGTGTAATTGTGGCAAAGCTGTTCAAGCTGGCTCCCAAAAATCCATTGAGGTTAAGTCTTATGTCCTTTAGCTAATATAAGATATTGAAATATCCTCTGATGCTGGCAGATTGGAAGATTTTTATTTTCTCTCCTTCTGGCACGTGCCCTGAACACACGTCCTCTGTCTATTTCTTTTGTACAAAATAAATTAGCAAGCTCTCTGAAGCAGTGCTGATACTTGGCACTCTGCAACAAATAGTGTAAGCACATTCTCTTGTCCACAGCTTCAACCTTGAGAGGAATACTGGATTTACAACTTACCTCACCTCTTCAGCAGCATGTGGCAAATGAAGCACATAGATGTGAAAGTGCCACAAGCGCACTGGGGTCCACTCCTACCTCAGTTAATATAAGGAAATAGGATTAATTAGAGTAATCATCTATATTTCCTACTTTTTTATACATCCTACTTTTTTTATTCATATTTTGACCTTTTTTATTTTTTCTTCCCCCTTTCTGATTCTATCTAATATGAAAAGGAAGGTGCCCTGTGCATCTAAGGAACACTTCCTTTTAAATTGACCTGACTCCTGTCAGGTCTATATAATTCCTCATTAATAACAATGGTGTCATTTAAGTGTGAAAATTCAGTTTGCTTTGTATGATAACTGTCCATTTATTCATAAGATCTCTGTTTGACTAAATGAAAATCTGTACTTAATGATATTCCATTATGATCCCTGTGACAGGTGCAATACTTTTTCATGCCACTTCTTATTGACTTTGCAGCAAAATGCAGACATGTAGTACAGAATGAAGGCACCCAAACCTTAATTTCAGAGCAGAATTTTCTGTCTGACAGATAGGTGTGGCAATTCCCCAACACCAAACAGAATAAATAACCCATCCTAAGGCTCGTCATATCATTGCAACAGATTAAATACGTTGTCAGTCTGATTCTGCCAATTACTTCCTGCATAGATTTTCCAAGTCAAATGCACATAGAAAAAATTGTAAAGTGTACATTTGCTTAAGGAATCTGCATAATAACTGCAGACACTAATGAGCTATGAAACCCATTTTTAGTCACCAAGGTATTGGTTTTCTCATAGAATTTTTACATGCTTTACATCTCTGCAGAAAATATCAGGTGTTAACTGTCTGCCAGCATTTGTTCCTCTGGATTTCTGCTTTTTTTTCTACTTTTATTTCTAGACAAACCAAGGCATGAAATATTTCTGGCATGTCCTTTGCTGAAGCTTTAAATTCTAATTAATGATTAGCTACTCTTAACAGAAATGAGAAATACCTCCATGACAGTATCTGGAGTATGTAGTGTGCCTATTGTCTGTATATGCATGATGATTCAGATAGTAATATTTAACTCAGTTTCTTAGGCACAGAGTATTTAAAGATAATAATAAAGCAAAATTCTTTTTTTCTTTTAATTCTTTATCTTCTGGTGTGTGCATTTGTTATGCTGTCCAAACTAGCAGACTGACAGCTGATGTTATTATCAACAGTGTATTACCAATTCTTTTTCACATAGCAAAAGGCTTTTCAAATACATGGCAGCCAAATAAGGCTAGTTTTTATTCTATCAGCAGTTAAAAATATTTAAAGCCCAACAATTGTCTATTATGTCTTTCTAACAATGAAGGATATTTTGAATTTAATTTTTCCATTATTTTATTCCTAATACAGAGAAAAGTGAAAAAAACTAGTAGCACAGAAAATTTCTCGCTCCCGTCTGCCAAAATAGGTAAAAAGTGAGTATTCAGATAATTTCATTTGATCCATAATCGTTTCCTATTTTCCACATTTTCTATTCCTGTGAAGGGCTAATATTTTTTAACTCCACCATTTTATACCAACAAAACACTGCAATTTCCCATGCTTCCCTCTCTCTCCACCCCCCCACCCCATCAATATCAATTTTGAAAAGATTGTATGAAATTCACCCATCTGCTACTTCTGTTTAGCTTGTATGCTGCTGATTTTACATAGTGGTTGCTGATATTCATGTGAGAAACAAAGACAGGGGCTGGAAGCCTGAATTTATCTATCTGCCAATGAGCTGTCTGTAAAGTCATTATTTTGTAGATTGTAACAGAGAAAGAGAGAAATATAGAGTATTCCAAACAGGATCTCTGTTAAAAGGGATTTTTTTATTTTTTTTTTTTAATGTATGTCGCACACACGACAAATCAGGAATAGGAAAAAATTACTTGGTCTTAAATGTTTTACTTCATGCTATCATTACAAATGGATGTTTTAATGTTTTCTGCATATTGATAAACAAAAGCTGTCAAAATTATTTAACTTAGTTTGGCTTAAAATATATTTTTCTTTTTGTAACGTGACAAACAGATTTTTTTTTATATACATAAAATAAGAGATTAGACAGATTGATTTTTGGGTTTTTCTTTTGTAATCCAGGGGATGCAATGACACTATATGAAGACTATATAATATAAAACATAAAAATTACAAATGCCATTTGGGATGCATAAATCAGTCTAAGTGCATACACACACACACACATACCCCCACATACACAAGTTTGTAAGTATAGTATGCATTTATGTGCATCGATATTTGTTGTCTCTTTTCTTCAAACAAATTTTGATCTGGCTACCAATTTTACATTGTAGTTCTCCTGGTACAACTTACATGCACTTAATTGCACATTTTTACTCTCTGTAGCCAGAGAAATCACCACATCTAAATTTTAATCTAATTAAGATTACATTAGAACAAAAAAGAACAACAAAAAAATCCATAGTTAATCTGGGGAATCCAGCTCATTTGTGTCTGTTATCATTAACAATGATTCATACATCCAAATAAAAAGTTATTTGTTGATAAAAATGAATAGAGAATGTAATAGAGTTGTGTAGTTTCTCCAGTCCTGAAAGACTTTATGGTGCTGATATCAACACCACAATTTTTTTTTACCTAACTAAATATTCTTCTGTTTCCTGAGGCTGAATCTTGGCATGGCTGGGGGAGGAGCACAGCATTGCATAAGAAAATAAAACAGTGATTTAAAAGAAAAAATACATGTGAGAGTTGTGAGCACTTTGGTGGACTCAAACCTTAAGTTTCATCATTTGAAAGCAAAGCAACTCAGTTAAAGCATTCTGTGTGACAGATGTGATAGTTAACAAGTATTTTTGACTATGGAACAAGTTTGCACTGTGCAGAACTACTCACCATTATAGAAGGACTTGGAATGAACATTTAATATTTTTCTTCTCCTAGCTTTGCTATATAACAACTATATCATGTTTTGTGAAGCTTCTTAGTAGGTTTACCTTTGCTCCTCGCTTATATTCACATCAGTTGCTATCACAATTTTACTCCACATCCTGAGTATACCTAATTTTCAAAATAATTTCTTTTTCACTCAATCAACACTGGAAAATAATTTCATTTTTCTATAGTTTCTATCCTGAAGATTATTATTTTGAAATGTAGAATTGAATTTAAATCCTGAATTCTAAGGGTTAAAATTAATTTGGCATCAATCCAGTTTATGGGTGCAAATATATTCACCTAGTCCATTATTTAGAAATCACTCAGAGACTACTCACAATCTGGGAATTTGCAGGTTAGGGAGCAATTTTCTGTTGACAGACTGACTTGAGAAATGACACCATAGCATTTCACGATGACTTTTTTAAACAACTTTATTCCCTATTTTTAGATGACATTATAGATTATAACAAATGTGAGAGTCTAAAGTTCCTTTTCTTTTTGTTCTATTGATTGTTCAGATTCATGTCTGAGTTAATGAAGTCCTCAAAAATACTGTTATTTTTCAATTTTTGTGTTCTTCACAATCATTTGTTCATCCCTTAGAAAATATATTTCCCTTGTGTGTATTTGTGAATTGTTTTTACTGCTATGTGACATTGCACACAATAAGAAACTGACACCCCTGTATTTTAGCTGCTGCTTGGAACTCGTTTTGAAGCCAGAAAAAAGAGGGTTACACCCGATCAAGTATAAAGTATTTCAATGCAATAAAGTATTACATTGAAATAAACTGGGGATTTAGGAAATGGCGACAGATTTACCACACCAAAACATCAAGCAGGCAGAAACAAGGAATAAGAGAGAACAATTCAGATTTCCAAGGCTCCCTGCAAAATAGACTTCTCTGTGAGAGGGCTTCCTTCTGTTCAGCAGGCTCCCTGCAGCCTGCCCGTAGCAGAGGGCCTGTTGGGGGTGGTTTTCAGGGGCACAAGGCTGATCCTGATCTGTTGGCTCACAGGACATGAACCTGCTGGCCATGCTTACAGGAGCAGCAGCTCAGAATAACCCTGTGGCCCTGGGCACTGCCTCCCAAGGCGCAGTAACCACCAGTGCCTCTGTCCTTTCCCGGCCAGTAGCGCTGTGACACCTGCTGAATCCACTGAGGACAACTGAGTTATCTCAAAAAGATCTTTGAGACTTCCTCCCTCAGTTTTGCAGAAATAATTTCAATAAAGTCTGAAACATTCTTTATGATAATGTGACTTCTTTAAGTCTCCCATATTTCAATATTTAAATGAAAACATCAGTCATATAAAAGTGTTCCCAGGTCACTACACTGCTATCAGAGGAGAGCAGTATCTGAAGTAAAAAACAGAATACCTTTGAAAATATTTTCTTCCCTTTCAACTAGCTTTGTAACTGCTCTTTTCTTGAACAGAAGTGAATTTATGAAATACATGTCACTGATATGAATTAAATAATACAATAGGATTTTTTTTCCCCAGGATCTCTCACAATTAATTAAGCATTAGTCAGAACAATATCTCAAACCAAACTTCTGCATCTACCCAATATGTCACAATTATTTCCCTAATTTATCTGTGATACAGAATCAAAAAATCAATTAGGCTGGAAAAAACCTCTGAGACCATCAAGTCCAAGCTTTGACTGAACAGATGAAAAAGGATTCAAGAACTGGACTGTCAGCAAAAGTGTTTGATAAAACATTTCTTCCACTACTTGAAGAAATACTTTTGAAATTAAGAAATATTAAAGATTTCCATGGATAATGCATTAAATAGAATTAGACATTCCCACCTAATTAAGGATCTTACTAGAGAAATAATTTTTTAAATTATTATAATATCAATCAGATTTTTGTCTTTTATTTGCAGAAATACACCATCAATTGGAAATGTGTTGTGAATTCACTTACTGTGAAAAATTAGCCGTTAATGGAAACTACTTTATGAATTTTAAAATTATCTGAATGGCGAGTTATCGTTTTTACTTAGACTATGAAATCCTGCTCAGAATTTGTCTCATCTGTCCCATTTTTTAAAATTTTTACTTTTCCTACTTTTTTGAACTAGAGAGAAATCATTTTGCATTTATTGCAATTGAAAACCAAGCTTTCAGACAACTGATGCTAATTTTGCCATTTGCAACCCATCCTCAAATACTTCCCGCTGCATTTATGATGTATAAATAGTGGTTGTGTGACTGTCTCTGACTCCCAGCTTGGAGGCGATGTGGGAATTGTTTGCAGCACAGCCAGTGCCACAGACTTCCACGTACCCTGAGGCAGCCCAGCATTTCAGAACTGCAGCCTGCACTGGGCTGTCTCTCCAGCCACGCTGCCAGTGAAGAGGAGCTGAGCTGCAGATGTCTGAAGGGTTGCTCTTGATTTAGCCACAGGTTGAAATAGCATCATTTCAGACTGTGGTTTGGGGGAACTGCAGAATCCTCTGGACGACACCAACCACATAAGCAGACACAACCCTGGAGAAAGATGACAGCCTTGAACCTGTCAGTGCTAGAGTTACTACACAACATGTCACTTCTACGGATAGCCAAGTAGTTAAGTCCTCACCAAGACAATGAAACTGCTGTCAGCCCAGCAGGCCTTGCCTGACAGTCCTTGTTGCTCTGTGGACCCAAGCAGAGATAAATTAAATACCTATGACAGAAACATTTCACTGAAGTTCTTTCTCACATGCAGTTCATGGGTATGATAGGAAGCATGATAAAAAAGAAACTTCTCATATAAAATATTTTATTTCATGTACTAATAGTAAATATGGTTTATAGAGTACCAAGAATTGCAGTCACTGCGAGGAGGATTTCTAGCTAGTCTCTGGGGTTAAACATCACCGTATACAATACCACCACACAGCACAACACCGCCATTTAATAGCATCTGGAATGTAATTTTGTAACTTCTACCAAACTCATCCTGGTAGCAGAAGTGAAAATGTAGAAGTCAAGCAGCTCATCTCAATTCAAAGAGGATAAAGGCAACTGACAAATCACCTTAAGCGTCAAGTAATCCATGAGTGGGTTACTGCAAGTCCCATGTGCAAAATCCTGCTAGACATTAGAATTAAGGAAAAGAGAGGACAAGTATATACTACCTGTTTCTTAAATAACTGCAGCATATGTCCACATGATTCATGGAGATTTTTCAGGAATATAAAATCAAATCCAGCCTCCTTGATAGTTTAGCTAGCTTATTCTACAATTAATGCAGACTTCAAAGAAATGGCAATCAACTGGGAAATACACTGTCAGTTCTGAGGGATGTCACAACCCACGCAGAGACAGAGTTTTGGGATGTGGGGAGAGCTCCTTCCAACCACGGGTGGTATATTTAGCCTCCGTATCACCTCTCCCTGTGCATGCACACTATGGGAAGGGATGAAAACCATGGGAAAGAGGCAGGAGAGGAGGGTCTGCAAGAGTGGGAAGTAGGGCAGGATTATGTCACCTATCATGTTCTCAAAAAGGTACATGTGGAGGCCTGAATTAATCATTCATCCTCCCTGTACCTATGTCTTTCCATTGACTCCTTGTAATTTGAACTCATGTCTTGGTGTTTACTGTGACTGGACAAATCCCATCACTAGTTTCAGAATCTTGGTTAGGAGACAAGAGGAATGGAGTTTAGAACTGTCAGGTGTCCAGGTGTGCCCAGGGCATAACTCAGAAGATTTAAGGATAACATTTGAGGGACGGATAGGAATAGAGGGTTTCAAAAGTAAGGAAGCTCTGGGAAGGGGGTTCCCATGAGGGAGGAAGGAACTTCTGGAAATCCCACTCCTTCCTTACCCAAAGATTTGAGAGCAAGCATTTTGTTTTGTGGAGAATACCCTGAATATCCTAATTTGCTTGTCTTATTAGTTCTTTTACTAAAATTACTAAAGTTATCAGAAAAGCTTTTTCATCATAGATTTCATATAAGAAGAATTCTCAGGCTAGATATTTATGATTTTTTTTTCTCAGATAAGCTGTCAAACTGATCAAACAGATATAATACGTTTGAAGCATAATTGGCAGAAACTGTTCCAGCCACATTAACACAGGAGTATGGATCTGCCACTGATTAATTTGGTTTTATCAGTAACTGCATTTGAAACCTAAAAAATTTGGTCTAAAAAATTCATATTAATCATTAGGTGTCTGGAGTTGTTCAAAAGTGTGATGAGTTCAGTATTACATAAGACATGGGGATGCACAAACAAACAGGGACAAACAGAGGAATAGGTTAAAAAGGGAAAATATAACTGTTTTTTATTATGCTGCTTATAATAAAATGTAGCAATTTAAGTTGCATATGTGATAATAGCCTAAAAATTGTTAGTTGGGAAGATTAAAAAGCCTTTCCTAAGAGGCCTGATCTAATGCTTCTTAACCTTGGCTAATACCTGCACTTGTGCAAAACCAGCTGTAAAGTGATGCTTTTCCCATTTTGTCATTTTTCACACCCAGTGTGTATATGATATATACAAGGTGAAAGGTGAAGTAGAATCGATATAGAAAACACATAGGCTGATACTGAAATACTGGGTAAGTACAAATCCAAATGCTAACAGCAGAAGAAAAGGTTAATGTTAGTCCATCAGAGGGCTGCCTATAAAGTCCACTGAACTTCAGACAACAAAAAATAACTTTTTCATCCATACCAGACAGGAAACCTTACATCATGCTTCCAGAAACTTAAAGCGGGAACGTGAATGTCACAAGTATGAAAACAAATATATAGGCAACATGGTTTACTTTTTAAAGGTGCAAACTACTAAAAAAATTTGGTTGCTCAGTCTTGTGATATATGAAAATCATATATGTAGCCCTAGAAGAAAGCAGATCTGTCCATAAACAGTTTAAATATGCATCACTAATGTTGACTTGGAGTCAAACTCCAAATCCTGAAAAAATATGTTTCCTTCTTTTGTTCAGGAACCTCCTTCTTCATCAGTTCTTCCGAAGTTTGGCTGCCTCTTCTTCCCAGGTAACACATACATAAAATCTATTGCAATTTTCACATTTTTGGACCTTTTGACAATGTATGATGGGAAGATACACAGGGTTTTAAAACTGTATTATGTAAAAAAAAGTTGGTAAGCTAAACTAGTTTCTGTAAGCAATTAATTTCTGTGATTTTCAGAAATGCTATTTCTGGCTATGCAGTCAGCTATGCAGACTTTTTTTTTCCTTAGTGCAATTTGATGACAGGAAATAACCCTGTGGGAATTGCAAGTAAAGCAGGGAACAAAGAACAGGAGAGAATATAAATATGAAGGTATTTTCACTTCATGAGAATCAATTATGAGGGCCATGAATAAATATTTGAATAGCATTGTTAGTACAATGCAATAAGAGCTCTCTGGTGGCAAAAATTATCATTACATTGCATCTCATTTTTTACAGGCAGTGAGGGGGTTTTGACCTGCACATTTCTTCCCATTTCACTTGAAAGTATATTCTTGTAAATACAGTTTCTTTTAACTGTGGGTTTTGTTGGGTTTTTTTTACTGTTAATAATTTTAACTTAATAGATTCTATACAAATAATCTTCTATATCAGTGCTGGTTTCCTAACAGAGCAATAATTTCTTATCCAAGGCCTGTTTCACAAGATTAGTTCTGAAATTTTTTATTCTTCCTTATCAGGTGTTCATAATGGTTGAATTTGCTATTTTGCAGTTTAACATCATTTGCAATTTTCATTACATTTAGTGGAAACATAGAAGACGTACATTAGACAATACAAAAGAAGTTGCTTCTTAACAGTATACATGAAAATAAATGAAAATGTTCCACTCACTCCTTTCTTACAGAAGCTGACAACACTCCAGCTTTAGTGTTGATGATTTTTACAAAGCAGACAGGATGTCAATACAAAATTGTTTGCACAGTGAGAAACAAATATCAAAATACTCAATAATGTAATCTAATAAAATGCAATATAAGTAGTGGCTCAATGTGTAAGTTGTGAATCTATACATTGCTACATCAGCAAATTAGCTGAGAAACAATCTGCTTGACAAAAGCATCTTACTTCCTAAATTTTGCATCCCTGATGCAATAGTTCTTCAAATACCTGGTTAGGAAAAAGAACTTTCGAACACATTGTAGGAAGATCCTGCTCACATAGTTAATGTGTATAAAACTACAAATAATGTCTTCTTTCAGAGAATGAAAAAAGGAAGATTTCCTCAAATCTTTATTGTTTTGTCTGTCAGTGCCCCAGGGAAGCCGAGAGCCTTGTGTCAGGCCAGTCTCAGTGTCCCTTTGTGGGGAGCCCGCTGCCTGCTGGATTGGCAGGCAGCTCAGCTTGGAGGACAGCTGCTTTGCTCTTTATCAGCTACAAGGTACCATAAGTGCAAGGATTTCTACAGAGCCTGGTAACAGGGTCCCCACTCTGCTCCACCATCCATTCCATCCCCCTCAGCATGTGCTTAGGGCTGCAGATTGTGGGTGTGGGGAATAACCGTGGAACGGGCTTTGAGCTGCCAAACACCTTCCATCTAAAGTGAGCAGCAACGATGTTTCACCATATAATGTAATTACAACCCCTGCTAGAATGTCTGTAACTTCCCAGTTTTCTCTCATTTAACTCCAGCCACCTTTTCCCAAGAGCCTTGGATATAAGTGCATTGTTAACAAAGAAGTTAATATAAGAAATATGAGAGCAAAGAGATGCTTTTGAGGATACCTCTGTATATAGTAAGACTTAATGTACAATCAGTGCTTTTCATCTATATTTTGTAAAGTTCTGATTTATGTTCCATGCAAGGAATACGACTCACAACATCACCAGTAAAATTCAGGAGAGTGGGAACCACTGTCTGAGTTTGTCAGTCCATCCCAAACTCTTCAGGTCACTTGGAGCTGGCCAACACCTAGGAACTGAGCCAGACCAAGAGAAGGGGGAGGATTTTCTGCATTAAATGTGTATGTAGCAGGCAGCGTCTCATAGGACAGCTCTTCAAGTGCAGAACAACTATATATATATATATATATATATATAAATTACAAAGACTTCTGACCATCTTTCCTCTCAACCCTTTTGGCACTTTTTGTGCTAAAAGGTGGCAAATCTGTCTAAAAAGTACTAGGGGAAAAAAAGTACTAGAAAAACAAGTACTGGAAATGACATTAAAGTATCTGAATTGTACTCAAGTCCCATTAGTGTAATAAAACAGCTGAAACGTACTGAGACATAAGCCATAAAAATGCAAACAGGTTGAACAGCTCTGCACACCAATGGCAACACATTTGTGCCAAGAACAGAAATGCTTATATATGTTTAAATATGCCAAATTACTTGCTTGCAAATTGCTCAATGTTGAAAGCCTATCTTGCAAACTCCTGAGGAGATGCAAAACCTCAGCAGATGTGGCTGTGGATGCCTACTTCTGAACCAAGAATTTCCTTCCAAAATACAGTTTTTGTGTCCTAGAAGCCACAGCAGTGTTAGTATATACAGTTAGAAGCTTCATGAACATTTATACAATACCGTCAGAGAACTTGCTATATCCAGATTCACTTTTTCTCCCTCATCCAAAAAAAAAATCAGACCAATAGTACAATAGATGTAACTGAAGAAGAGTTCAGATTTTGCTGAATGCAAACCAACTCTAGCCTGTCTTGTTGCAACTCTCTAGCTCATCCATTCACACATCTCCCAAGATTTCTCTACCTTTTGTTATTCAAAAGACAACAAAATAAAAGTGTTTAGATAAGTAGCAACAAATATTCTGCTGTCAGTGGAACACCAGCCTTGGCTATGGGTTCAAACAAAGAATACAGCAATGAGACTGGCTGTGGTTACATAGATGGCAAAGGCACGTGCTCCACAGAGATATTTCTACAATGCAAAGAACAAATTTAAAAATTCAAGTTTCTGTCACAGTCCAAAATTCTTTCCATCCACCTCCTTTTTGCCCTTCCTTACACATTGCATTAATTTCCCAGTGATCACCCTAATAATGCCTTGCATTTGTTGTTATCATTATTACCATAAACTATGTGGATACAAACATGAAAAAATGGAGACAGTCAAATATGTTAAAAATCCAGACTGAAAAAAGAAACAAACATCAACAGAAACAGCTATTGTCTTAATGAGATTTATGGTCTTTGCACAAGATTAAAAATTCAAACCAAACCTTATTTTTTTTTTTTTACAGTTTTTTTTTTATTAGGTATGCAAACCACTTTGACAATCTAATTACTCCCTTCAATGTTAAAATAAATGAAATTGTAAATCATACATTGAAACCATTATTTTCCATATATAAATACTTAAAATACTTTTGTGTGGCTGCTTGTGAAGTTCATAAGCTGTGGAAAAAACCCCGATAAAAATACCTGGTTTAGGACACAGAATATCCTTGGTCAGCATCTTTGCCTCCTTCTGAAGGGAAGAAAATAAAGCAAGACAGTTCAAGCAGATGTTTTTTCCTTTTGGTCATCCCTAAACAGCTTAACAGAACCTGGTTTTAGGAATGGCTGTAGGATTTCTCTTTGTCAGCAATTTGAGAAAAAAAGAACAAGAAGAGTGTCCATGGCACATAACACACTACTGAGGGAAAGCAAGCTCAAAATCTGACCTCATGCAATGTTCACATTTTATGATAGCCAGCCAGCCTTTCCTGTGGTGGCTGATGAGCAACCCCAGTACCCCCCAAGAACCTCCACTACAGCTCTCGAAGCATTCACTGCTCCCTCGCTTCTCCAGAAAACATAGAGTCAGTCCTGAGAAAGCAGATTTTTAATGCAGAATAGAGTATGAAAAACAACATTATTGTGGAAGGTCAAAACAAAAGAATTATACCAAAAGCAAGCTTCCAGGAATGAGTGCAAATGGCTGCATCTTGGATTGAAACATGCAGACTGTTTTTCAATTGGCAGCATTCTTCACAGCAAATTCCATTCATTACTTAGGAAGCAGATTGAAATGAAGATCAAGATCTGACTGTTGATAACATAATTTAAACCTGGGAATATAAGGCAATTTTTGTTTTCAAAGTATTTTAAAGTGCATTTGTGACTCCCCACTGACATTTCACAGAAACTTAACATGACATTTAATTATGGTTGATTTGTTTTCTGTGTACAATCAACAGCATAGTTCTTAGAATATGTTTTCCTCATAAAATACAATTCACGGTTGGAATATTAATATCCAAGAAGGGAAATTTTCACCAAACATAAGGACCCAGAACATTATTCATTAACCTAATATTTGTTCTGATAGAAAAGTCATGCAAAGCAACCAAAAGTGTACTGAGATGCACTTATAAAGAAGAAAAATAATTATAAAAAACTGAAGAATGAACTTTTGAGTTCTCCTAGCTGAAACATTTAAATACCAATTTATACTGAGCTAAAGTTAGATAAGGAAAACAACAGGCTCTCATTAGCAATGTGGCAAAGATTTGACATCACTCATGAGATAAAAAAAAAAGATAAATTTGCAATTATAGTACTTTTTTAAAAGAAAAATCTTATCAGTAAAAAAAAGTTAGTATAAAAAAAAGGGGTCCTTTTAATTCCAATTTAGTGCTGCTACTTGGAGGGGTCCTGTGGTATTCAACAAGTTGTTGGGTTTTTCTAATAAAACCTGAAAGTCTGACAAATTTGCATGAGTCTAGGATCTGTAGCGTTCAGGTAAATTATCTATCATGAGATAAAAAAATCACAAGAATTGGCAACAAAATTGCTAAAATATACTGAATTTTATTAGGTACTAATGAGTGAATATCGCATATAAATTGATTACATTTTTTTATGTATATTTGTTACAGTTTCAGAGAGAAAAATCAATTTGATAATTTTCCTTTTACATGAAAAACTGCAAGACTAATATAGGACCATTACAGTTTAAATATTAACACTGGGGAAAAAGTACACATCCACAGCTGCTTTCTTGAACTTACATATGTAAATTTGTTGTTCTATGAAGTGGCAATTCTTTAGCCTGAAATCATATTACCTATTTCCCCAAAGTGAAAGTACAAATGATACTGGCAGACAAGATTCACATCTCTGCTTTTCTAGCTGTAAGATAAGCATTAATATGTATCACATATATTACAAGATTCAAAATTCATATAATATCTTTTAAAGATTTAAGTTCTTAAATTTGAGTGTATTTTTAGTGCATTTATTATAACCCAAAATTATTATTTATTTGCTATTTTGCAGTACACAGTCAAACATGATGAACTTACTGAAATTTCTTTTACAAGTTAATACATAATATTTCTTTCCAAGACAAAGTTATTTCTTAAAGATATTGAATTCAAACTACTCTTTGGCTGATTTTACACTTTTGGTCTTTATTGCTTGAGAAGTCTTTCATATATGTTTTCTCTTACTGTGTTGGCTACTTTGAATTAGTCTCTCAAAAACACTAACAACAAAAAGAAACCCCAACTAATAGCAATGTAGTCTCTGTGATACTTGCACTGCAATCTGACTATAGGAATCTGTCACTTCAAAGTGTACTCATATTCTGAAATAAAGGTGTGTTCTGCACATAAAAAGTTGTCATAAAACTGAACTCCCAATCAGAAACTCCAGAAGTCCTCAGACACTTTTTGAGACATGGTCAATGTAAAAAGGATTCATAGGTTCTAGTGGTCTCCAAGAGAATCACCTATCATGATAGCTTTATATCTGAAGAATGATGATGGATTTTGATTTTTTTCCGTCTCGGTTTGGTATTCCTGTTTTCTAAAAGCTATAGTACCTTTAGGTAGGTACCTGGATATGTGTACCACCAGCTCAAATTGCTGCTCTTTTGGACCCTCTTCCTGGCACAAAATTTCAATAAATTTCTCTCCTGACAATAGTACTGATGCCTAAAGGAGCATTTGGTACCCACAAACAGAATGAAAGATTCCAATAAAATCCTGGATGCCCTATATACTCATGACTCACAAGGAACAGCCTTTTAAGAGTCCACAGTTGTTTACATCAACAACAAAGCCTGTTGACATCACAGAAAAGAGCAATGACGTACATCACAAACTAGAAGGAAAATAGAAAAGGCAGATGGACACTGAGAGAAAGTGAAATGCAGCCAACAGCAGGTGGATATCAAGAGTATTGTACACAGTAGCTACCAAGCTCTTATTGAACATTCTTCCTCACATGATACGCTAGTATAACAATGTCTGATTTAACAGGGCATAGCTGATCTCTTCAGACTGCCTGTGTATGGATGCTAGCTTTGGAGCAGGCTGCAGGCCCCATGGCCTCTCAGTCCTGCCTGAGAAGCTGGCCTGGGAAATTCACAGGAGGATTTCAAAACAATCCTCAGAAACAGAAAACAACTGCCAGGTGCTGTTTGTCTGTCCTCTTGTTTTCCTTGCAAGAGAAAGTCAGGGGGTGGTGAACCCTACTGACCAATGATGGTGATGTAGTGATTTGCTAACCAATAAGAGTTTCCTTTCTGTAGTTTCCACAAACTAATCTATATAACAAGCCTAGAGCAATAAACTAGAGATTTCTCCTGTTGTGACTCCCTTAAGAGTCTGTGTCATTCTTTCCGGCCGTTCCTAATTAGAACGACACCTGTGGACTACTTTACAGTTTTGCAGACCACAGGGAATACTCGCAATTCTCTTCCCCACATTGTGCTGTTCAAGGGTTGCTACCTGTGTGCAGAAGTATACACACCTGCTTCTACAGAAATAGCCACAAGACTGCAATTTATATTGCAGCACTCTCAGTTCTCTGATCTGCATTAATCTCTCTTCATACAGTACTCCCTAGAAAAGCATACAACATTATTACTCCCCAGTAGTGTAAAACCACTCCTGTCCTGCCTACCTAAGTTAGAAACCAGCATTAAGCCTCTGTAAGTTTCTGATCATGACTTAGAGAAACCAGAATTTATTGCATTTGCAATATATGATACTGTTGCTATGTCTGTGTGATGAATATATACCCTAGTGGTACCCTTTCTTTGTTGTGCCCTCCTATAATTCCTGCACAAAGAAAAAACCTTGGCTCACATTGATACACTCAGAAAATTAAGCAAAATAAAACTGTCTCAACAAATTTAATTTTGCCAATTAGAACAGCAGCAACCAATGATATCAGCTACAATATACGGGCCTTCACGTATAGAAACATCCAGGGCTAACAATAAATACATGTCCAATGAAGTGGCTGATATTTAAAGACTATTTTTGGTGTCTAAAATGATATTTAAGTAGAATATAGAAAGTAAATTTTAAAATAGAAAGCAATAACATTGCACTAGCTCCAGGTTCTGGTGGCCACTATGTATTAAAGGTACCTATACTCACCTAGCATCACCCTTCTTGGCATGAGGTCTTCCTCATGTTCCACCCTCCATAAAGCTTCCCTGTATTTCATGGTTACACTATTTCAAAGCAAAGGCTCTGACAGACTTTGAAAGCATTCTTAGAAACTTTTGACTGATTTTGTCTCTGCACAGAAGGATTTCTAGTGAATACTGAAAATCACATTGAACAAGGAGTTAGCTCAAAAATGGACTAAAAACTATCCAGGAAGGCAGGCAAAATGCCTCAGAAGCAGGGCAAATAGCACCATCTGTGACAGCCCTTAGCTTCCTTAAATAACAACAACTTCATTAAAGATTTTGTGACAGAAGAGAAATCTGGTCCAAGTTATCATGATTTAATTCTCATGTGAAATTATTTAAATCAAATAATAAATTAAAACAAATTAGTAATCAATATGTTTGATTTTAAAAGGGAAACAAGAGGAAGAAGGTTACTCAGCAAAACTGAAAGAATTATAGCACACAGGAACATGCAGAGTGCCTAAAAATTCTGAAATCAAAGCTTAAAATCATTGTGGGAATTGCTTTCCATTTAAAAAGTAGGTTGACAAGATAGTGAGGCTGCACCTGAAGGAAAAGCTAATACAGATATTGTTGGAAAGACTAACAAATATTACTCTCGATCTCAACAAAAATAAAGTTCTTTATGATAGGTCCTTGGAAAATATGTTTTCATACATATCCATCATGTACATCCTATGTATTTAGCCTCATCAGTTTTCTTATTAAATTACAGTAATTTTATAAACACTGATATATGATATGCCACTAGGAAAATTATTATATTCTCAGTGGTGCTTATGTATTTCATCCATTTAGTGTGGCTTCCCATATAAAATATCAAATTCCAGAGATTCATTGTTGAAGGAGATAGCTGATTGTTACCTAGATGGTGAGTGAAGTGGCTGTCACTTCAGGATTCCATTTCCCACACAATAATACCCAGTGAAATGCAATTAAGATCAAAAGTACTTCAGATGTAAAAGGTCCATTATTTTCCTTGGGTCTTATTTTAGTAAAGAGTTTGTGGTTTAGTACTGTAAATGTTAGAATTTTCTATTGTGTCTTAAAATTATTTTACTATAAAAATATAGCTTGCATGTAATCATCCTGTAAGTCAGATGTGACATTCTCATGGGGTATTATTCACTAAAAATTCCATCTTCAGCCGTTAATATCTGAAAGACTGTTATAATTAAAGATACAATGAGCATGTGAACACAGCCTACTTTTTACAATATAGTAAAATTAGTACTATATTTAAATATATAATATCCACTATTAAGCCAAATTTAAACTTTTATTCATCAAAAGTTTTTTTCTTTTTTTCCAGCATTCTTTGAGAATTTTTTTCATTAAAGAAATTAATGGGATCTATATCGTATATGTATATACAATCATTAACCTTCTCTTATTATTATTTTAGAAATATAAACTCAAATATATGAGTTTCTATATTTTTCAAGATAAATGGCACATCATTTGCAGTTTCTGGACTTTCTGGTGTAGAAACTTTGGTGGAGTTTCTACATCATCTGGATTTCTGGAGAAATACTGGCAACTGCACTTTGTGGGGGATTTATCAGAATCTGTAGTGCAAGTGCCTCCAGGCAGCGTGGAACACAGCTGCTAGTTCATAGGAATCGTAAGATTAGGTGAGATGATTGCACTCTTTTTTGCTTTCTCAACCTGAGATGAGGTTCCTTTAGTTAGAATTAAAGTACATTTGAAATGCTGTCTAGATAAAGTCATCTCATAGGCTTACCAAACAGATGGCAGCATTATTAAGAAATTTTTCAATGCTGCAGCCCCCTTCTCTGCAACTCACTGGTGTCCCTGCATTCTCTGTATACAACTAACATTAAAGACTTTCTTGGAAAGCAGCTCTTCTACCTTTGTATCTCATTGCTAGAGGCCTTTCATTACATTTTGAGCTCTTAGAGCTCTTTCATGCATCTTCAACCTTTATTTGCATTGTAACTGCATCCCAAAAAAGCCTAAGCTTTTCTTCATGTACCCAGGAAGTTACTCAGGTATCCATACTTAGATGCTTATGAGCTATTAAAAGTTAGTCAGAATCTATGAGCTACTTAACATATGAGCTGCTGAGGCTTTCGAGTTCTTAACAAAAGCCTTTTGAATTGTAAGCACTCCACTTAAGATCAGGCCCACAATATTCTCAGATTATCTTATTTTTGAAAAACATCTAAGCATCCAATAAAGCATTTTAAAAAAAAAAAGTAGAGGAAATAAAACAAAGTATAGGAATAGCTGTTCAGATAAAAGAACAGATGTAAATGTAGGTGCAGCTTGGTTACATTTACATAAACGTGGTCTGTGGTGTTAGCACCTATAAAATTAATGATTTACTTAGCAAAGCAGACAGAAATCCTAGTTGGGGCAAGACACCATCTTTATAATCACCAAAGGTAATTATTAGACCAACTGTTAAACAAACAAAACAGAAGACACAGATCTGCTAAAGTACATCAGCTTCTAAAAGAGAGCATTTCCTTACACAATCTGGGAAAAATGAGTACATTTTTCATACAAAATTATTAAAATAATAAATAACAAAGATCACAGATCAAGAATTTAAAATATCTCTTTGATATCTTTCTCCCTCTCTCTAGGCTGAAATTGATTTTTAAATCCAAACCAAACTTTAAAGGAAAGTTTATACACATGGGTCTACATACTTACCAACATTTATGCAGAGATTTAGAAAGCAATTACCATTAAGCAAGAGTTCTAACACCCTTCACAGAAAGTATGTCTAACCATTTATTGGTGGTGTTTTGGTAAAAATGCAGTCCAAATAAGCCAACATCAAATTGCCCACCTCGGATTTGAACAATCAAAAGGATAAACTGTTCTAGTGTGAGCTTTTCTGTCTTGACCAGTAACACATCTCCTTACAGTGCCTCATAAAATTATAGAGATCACTGAAAAGGATCATCCTGAAAAATGAACATCTAAGAAAAAAGCTATTCCCGTTCTAAGGAAGGATAAAGCCGAAGCAGCAACAGATTTTGAGCATACCCATGTTTGCTTTTCAATTCTTTAAAAACAAACAGAAAAGCCTAAGTCTTCACTCAACAAATATAGTCATGGAGGCAGCATTAAAATCGTGGCCATAAAACAACCTGATACAAGTTTCTGAAGAAAAGCCTGATAAGTAACAAGCCTAATTTAGGCTGTAGCCTGACTGATAAAATACACCTGAAATAGATTAATCGTTGTGAGTTACACTGCTCACCTGATTGTGTTTCTAAACAGGCTGAAGTGCTAACTCCATCTTCTGTCAGTGGAAAACCAGCCCTCCACTCCAGCAGCCCAGTTAGGAATATTTCTTTTATTTTTTTACTGTTTTAGTTTTTAACACAATAACCTGTTAGACTTAAGAGTTTCTTTGACTTTTTAAACTGGACAGTAATAATTTAATGTAGGCTTTCCCCCCTTGTTTATCTTTAAGATGTTCATTTAATGAGGATATCTGCATGCAATATGCAAAATTACATTAAATATTACATAAATATTTATATTAGGTAGGACCATTCTTATGCCTTGGGTAAATAAATTTCCCTTTCTGTCATGTTTTCTAATATATTCTTTCAATGAGGTTATTTTGTCTCTTGTATATATTTCCATACAGAACTTCTACATGATTTAAAGCAAAATGCACTTCCTGAAAACACAGACTTCTATCATAAATTTAATTTTTCACCACTGATGCTCAAAGCACAATCAGTGAAGTACCTGTCAGAATAAACTCATTTTACACCAAGGAAGTAGGATGCCTCTTTTCCAATTTCATTTAGTAGCCACCAGCTGAACACATCACTCTGAGCAAGTAGAATAAACTCATTTCCATATTTCTCACTGCCAGCATTTAGAAAACTGTGACAAGACATAGAAAAATTTCAGGATCTCTAGATTAAACATGTTAAGAAAAATGCGAGGCATTGTTGTCATGTAATGGACTGTCTTCCAACTGCTGTCAATTCCAAATAAAATCATGGGAGCTGAACTTCTCTGCAAAGTCATTTTCTTGGACCATTAATTCTGAATTGCCATTTACAGAATAATTGCACTTTTGTTTCCCTGGAGATCTTGCTGCTATACTTTAACCTATGCTATCCTTCTTAACCCTCACATCAAAATATATACAGCTGAAACGGAAGTCATGAGCTATAGGTCATTAATGCAGAGCTGGGCCTAAGGGTATCTTTAATAGCTCTGTTGAGGACATCCTTACAATGACTGCATTTTTGGGGGAGTGGAAAGATTTCGTCCAGAAGGACACAGCTGGATCTATTCTGGGAAAGGTTAGCTGGGACAGCTGAATGTCCCTGAGGAGATAATAAATTGCACTGGCCAATTTGAGAGAGCTGATTCTGAACTGGAGGAAATCCAAACAGCCAAAGCCTTTTGAATGGTAAATACTTCCCCCATTAATTGCTGAAAATACAGGTAGGCTTGAGGGAGTTTCATTTTGACTACAAATGACTCTCATGACTTTGATGAGGCTCAAGTGGAGAAGAATTTCTTTCCTTTAGGAAACTCCAAGGGAGGAGCAAGGCTAACAAAGTTAATGACTTGATGTCAGAAGTCAGCAATGGAAGATCTGAGGCAGGAAGGAAGCACAGCAGCCTCCTGCTACTATGCAGGATAACTAGGAAGGCGCTGCTTTAGCAAGAGCATCATTCCGACCACACTTTTGTCAGGCTCTGAATAGAAGGTCACCATCTCCCTCATTTTTCCCTTCCAATCAATATTTAGTCTGCTCAGCAGCTGCTAGAGCTGGCTGCCTCTGAACTTCATTGCTGTAAGTTACTGAGAAACTGGCTTATTATGACAACGCAGATCTCCCAGCAGATCTGACCTGCAGCGGCTGCCCTGTCTCTTTCAATCTACTCCAAAATACAGAGATGGCTCCAGTGCACAGAATTTACTGTACAAATCCACGGAGAAACGCTTGATCGATAGGAAAAGTAACAGGCTACGAGGGGATTTGGGGCCAAATATGTTACATAATACAAAGATTGGTCTAATAAGGTTCAGGTAACTAATTAAAAAATGGCCCTATGTGAACTCATTGGTTAAAAACATGAAGTCTTACTTCATCATCTTTTACAAAACAAAGTTCCAGCACAAATATATATTTTTGAAGGTTGTTTCACTTTTCAGAAGACCTTGGGCAAGACACAAGTTATCTGCAGTGGCACAAACCAGACGGAAGTTTTTTTGAAATATGTTAGATAAACTCTCAGTAACAGGGTGATTTTAGTAAAAAATATTGTACAGACTCAGGAATTTACAGGTGTAAATGACTGATAACAGTATACACAAATTTTAGAGCCTTGGTTAGTAGCTGGATGGTAAGAAAGTTCTAAACCTACCACTGCCGTAGTGGTGGCTTAAATCAGGAGGTAACTGAGTGAGCAAGGTGGAAAAATTACTTGCCATGCTTTTTTAGATAACCCACAAGAAGTTATTCTGACCAGGCTACTAGTTTTACAGTGCATTTACTAATAATTTTACACATTAAAATACTTCCCTTCATTTAATCGTACTTGATTTTTACAGTAAAGTGAGAATTTTCAATCACAAATTTCAGATTGTCTGTTTAGAAACCAGATTATTGTTATAACACAGAAGACCTCCAGCCACTGCAAATGGACCTTCAGTGTGGATGCATGCATTCAGCCCAGTTATTCCCTGATAATACAGTTGTTTCAGACATTAGATACTGTTGAAAAGCAGTATGATACCTTTAGAGTATCCCACCTCTTTTACTTCAGTGTAAAATTATGGGATCTAACTAATGCACAAAACATAAAACATTTAAAGAAAAGACAAGGAAAAACTTTTATTTTCCTGTGATCATCTACTTTGAGATCTTTTGGCTTTGCAGAGACCAGCTACAAATCTGCTTGTAAATTTTCAATGGGATAAACACACTTTTCGATGGCGTATCTAAACACTGAAACGAGATAGAACAACTGGTTCAGGAAGAAAAAAGAAGAATTGAGATTGAGAATCATTGACCAGAGCATACCATTAATGATAAAAATAGTAGCAAAAATATAGCAGTGTATCCTAAATCCTAATCCTGTAATCCTAAAAATAAAACCAAAAAACAACCACCAACAAAAAAACCCTCTATGATTTCATTTAGGTCTAATTTGTTTCAGGCAGAAATTTCAAAATATTTCTGAAGAACATTTCTAGAATATCTCCTTTACTTAGGAAGTAGTGGTACTCCTACTGAAAATAAAACTTTCAAATTTTGCTTGCTATTTGTGGAGGAGTTTTGATTCACCAAGAGCTGTGTTGTGACTACCTTTGCAGAGATACCTCAGGGGGAGGGAAGTGATATATTAGTTAAGCCACAGTTTTTGAGCTAGGCTCAATTCCAAGTTTTGTCCCAACTTCCTTTGTGACCTTGAACAAAGCACCTAATTCCTCTGTATTTCAGTTCCATTTCTAGAAAATGAGGACAAGGAAACTGTGCTACCTCAAGAGTCCTGTGACAAGAAATTAATTAGCAGTTGTGAAGCATTCATATGCTGTGGCCACGGCAATCTTCAGTGTGAGAAAAATGGGGCAAGGTAGTAATGGTTTTTATGTGATCTGCACACCTAGAGAAGAGTCAGCACTACAAGCTTTATTCTTGGGCACTTGATACTGACTAAATCAATCACAGTCTGTATCCATCCCCTGTTTGCCTCTGAAAGAGCACAACTATATAAAATAAGAAATTAGAAAACACCATGTTTACTTCACAAGCTTATATTTTTCATTTCTCTTCCAATCAAAAAAAAAAAAAGGACAAAAAAAAATCACTTAGAATTCTTATTCCTCCACTAAAACAAGATTCTCCAAAACTGTTCTTAGAAAATGCATTTTCTGGAACACTGAGAGCAGGCAAAATAACAAGCAAAGGGGAAAAAAAAAAAAGGTAAAAAGAGAAGAAGAAAATGGAGCATCAGATTCAGAAAATACCTATCAGAGGAGATTCCCTTTTACAAACTATTTTCGTAGCTAGCATACTCTGCAAGACATGCACAGTGATCTCTCCTACGGGAGGCACAGTTTTAAATCTCATGGCTATCTTACACCTCCCACAGCTCGTTTTTCTCACCTCTTCCCATTATTTCCATTTGATGCCTTCCTACAAATTCATCACAGATTCATAAATAGTTTGGGGATGACTTAAACTGGGGGTGGGATTGGCATAGTTAGTATTCATGCAAAAGTTTTAGTGAATTTGATGAAAACAACATTTTTAAAATGTATTAATAATTCTTGAGTGATACAGGACATGCATGTAGCGCTATTAATATATTTATGTTTGCTTATTTTTCTTATCTGCAAGTACTCAGCCTAATGCTTTGGTCTATTTTCAGTTTTAAATAGGTAGTTCTCTGTATTATGAGTATTTTCACCTCAAGAATACTCAGTATGTCTGGAGAGGTTTCACTATTCTAACTAATTCCGTGAGTTGTGTACTATGAATATCGATTTCCAAGCAAAACATGGGTCAGTTAATGTCTGAAAGAGCAACAGAAAATACATCAATAGAATAAATTTTTAACCCTTAGGCTAAATCGACAATTTTAGTACTGTTATCTGGAAATGTATGCTAGATCCCTATAAAAATAACTCATCACTCAAATTTGATTTTAAAGGTCTACTTTTAGGAATATTTTGAATAATTTGAAAAATTACTGTAATACAATTTCAAAGCAGTTTGATGATTATTTTTCCCCTGACAAACAGGGGAAATGCTATTGCCAAAAGCCTTAGTTTCACAGGGATGATTTTATGGTTCAAGATCTCCCTGATGTTTAAAAAACAAGAATTCTTAAAGATTGTTTCATGTACGCATCTGTAAAGGCTCAAAAAAAGTATGAATTCTTCACTACTTCTGTATGTACATCTCTACAAACGTTTGACATATGGTCCTAATTCAGAAGGTAATTTACATGCTTCCATAACTTCTGGGATTCCCACAGAACAGGAGTTTTTTCCCATGATATGTGTTCAGCAGCTGGCACAACACCTGACTAAATGCCACGGAGAAAGCCGCAGCAATGATTGATAAGACAGGATGTAATGATGGAATTACAGAAGTTACAGACACTGTAGACTGAGGAATGCTCAAGTGAGGCTGAAGTTATTCTTCCCTGACAATTAACCTGTAGTATTTTCCTTGAAAAAGAAATATTGTTACTCCAAATTTTACTGCAGTAATTTCAGATACTGACAGTGTGATAGTAGATAGCCTCACTATGAAGGCAAGTGTTAATTTGAGTTTTTGAAGGCAGCACAGACAGGCTGACACTCTAGATTAAACATATTTTAACATACATGAAAAACAAGATTTGTAAAGTAAAATATGCAAACTGCATTTTTATGTAAAAATTACGTTAAGTTTTCCTTTGGGATGCTGGAATAACCAGAGATTTAATACTGGTCATAATCTTGTTTAGCACATATTGTCAGGGCTTTCAGCAGCTGCTGGGTAACAGACAAGGTTACAGTTGTGCCAGTTCATGGAATGCCATTATAAAATCAAGTTTCTTTTTTTATTTTTCTTTCTTCAAGACATGTATCACTATAAATATAAAAAAATGTCTTCAAATGGCAATTTCAAGCATATAACTTCTCTTTTATTTAACTGCATGTCACTTTGTTTCTGAACTTGTTGTGAGTGTATATGGGACAACTAGACATTAAGGATGTAATTTCTCTTAGAGAAAAAATAATTTCATTGTGGAAACCTATTTTTTTTTCTTTTGTCTTAAAATTGAATAAGTTTGCATTGAAAAAAAAATTTTTAATTCAGGCAAGCAAAGAAAAACCAGCACAAAAAGGTATCTTGCAATTAAGCAAATATGAATTTTTAATTTTATCTTTGATAGCTTAACTTCTAAATTGTAACCTGAGAAGGAGAGGGAGAAATATTGGTTTATTGCTTGAGGATCTGAAGTCCTCAAGTTAATTTAAGTACTGACTGTGGATTCTTGCGGGAAAAAAAAAATGTTTTAGGCTTTTCTCTCACTTCTCCCTAATTCTGTAGTAACACAAGAAAAACAATTTGGGACATGGCAAGGACATACATGTAAACAACATTTTTCATCAGAACAGATCAGAATGTTTTTGTTTCAGTGGGATCCTAAAAATGTTCAATTCCCAGACACTTTCTTGTTGAAGGATGCACTCTGAGCTTTGAAAGGTCAGATCCTTTCTATATATATCAGAGCTATCAAATTATTAAGCTGCACTGGTATGTGAGATTTAGATATCCATTAACACTTTAAGAAACAGTCAGGAGTTGTTGTCCTTCCCAAATCATGAAGCCAGATGTGCAGTGTGAGGTCTAGTTCTGTTCTGCAGATTACTCTCCATGCAAACATTGCAAAGGTTTCTGGAACCAGAACGTTTCCCCAGCCAAAGAATCTAACTAGAATTAATAAGATCCCCATAAAACACCATATAATTGCCTTCACATATCACAAGCCCATCCACAGGTCACAGACAACAGGTTACCTGGCTCTGTTGCTCCTGCAGCCTTCCATCTCCCTTTGAGTCAGAGGAAGGAGGAAGCCCTGGCATTTCTGTGGGCAACGTGTGAATTTCTTGCCTTGCCCTTTTGTGGCTGTAAGGTCTGATGCTACACAGAACTCCATAGGACTCTTTGGAAAAGAGGACTTTGCAAGACAGAACTGATTTCCCAAGTAGGGTTTGTTAGTGGGTTGGTTGGCTTTTTGTTTTTAAGTAGAGCTTGTTTGTGGACTAAAAACCATCTGAATGTCCTAGGAAGCAGATTGTATATATTTACTTAGTGTTTCATTACATTTTTACAGTGGTTGCAATAATTCAGAGCTGTTTATAAAAGAGCAACAGCAATGGATAGCATTTAAAATAATGCATTTCACCCTACCCTACCTTCCAAGGTCAATAAAAATATCAGATTTTCATACTTACTTTGTTGTACAAGGTGATATGAATGGAAAGGTTGAATTCTTCCCTAAACCACAGTGCCAGAAATTTAGAAGGGAAAGTCTTGGGATTATGCTTGCATTTGACTTATATCTAGCTGTGACTTTAGTGAAAACTACTAGCAGGCACTATTTAGATGAAGAGGTGTTGGAGGACTGCGAGAGATCTCTAGGAAATCCATGGAGAGTAAAAAAGGGTTTTGTATCTTCTGCAACAGGAAAGTAGGCAGTGACAGATGGTGCAGAACGCAAAGTTCACAGCAAAAGCTCCTCAGTTAAATTATAGATACATATGTGGAACAGCATATACATACCTCTAGCCTTAAATCTGAAACCAAAAAAGGGTAGAGTACCCATTTACTCTGGCTGCTATATATGATTGTGCTATTGAAGACAGGCAAGATGCATCAAATGACATAAGAAAACACCAGCCTGACTATCCAACAAAATTTACTCTTGATTTTGAGGTAAAAATGTTTGTTAGCATTGTTTGAAATTTCCATATACTTATTCTTTGCTTGTATGTATGTTTAAAAGAAACCCAGAAAAATATTGTCATGTAACTTAAGCTCAGACAACTTCTGTCATTTCAATAAAAATATATATGTCTCTGAGAAACTTTATTGTAATTCTATGGTTTTAGATATTTATTTCTATTTCAACTTCCGTAATTTCATCTTCTTACAAAAAATTATTGTGTGGTTATAATATATGACAGCCTTCAAAATTATGATATAATGATACCCTATACCTAAACCAAATTTAATTACACTGCCCAAATAGGGAGCAGTATATTTAGCTAAGACAAATAGCTTTAAATAGGCTGTGAGGTAGAGTTGAAGGCCTACATATTTAGAAATATTTGGAAACTGTGTTTAAACAGACAAATCTGGAGTAATATCTCACACTAACCTCATCTGAGTTCAATACAATTCAAACCAATGTTCTTGCTGTTCCTGAGGTTGATCTTGTAAGAATTGTCTGTAAACAAGAGTGAAGCTGAACGCTTTCCCCTAAAATCATGAAGGAGGAGGCTTCAGTTTGACAACCAAAAGCTTTGATCCCTGTTTTATTCTCTGGTTCATTATGAAGACATTCCTTTTTACACCATAGCAACCTAAGGTCAGGTAGCAATTGTTCCTAATTTTTAGCAGGCTGCCCCACGGCACTCTAGACTGGCACACCTACACTACCAGGTGCGAAGCTACCAGTCATTCACAACAGTACTGATGACTGGAATATTGATGGGATACCACCTATGGGCTGTAACTCTTCCTGCAGTGTCCCTGTGGAGCTTTTGCAGAGCATCCGCCACCAGTGAGCCATTCTCAAACAAACAAATTTGTTAGGCAGCACCATCAGCTGAGAAGTACAACTGCCACACACCAGGCAGATGTGTGTGTTTTCTTTGTCCTTCTGAGAATGACAGCCTCTAAATACATTGAGGGAGTTTCACATTATCTGCAATTATATATCTGAATCTACTGTGTTATAACATGTATTCTTTTATCGACCTTTCTACTATCTGGATTTGCATTGTTTCTCTGGAAGTATTCCTCATACCTTGATCCCTCGAGTTTCTCCACTGAATTCTTTTGTTAGAAGAAACTACTCATTCTCACTAACAGATGCTTTGAAGGGCTTCTTTGCTTTCCATATGAGTCGCTCACCTAAAGGTCATTCAAATATTCTTTAAATCACCAGCATGATTTTTTTTTGCCACACTTGTTGTCTTTCATAATCTAAGAAAATTTTGTCAATGGCTTCATCTTCAAGCTAAAAGAGTTCAAAGAGTCTCTCCACTGGTTATGTAGATAGAGGAAGGAGACTGGAATTTCTGCCAGCTGCACTTGGTATTTTTGTCTCTACTGAATGTCATCTTCACCTTGCTTCTGAAATTTGATTTTAGCTACTCCTATTCCAAATGCTTTGTGCTACTCTACTGTCAGTCTTCCAGCTGCTGGTATCAATTTCACAGGTGTCTGTGCATCTATTCTCCTAAACAACATGCTCATTCTTTCATACAACAAGCTACACTAGCTTCTCAGTGATTTCCAACCTTGATACATAACCCCCAGCAAGAATCACAATTTCAGGGAACAAGTTCAAGACATCAGTAAAGTCCCTTGGGCATTAAAACTTTCATGCCCTTACCTAGGTCTACCCACAGTGCTGGGTATTTTTGTCAACATGTTGCCTACTTTTTTTTTTTGCAGCTGACAAGATACCAAACAACACTTGATATGCACATCACTGGTTCTGAAGTCACAGAATGTACATCAGGCAGAACATAACAGATGACATGGCATGCAGAGCAGTCAATAAGAAATCTGGCCAAGATTTTGTCAGGAACTGTCAACAAAAACAGTACACTGTAGTTTCTGCAGTCTGATTTTATCTTTTCTTCTTTCAGATGGTGACAATAATTGCTTTTTGACATCCTCCAATATCTCTTGTCTTTCTATATGGAGAAAGTAATCACCAAAAGCACCAGACCTTTCCTGGATACTATAAGTGACCATTATCATCATTTTGCCATCACCTTTATAACATTATTTACAACTTCTGATAAAGTGCAGGGAAGATCACATTTAAATAACTGTTCCGTTTTTTTTTTAAATTTAAATTTAAATATACCCCTTCTGTTCAACCATGATGGGTTACTGTTTCTTTTCTTCCAGCAAGTGATTTCCTGCCTCTCATTTCTTTCAGAAGTGTTCACTCTCTGCTCTGGGACTGGATGACAGTTTTCTCACTTCTGCATGACAAAATATAAATGGTGTGCTGAGAAGTTTTAGGAAAGCTCTTCTACCAAGAATAACATTTCTATTCTTCAAAAGCAAATTTAAAATGACATGCTTCAACTACAGGCATTTAAGGTTATTTAAGCATTACTAAAGGGTTTTTTAATGGTGTTCCCTATAAATGACATAATACAGTTGTGTTCAGGTTTTCTACATTAAACCAAATGGAGAATGACAGAATTGCAGTCTTTCACTACCTGCTTGCATCACAGACAATAACAATTCACTGTAAACAACAGTATTTTACATCAAAATATCAATAACAACATTACTGAAATAGTCTCTCAAATGTGTTTTATCCAGTTTAAAGCACTGTGTTAAGACAGAAAACCCCAATATTCTCAACACAATCCTTTAACTGAATTCACAGTATTTAATTGATTTTGGTCAAGTGTTCCACAGGGGCAGTCATGCTAGAAAGCCTAGTATCTTCCAGTTAAAATCAATAGGAAAATGTTCACCACATTCAATGGGGAAAAGCCAAGTCTGAAAAGAGTATCATCAATCCACTACAAACAATCCAGAAAACATGTACAACCATTTAAACTGCAAATATATTTTTACAACGTGCTTTCACCCGGAGTTAGGTGATAGATTTTACATCAATTCAATATAATTTTTAAGTCTAATAAAGTTACTGTTAAATATTTTTTGCCTTATTTTTACCATATGATACAGTCAAATTAATAAGCAATGCCAATGCAATCTAGATGCTCAGCCAGCTGTCTCAGGCAGCTCACATCATGTTATTAAAGACTCTTTCTGGCACATGATTAATTATATTGCAACAGACATGTTCCCAAACTGTTTTATTTTCTTCTTTTTTAAGCGTGTGTTCTGCTTACTTCAAGGAAACACCAAATAAGGTGTTAATGATCATCTTTTCCCCAGATAATTAAAGAACTTTCCTGAGAAATATCATGCTGTTGTTCAGGCTTTTATACAATGATTACCAGCAGATATCAAGTGTTTACAGTGAATATGACACAAATTAACCTAGCAGGAAACTCATTACTGCTGTGTACTTAAATGGTTATGAATTAACATATGTACCCATCTAAACTTGAAGGTGGGAATTGTTCAGTGTGCTGAAACTGGAATGGTGCTGCTAGTTCTCATAAAAGACACAGATCCCATTCTGGGCAACCATAAGCAACCTCTTAAAATCTAAACTGCTGTCATAAAATTCACGTAAATCAAGCAGCTTTTTCAACACCCCATTTCTCCCACAGCTTCCTTTTTCCTCTCTATCTCTCCTTTCACAACACCTATGGGTGTACTACTTCTGCTTAAAAAAATGCACTAATTTTCCATATTCTTTGCCTTCTATTACTGATACCCTTCTTTACAGTAGTTCTATAGCCAGATTTATCACCTTCTACTTTGAGACTTTGATGTAGAGGCCTAAAATTCTTAGAATTATTCATATATATAAAATAATTTACCAAATGCAAAATAAATTTTAAAATATCACAATCCTGTACTATAAATACTTTTGCTATCTATTTGTATTTTAAAAAGTTTGATAGGCAACATACACAATTACAAAATATGAGGTTTATCCTCCACAAAAACTGACAATATTTTACCAGTTGGTAAGCTGATAGTATTTAGAGAATTTACTTCCTCCACAGTTATAAGTGTTCCGGGTGAAACAGTAAGTTTGAATACAACTCTGAATTTTCTATAGAGTGACAATACTAAAAAGAGAAGCAGCAATGTACAGAAGCACCTAGCTCCATGGTTTCCAAATCTGTGAAGAGCACCATTAATGAACACAAGAAAAATAATGCAAAATAATATATTTCTTGATGATAAATCTAACTCTAAACTGTGGGATGGAGAAAGCTTAAGTTATAATGTCTTATTAGTTACCATTATGACCTAATCTTTGTATCATAATTTTGCTTTTTTTGAGGGAGACTTATGGCTGGTAAGAAATATAGTAAGTGAGGATGCTAGAGCTCACTGAAATTGAAGAAGTATTAAGAATTCAGTGTTAAACAGCACTGGTCCCAGTGCTAATCCCTATGGAACACCACTCTTCATGGTCTCCACTTGGACATGGACACATTTACTGCAACTCTTTGAGTGCCATCACCCAGCCAATTCCTTATATACCAGATGGTCCAGCTGTCAAATCCATGTCCTCAGAATTTAGAGACAAGGCTATTGTTCAGAACAGTATAAAATGCCTTGAACAAGTCCAGGTGGATGAAATATGTTTCTCTTCCTTCATCTACCAACACTGCTACCTGGTCATAGAAGGCTACCAAATTTGTCAGACAGGGTTTGCCTTTAGCAAAGCCACAAGTGCTGGCTTCACCTCATTTTCGATGTGCCTTAACAAAGCATTATCCTAGGAAAGATTGGGACAAGCAGCTTGTGTAGATTACATCTGCCACAGCCTGATTCAGAGAATGGTGTCCTTACTGTTAATGGGAGAGATGATGACATATGAGCTCATTCAAAATCAATCCAGCTTGCTGGAGGCACTTGAGAGATAATTCTGAGAAATAGATTAGTGCATTGGAAAGAGTGGAAAGAAATGCAGGGGGTAACAGGGATACCAAAAGCTTCATCAGGCTCCTGCAGTTTTCAGCTGGACAACCCTCTCTTACCTAGCGGGTACCTGCTTTAAGAGAGCACGCAGCATTTGCTGCATGTGGATGCCTACCCACACCATCTCCTGGAGTTGAAAACAAAATGCTAACTGCCTGATACAAAAGTGAGACTTCTACAGTCACCAGATAGTGGAAAAATAAAAGATTTTCATTAGGAGTCTAACAACCATGAGATCAAATAGTACATGTTATCAGAAATCTTAAACTAGCTATGTCAAAACTGTCTTATCCAGTGACACCAATATAATTTTAAATCAGTAAAAATCTGTGTTTCAGATTTTTTTAGACCATGAGAATGTCAACTCCAGTCTCCTTTAAAAATGTATTAATAAATTTTCTAGTTTGGCATGTAATTAGGAGACATATTCCCAAATGTTGAAGGCATCAAGTGATTCAGTGGAAACTATGAGATAACTAGGGCTGCTTGTAGTCAAGGCACCAATTTAGATGCTTTTCTAATGATTTAAAGCTTAGTTAAGACAGTATATTATACATTGGCAAGTCTACTGAAGAACACCTCAACAGAAGTGCTTTGCTTCTGTTCCAGCATGCTGCTCATAATCAAAGTTTTCACTGTCAGTAATATCTATCAATTTCCTGACACACCTAGTCCTGATCAATAATATCTGTGTTTATGTGGTGCGCCTGTACATCAAAAATCACTAAAAGTATAGCCAAAACGTAATATAAAAGCCTAACTGATGAAATTAATGTGAAACATTCTGTTGAGCATTTTATCTGCTGACTGGGTTTCATGGAATCATAGAATATGATGAGATGGAGGACACCCATCAGAATCCTGGCCCTCCTCTGGACACCCCAAGAGTCACACCCTGTGCCTGAGAGCATTGTCAAACCCTTCTTGAACTCTGTCAAGCTGGTGCAGTGACCACTAGGGCCTGTTCCAGTGCCCAACCACCCTCTGGGTCATAAACTTTTTTCCTGGTTTGATTTTGTTGTCTTAACTTCATGGAGGCATCAGGTAATCGAGCTTCCATCCAGTTCTACCTTACCTCTCAGTTAATCCTGCCTGGCATTCATAATATTTACATATGGATGAGAAGAACAGAGCAATCACAAAAATCTGGAAACATAGAAAAGCTGTCATTTCTACCACAATAGCATTTGCTGCATGGATAGAAACCTAAAGCCCAAACTTCATATCACAGTTATGCAAGTATTTGCTCACACTTTAACACTGAATAATATTGCAGCAGGCATACTAGACCTCTACTGGTAATACTGCCAGCATGATATAAAAATAGTCTGTAGTCCATTTTAAGATCAACTCAATATGCCAACCATTAACTTATAAGAAACTTGCTAGCTGAAAAAACCAAAATTAAACAGAGTTCTATTTTCAAATCTTTCACCTTTTATTCCCTTTGTGTTAATTGGAATTTGCAGGTTTTTCACCACACCACACAACTTAGACACACCAAAAATACCACTGAAAAAACACACTTTAAAAAAAAAAATAACCACAATCAAAGTATTTTCAAGCTTTTAATTTTCTCCTGTATGTTTTTGGTTTTTTCTTTCACTTGCAGTAGATCAGGTTATTTGTGGTAATGTGATAATGTAGTTAATACAGAGCATATATACATATGCTGCAACATGCTCAAATCACCATCATTACAACAAGAGAGTAGAATTAAAGGTGTCAAAGGAAAGATAATTCTGTTAAATTTTTCTTCCTGTGTATTTGTAAAAGTAGTAGTACAAAAGTAAGTGTGAGCAAGTACTCTACATTATTTTACTTATCTATTAATAAAAAATAATAAGAAAGGATAACTTTTCTCTTTGTCTCTTAGAAGTAGCAGTGAGTGTCTTGACTGCACTGTTTACAACTCAGTAATACTGAACTTATTTTGAAATACTGCTTTAGTTTATTTAGTTCTATCAACCTAGTAAATATCACAAACTATTTACAAAGCATACATGGTGTAAACCTGGTAGGTCTCCAAGTTCTGAGCAGCCACTTTCTTGCTCCCTGCAGTGGGATGGAGAAAGGAATCAGTAGGTAAAAGTGAGGAATCCCCTGGGATGAAATAAAGACAGTTGAATATGCAAAGTAAAGCTTTACAATGTGTTATCAACACCATCTTACTCACAAATTCAAAACTTAGCACCCTACAAGCTACTATGAAGAAAATTTCATCCCAGCAAAAACCTATATACAGAAATATTTGGAAAAGACTGAAATGTTTGCAAAGTGTTTAAAATTAAGCCTATGTAAATATAGTGCCAAAGCACCGTGAATAACAAATTATTTCCCTAGCTTCAAGCCAATCAGCTAGCTTAGATTACTATTTGCATATCAGTGTATATCCATTTCAAATTCATACTAGTACCTAAATAATTTCTCTATTTTTTTAATATATTGGCCCAATGAACATCACCACATAGCAGTACATGAATTCACATGGCTGCTTCATTTCTAGATTGTTTGACAAAACCATTTTTACTCTGTGTATATATGTAAGTCTTCAACACCATGTGGATGCACCTTGGCACTTCCTTTAGGTTTTTGGATTAACCCTGAAAATTAAAAAAAAAAAAAACCAAGACACTAAAAAAAAACCCACCAAAAAACCCTGAAAATATCAGGACCTGTATGCTAGCCTGGGAAGACTTCTTGCAGACCCTTTTATTCAGAGAGAAACCTTGACAAAGGAATATCTAACAGAAAATCAAATCAAATCAAATTGAAGGCTAAAACAGAAGGCTTAATCCTATGCCACAAGGATTTTCTAAAAGACCTCATGAAAATCTTTGCCAAAAGCTAGTGTATGCTTAAGAGGAAAAATTTAACTTTGGGAGGCTAGTGGGAAAAATAATCTGCTTTTTTTCCCTAACTCCCCAATTCAGGGTAATTGACTTTCACTTATAGTGGTATATACTCATTTTCTTTCCTATCACCCAAGAGTTTAGTCTGAATTACACAGTTTTCCCAGAACTACACCATTAAGAGGAATAAAACTGTGTGTGCCTCTTTCTGTGTTCATATCTGAAAAGGAAGCAAACTAATATCAAAAACCCATTCTTCAAAACATCTCAACAATTTCTTTATATATCCTAGTTTTTAGTTTTAGTTCTACCAGAATTTTTCCATAGTTGAATGGGATGCTACTTCCCCTACCACATCAGGAAGCAAAAAAGCAAACAAATAAAAGTTCCTAAAAATGATGTTATAAGCAATGGCGTGGCTTTGTGACATTTTTCCTGTCCTTAACCTAAAAAATGGGGTTTTAATGTTCTTCAGCAGAATACTTCCTGTACAATTCATTTTAATATTATATCATACCTGCCTAGCTACTGAATTATTTCATTTTAGCTTCAGCTTGAGTTCTTTTCTGGTTTTCTTAAAAGTTCAGACATGTCTCCTGCAGGCAGCACTCACAGGCAGAAAAAAATGATGAGAGTGATCCTGGGGGGTGCACTCCAACCAGGGACATCAGCAAAGAATAAGCAGATGTAGACTCTGATTAGTAACAAATCATATCCAACACAACAGAATAAGGCAAGAATTTTTCAAAATAATCTTATTTTCCTGTGGGGAGAATTACAGTTTTCCAAAAATCCCATTGTAAATGACTTCCAACCATCTTGGCTAATAACTGCTCTTTAAAGTGAACAACGTGGAAAACATGATTGTTGGGAAAACGCCTTTCCCACAGAATTCCTTTGCTTTGAAGATGAGGTTCAGACCCTAAGCATAAGTGCAGATGTACAGCCTAGCAGACAAGGCTGGGCTTTACCTGTGGGGTTACACGCTGCTGCACCAGCGCAGGAGGGAGGCTGCTCTGCCTACCAGTCTCCCCAAGCACCCCAGGGCCAGTGAAGCCAAATGCTGCAGCCACCTCACTTCCCCTTCTCTGCCCCCACATGGATACAGGGATGCGGGCTGAGCCCACACACACACGGCCTTCTCTGCTCCCTGGCTCAAGGGTGTGCAGAGACTGCACCGACCGCACGAGCCCCAGCTGCTGTCTGAAGGAAGATGTAGCAGGAGGAGAATGTGTGTCCTGGCTGAGCTCTCGTATTTGTTGCATAGGAGACGATGATTAATTTGATTAATAACCAAATTTTAAAGTTGGGAGTTCTTTAATAACTCTGTTTTTCCTTTCATTAGGACTATTGTTCAGTTAAGTATTTCAGAACATAATGTTTCAGCTTTTTGCTAATATTTTCCTTTTTTCATTTGTATTAACGTTCCACAATCTGATCATTGTTTTTGACATTTATTCTTCTATTTCATCCCTGTGGTCTTCTTCATTTCTCTTGTCAATTATCATTTTATACACACTATGAATCACTTCAGCATCTGCCCATTCCAAAACATTAATCATTCACATTTTTAATAAACAAGCATTTTTAAAGAGCTATAGTGTTGGGGTTTTTGAGGAACAGTGCATAAGATTTCCACCAGAAACTCCAATATTACTCTCCTATAGCAATATATGGGACAGATACAGACCTGAATTGTGAGGGATTTCAAGGGTCTTGTGTAGGTACTGGAGAAAATTCTACAAAAGCAGCTATCACATGGGAAAGTTATCACATGGTTGTCACATATCACATCATCTCTGAGTCTGTTCATCGTACAGGAAAACAAGGATGGTCTTGCCCTATCTGTTTTTGTCCTACATTCACTGAGCTGTGATGATGGAATCTGTAGCTGGCTTACACGTTTAGTTTACAAAATCACAACAGAATGACACCTAGTGTCTAATTAAACACTGATTTCTCTCAGACCTCTAAAGTTGTTTAAGTTCTTAACTGGGTAAAGTTAAACTGCATTTCATGGTGATCAGAGACTACATTCCCCCAGTAACAAAGTCAAATCCATCCTGCTACTGAAACACGCTGATCTTTTTAGTACATTTGTTCGCTTCTTTGCATGAGGCAAGAAAGTTGTTTCTGGTTTTGCTTTTTTTAACTGGAACACCTCTCCACACAGCTCTCTGCCTCCTATGCAGAGAGAGAGAGCTGGGACTCTTCAGTGGGGAGAAGAGAAGGCTTCAGGGAGATCTTATAGCAGCCTTCTAGTACCTAAAAGGAGCCTACAAGAGAGATGGAACAGGACTTTTTACATGACTTCAAACTTAAAAAGGGTAGGTTTAGAGTAGATACCAGGAAGAATTTTTTACTTTGAGGCACTGGAACAGTTTGCCTAGAAAAGCTGTAGAGGTGCCATCCCTGGAATTGGTCAAAGCCAGGTTTGATGGGGCTCTGAGCAACCTGGTCTAACGAAAGGTGTCCCTGCCCATGGCAGAGGGGATGGAACTAGCAGGTCATTAAAGTTCCTTTGACTCAAACCATTCTGTGATTCTATTATTATCATTTTGCATTTGTTCAGGTTGCTACTTCTGCTTATATAAGCAACCTGACTGCCAAATGCATTTCTATGGTGACTGATTTAATACAGAATCAGTCTGCAAGTGTTAACTTGGTGTTATTTGTCAATGGTAGATCTCCTACTGATTCCAGTGATGTCAGTAACACTATTGCTTTTACAAATTGCACACAGAATCCTAACTACCTTCAGTGTTGTTATCAGATACTGTGCATATCTACAAGTTGAATGTTAATAGGTTTTCCATTTCAGAGTTTTACCTGTTATTATTTATATATTAATTTCTCTAGGACTCTGCATCTTCCAGATATATATATATATGTGATACCCATAGAAGCATACTTTTCAACTTGAGCTGGATCATAGCATTATTTGTACTCCTCTTTTACTTGTAGACAGTTTTGGATCTATCTTTGCCATTCCTTTTGCCTTTGAGAGTGTTCCTCTATACCTTTCACCCATCAAATTAGTATCTTAACTTCTGCTGTCTCAAGTGGTCTTCATCTGATGCTGTCATTTATTGATTGCATTATTTATGATGTTACTGATGCTCAGCTATAGCATTTATTCTCATTATTCTTCCCAACTGTTTTCCCCCTAATCTAGTCAATAAGAGAAGCCTTGCTTTAATTTCAGCAATATATGAACTCTGGACAGCTTGCTTCAGATGACCAATCAATTACACTACTCAATACCAATCACAGGGCTCTCCTTCCAGGCATTACAGCAGAAATCCTTAATGCTGTGTTGCACCCTTAGATGCTATCTGTTCAATGATGTCAGCTATCTTTTACTATTCATTACTGCACACTCTCTGTGTGAAGACTCTCAAAATTATTTTTAAAGTGACAGTGCACATAATATTTCCCCTGTTTTTCCCACAATTGTAGTACACTAATTTTCCAGTAAATCTGCCCACACCCCTGCTTTCTCCTCATAGACATATTAATATGATTATGTAATTTACATTCAATCACCTCACTGGCAAATCTAAGTGCAGTAATTAGTAATTAATTGTTGATTTATGGCTGTTCAAACAGCACAAGTACTAACTACCAAGTATTTAAATGTAAAAGCATTGTGTAGGGAAGAAAAGAAAAAATCTTTACAAGAAAAAATTTGAGAACCATGCTGTATTCTCAAGAAAATCTGCATAGCATAAAATATTTCACCTGTGCAATATTTCACCTTCATATTGTCCCAAAATTTTCCAGGAGTAGGTAAGAATATCATTAATAAAATAATCCTAATTAAGGAAAGAGAAATTCTTTTCTCCTCATGATTCCAAACACTCATAGGCCTACTAAAAGCACATGAGTTTATTTGATTCATAGTATCATAGATTCTTTGTGTCTGTAGATCTGAGAAGCTTTTCAAATATTCTGAAAGGTTTTAGTGTAATCAGCAAGGGTTTTTTACATCTGATTGAATATCAGAAATATGCTACCTACTATAATAATTGCATGGATAGTTATGAATATACTGTTTATAAAAATAGAGAATGTACCCATGTAAAGATAAATATTTCCCTCAGAAATTTTTATATGTGTGAAAGGCTGAATTCAAGTTAGGTTTGATATAACTCTCAAGGAATTTGATTTTACACTGCCACATACCACAGCCCCAAGCACACACACTTTTTTGGATAGACTTGATTTGTACTGCGCTAGACCCAGTCCTGTGGGTCCCATCTGTTTCTGGAATGAAATTACCTAACCTTAAAGCCCTGCTATGTAAGACTATGACATTACTTTCCAGAAGGTAATGATAAATAGAATTTATAAGATTTATAGGGGACCTCAGTTTAGCCTGCTAAAGAACAGCGCAGAACTACCACTTTCACAGCAGATAAGCAAAGACGAGCCAGGGAGCATTCCCTTGTCAGTGAAGAGCCCATGCTGATCATTAGACTAACTAATGCCATTTTCTGTGCCTATTTACAGAGGACACAGAAAAGAGTTTCTCTTTTCCTCTCTGCTCTTTTTTTTCCACAAACAAGTACTTTCATTTCCTGGAATCAAAAGTGCTTTATGTTATGAAGCTTTTATTTTAGAGTGTGTGTATATATATATATGTATGCATGTACAAACCTCTCTGTTACAGAGGAATATTAAAAGGGAAGGGATTTTTTTATATTTGCAGAAACCATTCTGATAAACAAGACAGCATAGAAAAATACAACTACTTCAAGAATGTGGTAAAGAATTTGGGCTTTCTTTTCAGATTTCTTGCATTACTCCGGAACTAATAGGAATCATAAATGTGCATCAGTTTGGGAAACATCTCTTTTACTTCCACAATGGAGAGAGGTAGAGGTATGTTTGGAGATGTATTCCAATGTTAGGAGAAGGAAATTAAAATCTTTGTTTTGGTAAAGGCCAATTAAGATTTATCACCTAAATAAGCCCCTACAGTTACCTGCCCTAGTTACTATTTGAGATATTTTTCTGGAGGAATATTTTTAGATTTTATTGAAGATACATTAAGGATAAACTCTTGTTAAAATGATGGAAAAAATATTGTATACCCTCCAACTATGCCTTTTGTTTTTCAAGATTTTATATAAATACTTCAGTAATAATAAGAAAACAGAATTCATATTCTGTAATTAAGATGTGGGAAAACATAGTAACACAGAGACCAAATTCTTTAAAGCATAAAACACATAAAATTTCTAGAAAATTAACAACTAACTTTAATGTCATTTACTTCAGACATACTTAGGCGATATATAGCCATGTTTAGTAATAGTGACTTATTGTAAGCAATTTTTAGCAGATATATTTTAAAAACAAAGCTAATCCTGAAGACCATTGCAGTGGGCTATAAATATGATAATTTCAAGTCATACTGCCTTGACTAAGCTAACATCCAAAATAGAACAGTTTGCTGGAAATTATAAAAAGTGAAATGAGTTCTAAGTTGTTTCTATCAATACTAATTACATGTCTGCAACAAGGTTAAATTAGTTGACTCTATAGTCAATATTCTCAGAGTAGTCTGGAGTTTATGTCTTAATCATTGTGTCTTCTTTAACAGAACAAATTAAAGTTTCAGTACTATGCTGTAGGGTGTCTCCTTATCCCTCTACTCCTCTACTCCTTCAATGTTTTTACTAGTTAAAAATGTTTTTCTGAGTAGCAAGATATCTGAAGCACATACAGTTAATCTGGATTAATTTCTAGTGGAGCTACAGTTCAAATAAATCATACCTAAATAAATGTATTATAAATTCAGATATTTAGGTATAAATTGGAAAATTGGAAGAGCCCTCTGAGTGAACTTCTCAGTTACAGCATATGCTTATTTCACTGCAGAAAGATTTGTGCTCATTGTAAATTTTAAAAATGAAAACAAGTTAAGGAAATGTCTAAGTGCAGTTCTTCTTTCAAAAGATAACTAAGCTTCGTAAAAAAAATTGTAATTACAGAAATTATAGATATGATTTTCAAAAATGGATTGTTTCCTGATCTGAGTTTTGTTTTCTCAGGAGCAATTATGAAAATGTTAAAAATTAATTGTACACTTACAAACAATTCAATGAAATCAAGTAATTCTGCCTATTGCAAAGGGCAGACCCTTCCATAGCTGCATAAGCATAGAACAGATTTGGTAGAAGAATGGCCCAGAAAATAAACGCAAACACAGATAAATTGAATAATATTAGATAAAATGATACATGTTTTAGAAGACAGGTTACATTATAGTGATAATCAATTGGCTAAAAATTAACAATTTGTATTGTTTTACTGTTATTAATGAAAATTTGCCTCATTTTTTAGGACAGAAATCATTACGTAATTCTCCATATAAATTATTAGCTCTATATCCACTTGGTCCTGTAGAAGATCAGTCTCAAATCTACATAAACTTTTTAATTAAATGATCCATAAAAAACTCCTGATGAAATACTATTTAATATCCACTGCAATTTTAAAAATGATAGCAGTAAACATTAACTAGTGGCCACCAAAACCATACTGACAAAAGAAGAGTTAAGAAGAAGAATAAAACACAGGATACAAAAATCTCATTTCAGTTTTGAGGATAATAGATGAATTATTCACCTTGGCACCATCATCAGTCTGCTTATTTTTGTGCAGGCCTAAGGCTAAACAGAGTAGGCAGATAATTCTTGTTTTCAAAAATTAAATGCTACTTTCTAAAATTTATATTGACTCTCAGAATGGCAAAAACATATTGTGAAAGCTGTATGTTTTGATGTATAAGCACAGAAAGAAGGGATGTGATTGTACTGCTGCTATGTGATACAGCACTTTGGTTTTGAAAACACTTCGTTTCCTTGAGTTTCTTGATATTTTGCCCTCAGGTGATAGAACTGAGGGAAGAAAATGGTCATAGTCCTGACATATAGCACATTTCCTTCTCTATTTTCTTAGGTCATGGAAGAAGAAAGTTTTTCACAAAAGAGAACACAGTGGTTATAAACACAATGGAAATCTTCAGGAGGAAAAAGAAATCAAAGCAAAATAAAACAAAAACAACCAAAAATCACTGTGAAGAATAATCTTAATTTTTATAGCCTTGACAATATGCCATTAGCTCAGAATACAAAACTGCAAGCAAGTCATACAAGGCTTTTATTGTCAGGGTATGAAGTGGAGCAGGGAAATATTAAATTTCAAACTGCATTCACTTTCAAATCAAGATTTGGCAGAAAATGCTTTTTTAAATAGTGATTATCCTTAACTGTCAAAACGCTGCTTACGTGCTGTCTGGAAAAATTATCATTCATATTCATTTGTCAGTACTTCTCCCACTCTTCATAGTCAGGCAATGTTAAAATTCAAGTCAAACTTGTTTTTTTGTCAATGATATTTATTGCTCCTAAATACTAATATGTAGACAAACATTTCCTGTTTCTTAATACTGCTTGCACACGTTGCTGCTCTGTATTTCAGGCTAACCCTTTGTAATTTCTGTGTGAAGAGTTATATTTGGGAGAGAAACAAGATCTTCTGTTAGGAAGGAGACGGTAGATGTCTTTTTGGTCTTTCAATTTAGGGATTTACATTATTTTTTTGACATGCTACAGCATCAAAGAAAACCATTCTACAAAAGCCTGACCATAACATTCCAGAGAGTTTGCTTTGCATAATGTCTCTCCATTAGGGTTCCCATATAAGTTGACAGTATGACAGTTAAATCTCTTCATGCATTTCTATCACTTCACATAATAAAATGTCAAATTTCCTATGCACACTGAAGTAAAATATATACGATATGTAACACAAAATCAAAACATGCACAACCAGAGCATGACAATATTCTATAAACAGGGGTAGTTGGTATCAGACTGAAATCTAGAAATTACAGTCTCCTAGGTATAATGGTTTCATTAAAATGTTCAAACAGTGTCTCCAAAGCTAATTTTCTTTCCAAAGTACCCATGCATAGAAAGTACAGCAATAAGACATCCCCCTGCTATGCCTTTCTGAATAGCAGATTAACTGCAGAACTAGAATGATGTCAATTTGTTTCAAAATATTGCAGCAAAGCTTTTGAATGGATGAGCAATTACTAACAGAGGGTGCAATTATAACCGAGTCACAGGGAATGCTTTAATATGGTTCTTCTCCCATGTACAAGGAGTAACAAGAAAATGTAATGAAAGAGGAATAATGAGACAGCTGGCTTTGACAGCACCTTGGCAGCTGTCACTAAGAAAGTGTGTGCGTTAGTTCAGTGGGGTCCATTCTTCAAGACATGTAAAGAAGGGTGAGGAAAAAGCATCTTGTCAAAGAGTAGGAGAAAGCTACCACCAACAGTGGTGGCATAAGATTTACTTGAATCAAAACAAAATTTAGTTTTTTACGCTAATTAACACCAAAAAGACAGTAATTTGGGCAGTTTTTACTAGACTATCTTTGCTTTTATTTTTATTTTTTTTTCTCTCTCTCCTCTTATCCCAGATCCCCAGCTTGGTTTTTAACTCTTTGCAGATGAAATAAAAATCTGCTTGGGACCTACCTCTCTATTCCACAACCTTACTCAACAATTCACTATTTTGTTTCTGAATGAAATTTTTACAAAGTGCTTTTTGCCATTTGTCACATTAAGGTGGCTTAACACTATTTCTGCACTTAAATAGGTCCTGCCTGGAGCCAGCTGGTCTGCCTAGGCAGGCTTGGGAGGAAGAAAATTAAGTTTCAGAAGCAATGGGCTAAATTCTCCTTTCAATTATCCATTGTAACCTTATTACATACAAAATCAATGATACAATGTGCTCCCATGTTTTGCTAGTAGAATCAATATAATTATCCTCATGGTATTCAAATTCTACAAACACGACAAATGTTTTTATTAAAGATAGATAACTGCAACAAACACCCAAACATAAAGAAGCTTTATCTAGACTACTGCCAAAGTCCATTTTTTTGAATAATGTCCTTAAATTACCAAAAGCTGCAAGACAAAAAACACTGAGATCTGTGCTATGCCCAGCTCTGGTCTCCTCAGTACAAGACGAGTATAACAAAGGGTCACTGAGATGACTGAAGGGCTGGAGCATCTCTTCTATGAGGTGTAGCCTTTGATGGGACTGTTTAGTCAGGAGAAGAGACAGAGACAATGTTATTGTATAAATTCCTGGAGTAAAGGTGCAAAGGGGCCAGTCAGGCCCTTTTTGTGGTGAACAACCAGAGAATACAGGCTCAAACTGAAACACTGGAGGTTCCCTTTGAACACTAGGAAAGGCTTCTTACTGTGATATTGATTGATCACAGGTTGTCCAGGGAGGTTGTGCTGTTTCCATCCTTGCATATGTCCAAAAGCCATCTGGACATGTTCCTGCGTGGCTTACTCTAGACGGCCCTGCTCGAGAAGGGGCGCTGCTGCAGGTGACCTGGCAACATCCCTTCCAACCATGACTGTTCTGTGATTTGGTGATTCTCTGAATGATATGATATGATAGTCACATACTTGCTATAAAACCTTGTGGGAAAATATAAATAAAGTATGAACAAAAGTATGCCACAGCACAAGCTGTCTCTTCAGCACACTACTTCTACCCCTACTAAGTAATACTTTGTCTTCAGAGTGCTCCTGTCTAAATAGCTCACTCAGCAGAAGGAAGGTGTTAGCATACCTAATCTAGTAGTATACATTAGATTTTAAGGATTTTCTTGTAGGTTTGTGGGGGTTTTTAACAGGCTTGCAGCAGTCTACAAACATGAAATAAATCCATTAAAATGTATTCCATCTTTATGATTTTTTTTCCCCCTAAGGTACAGGTAATTGAATTGGAATTGATGATCAGTATCACTGTTCATAACAGTGCTAATTCCTGTCCACTCAGCTATAATAAAGTGCAATCATCAGGTTTCAGAGCTCCAACACAGCATTCAGCTGTTTTTTGTCTCATAAGAAAAGTCAAATTGACCTTTACCATCCGAACATTGGATAACAAAAATAAAGTTTGTTTGTGCAGAAGCTACAGCATCAGGTGTATAGCACTACTGGCATATATGTACATAATGGAAATTGCCCTCTTTATTACCATCTGGAAGAATGCCTTTTGACTTTCTCACATATATATGTTTCTGGGCTCTTTATTATGACTTGATAATGGTACTGGTACTATCTGCATGAGCAAGAATTATTATTTTACTATTAAACCTATAGTTCTTAATGCTATAATAATATCTAGGAGTACAAGAAAGGCAGAACATGATTATTATGCTACAGATTCTAGAACTGAAGGACTGAAAAAAGGAGCTAGAGGACTGACCCCTAAAAAGCTTTAAAAAGTCTTGTTTCTTTCTGCTTTCATGTTGTAATTCACACCTACTTTTCACTTCATAAAATAAGAAATATATTCTCAAAGTGTGCATAACAATTGAGGAAATCTAGAGGTAGAATTAAAGCACAAAGACATTTTCTTTCATAGCTCATCAGCAAACACTCACATTTCCCCATTGTTACAGTACATACATCCCAGAGCAATCCAAACAGGAAATTAGGTCTTCTGGCTTCTTCCACCATTTTTCAGAAGAGTCTGTGCATGAGAAGATAGCCTACTGCATAGACTATATTAACACATGATAATTATATTTTCAAAGCAAAAAGGAGTACATGTCCTTTGTAGACTTGGATGATAACTTTAAATTGCACTCATTGCTTTACAGCAAGTATCTCACCTTAATGAAAAATAAAGTTATAATGCTGAATAATTGTTCACTGCCTTCCAACTTCAAAGTGCTTTGTAAATATGACCTAATTAATCAAAATTTTCGGTACTCAAGGGAATTGCGTACACAACAAACAGACATAGGAAAAGCAAGGCAGACAGGGCTAATGGTTAAATTCTGTAATTTTTGCCCAACCATGCTTAGGATTTTTCTTAAACAATGAATGAATCTAGGAAAATAGGTAAAATATTTCTAAATCACAAATTGTAGCTAAATGCGAAGTGTAAATGTCATTGATTTGTTTGGTGTTTGGCAATTATATGTTTAGAAATCTCCATAACTGCACAAAACCTTAGGATAAGGACATTGTGCCAGGCCCCCAGAACCTGAATGTAGCAGATATAAATTCCTCCCTCCACATCATAAAACAAATTAGCTTTTTACAGACTTCTGCTACCAATAGTGGTTTCCTTTTGGCTAGTTGGCTCACATTGTATATGTGCCCCTTGTGGAACCCTTATTCAGCTTTTCTCCAAAAAGCTTCCTATCTTGCAAACACAAAGGACTTTTCCTTGCAACCAACACAAACAATTTTTCCTTGCAATCACTGCAGCCTGTAAACACAGGACTACAGTGGATCTGTGGCTTTGAATCCAAGCACATCCATCTAAAGGAAATAATGATATTCCTGAAGGTATAACTACACCACATTGTTTCCATTATTTGTTCATCTCCATCTATAACTTTATATGATCAGTGGAAACACAAATGAAAATATTAAATGCTTCAACAGATGATTTCTGAAGTCAATGATGAATCAATAGATGTTTTTCAATGGCACATATAAATGCTAAGAAATTTATAAATATACACTATATAAATATTTACATACATAAAATATAAAAAAATACTGGATCACTATGAAACAAATCATTAGGGAAAGAAATATTGCTGATATTGATATCTATGCATATACATAACTGCCCAGATAAAGCATCTACTTGTCCTTAGACAGCTATGTAACTAATCTGAAAATATTAGCTAGGCTTTCAGGATTGTTAGGGTTATTAAGATGATGTTAAAAACGTCACCACATCTGCAGAGTTTACATTTGAAAAAGTCAAGAGAAATCTTATTTGAAGACAGAATCTTGTTTATCTGCTTTTGATACTTTTTTTTTTTCTAGTGTTCCTATTAGTTATGGCTACCACTGAAATAAGGAACATAGGAGAGGAAGAAGAAAGCAAAAAACAGACAAAGCAAGAAAGTGAGAAAAACAAAAAACCAAAAAAGTATGAAAGCAAGTGCAAACAAACAGGAAAGAGAGAGAAAGATAAACAAAAGAAAGAGAGAGAGAAAGAGAGAGAGAGAAGAGAGAGAGAAAGAGGGAGAGAGAGAGAAAGAGAGAGAGAGAGAAAGAGAGAAAGAGAGAAAGAGAGAAAGAGAGAAAGAGAGAAAGAGAGAAAGAGAGAAAGAGAGAAAGAGAGAAAGAGAGAAAGAGAGAAAGAAAGAATTTTTTTATGCTAAATGCTGAATGTCCTCCAAACACTTGGAGATAATATAGCATCACCTAACTCAGAGGAATTATCCCACAGTTTGCCAGGAGTAGCTAAGCCATTAAATAGATGAAAATATGAAGGAAAATGAATGGGGAAAATGCCTCCAGCTTTGTATGGGAATTATCTAGACTAAACAACCTCTTGTGTGGGATGTTTTCATGTCTTAAATTGGATTAATGACTATGACCATAAACAAAGCCATGGTGTTTTGCTCTAATCCAACAGGAAAACATGTATTACTACTGTAAAGCACTTTTTAAATGAATGTTTGGCCACTAGAGCCCTGGAATTTTTTGCTTATAATACCACATGTTCTGGGCCCTTTCACAACTGTTTTTACCATTTTATTCTAGTACAGCACTTGAACATTTCCGTGAACATATTCATTGGCTGAGAGGAAATGAAACTGTTTTCATTTGCCAAAACTATGTGTGGGGCAGGAGACAAACCAGTGCAGAAGATGCCAGAATGAGTGCTAGAAGGCATCCAAAGTGCTTCTCCTTCCAGGGAACTAGATAAACAGCAGTATTAGGCTTATAATAATGTGATCTCTCAGTTAGTTTCAATAATGCCATATTTTACTTTGCTTATAGTTAGTTTTATGTGTTTAATGAGCTCAGATGTAAGTAGATCAATAGAACATACTGTGTAAGTAAATCAGTAGTAGTTAAAAGGTCAAAGTTTGGATCTAATCAGAAAAAAAAGCCCACACCACTTTAAAATGGCCATATGGTAGTCTATCCATCTACTGTATGTGTCTGGCTATATTGCCAGCTTCCCTGAAGCAGGGAAGACCCACATGTCACCTGAATCATCCCATTAAACTGGCCATATTGTGCAGAGAAAGAAGGAGGTTTATAAAAGCTGTAGGATAATGTCACTGCTCTGCAGTTTCCGCTTACAATCCAGAATTTACAAGAAACAAATGTCTGATCTGCCAATCCAGATCAGCAGCAAGCACACCACATTTGGTAGCCTGGATCCAAAAGCAATCCTCAGCCAGCTGTAGTTCAAACTGCTGTGGAAGAGCAACCACCAGCAGAAGTGAGACAAAGTCTCCCCAGCTCTCTGTATCCCCAAAATATGATCCTCTTCTGGATCTGCTCCAGCTGGTAAGAGAGAGGAATGCAGTGAGGGCTCTGCAGTGGTTGGCTATGTGGATTGCTCACTGCTGGGCTCAGGCAGGGGTGGGAAGAGCTACTGCCATCACAGTACATGCACAGAGGAGATGGGGCCTCAGTGCCTGAGATGTGTGAGAGAGGAGACACTGAGTTCCTGACGTGTATGAGGATGAGGAGCACACTGTTCTGAAACACCCACTTCACAGGCAGTAAGTTTCTTGAACAAAATTACTCCTAGATTAGCAGCCACATATTTATTATTAATAGAGTTAGGAATGAGACAAGAAAGCTCCAAAGTTTACTCTAAAAAATATAAAGTCGTATCCACAAAAAAAACAAAACAAAACAAAAAACCCAACCAAACCCAAAAAGCTCACAAAACAAATAAACAATCAAACAAAACAACAACAAGGAAAAAAAGCCAAACCAAAATAAAACCGTTTCACATAATTGAGTCCTGCTGTTATTTGGTGGTGGTTTGGGTTTGGCTGGAGGGAACATGTGCTTGGTTTTTATTTAATGCACAGATTTATCTCAGTGATGGTGTTGTCATGATGGTTTTTTACAGAGGAAACCAATTGAAACAGCTTACTTATCTGGTTTTCTTGTTCCTGCTGGAATGGAAACCCGAGTATGCCAATGATGTGCTAATATGTGTAAACCATAAAATTACCCTGGCTGGGGACTACAGCTCCAACTAACTGAAACAGACAGCAGGCTGCTTTCATTAGCCACCCTAAGTGAAACTAGAATATTGAGAAGCAAGAATAAAAAGTGAAAAGTAAATTTAGAATGGATTTTATAAATTCCTGTGAACAGTTTGTAGTCATATAATAATAACATGCAATATGCAATATGACATGTAACAATCACATAGAATATGCTTTACCAAACAAAGGTTTGCAGAAGCAGCAGATTTCAATAATTTATTATTATATTAATATAGGAGAGAAGATATTAATAAAGAAGAGAAATATAAGGTGTATCTAATTCCTGCAGTCTTGATGATGTTTATTTAAATTTTGATCATATTTATTTAAATATTACTACTGTTTACCTTATTGTGGTTTTTTCGCTTTTTCAATGCTTTTCCTAATAATAAACATTTTTTACATTTAATACAAATTTTAGGGAAATTATCTATGACTCTAATGTGCATTATGCTGAGACCATACTAAATTTTATTTAATTGCTCTTAATAAAATTAAATAAGGCCATCAGAATGTATAGGAAAGAGGATAATAAGAGAAAAATCCACCCAAAATGATCCAATCAATTGGTATTCATCAATCACACAGCTGGGAGTAAATTTTTACTGTTTGGCTCAGGGTAACATTTGCTTAGGCACTATTCACATGCTTAGTAGAACCCATGCTCACAAGCTTTGTTGAACCAATGTTTAGAGACACAAAACCAAACCAGGATATTCCTATTCCTACAGAATTCCTCCAAAAAATTAACTAGTTGCCAAAAGCTATGCCTAATGGAATTTGATACTAAAGCAAACCCATTGATACTAAAGCTTTGAAATACCTTGTCAGATCAAAACCATCATGGATTTATGATGCAAACCGTTGAGCATGTGGAAACACCAGCTGCTGATTCAAAGGAGTGCAAAGTAGGGCTATTTTGGTGGATTAGCTTTAAACTGGCAAGCTTGAGACTGCTCAAACACCGTCTGTCCGCTGCTGCCCAGCAAAAACTAGCATAAAAGTGAGAGGTCAGCATAAACTCTGTATATATGTTTGGCTAATTTGCTAGAAATAAAATTGTGTGTCCATTCCTCATTCAGATGAAATTAGCACTTCTGGGTCACCCAGTAGCACACAGATCAGGTATTAACAATAGCAGAATGAAAGCCTAATTACATTTAATGTAAAATGAGTATATTAATAGTTCTCACCACAGCCAGAGTACAAAGAGAATTAATTTAAATCCCTGTAAATCCCAGAGGCCCTTTATCTCATTCTATTGTGTAAAATTCAACAAAGTAGTAATATTCCACAACTTATTTTTTTCTATTTTGAAATTGTCTTGATGATATATATCAATATTTTTGTTCACACTACACTACACAATCAAAAGATAACAGTATAAACTAAACTAAAAAATCCTAAATAAAATACCTTGTTTTGATATCGTCATTATCCAAACTACAATTCAAAATGTCTTCTTACCCAAATGATTTAATACAGAGGGATTCTTGGTCAAATTTCAAAACTTGCCTCAGCAGGAACAAAAAATTACCTATTAGACACTCCTTGAACATCAGAAACTTTACTTAATGCATGAACTGATTGGAGAATTGTAAATAAGTTATTAATGTAAGCAAAAATGCTTTACCACAAATTATTGGCAAGGAAAAATGCAGACTTTCCTTCCATATTTAGAAGATAAATAAATTGACAGTAACAATTATCCTGATTTGTCTAGGCACCTTTGCGGGAGGATGAGCTACCCAGCCCAACATCAGAAGCTGAAAGCTAATGACTTGATGCAACTGCCATTTTCTCATTTCCCTTTCATCCCATTACATGAAATTACCTGGTTGCTATTACGTTAAGTAGGTTCCATATCCTTGTAAGTGCAAGATGCCAGAATCTCTTAAAGAGCTGCCTTCCCTTTCTGCATCATAATAAGAAACACAACATCAAAGCTCCACCCCTCATTTCAAGTGTAGAGCTTCTTGAAGTCAAACCTCCATTTGTTTCCAAGGTAACAAAGAGAAACTCAACTCCAGCCTGTTTCTGGCTTTACAAGTAAAAATTAACCAAGTGGTGGATGTATGTGCCTTGCTTTAACTGAATATTTTTCAAAAGTTAATGATTGTACCAAGTAGAATGGAAAAAAAATTAAATATATTTAAGATAAATAGAAAAATTTGAGATGAATAATATCAACAAAAGATTACAAATGCTAAGACATATTTACATTCACGGCCCTACCTCTGTAAAAAGCATACATAATTTAATGAACTGATTTAAAAATTGTATTGTCTTTTTTTAATCTTTAGGATAAATATGAGTTCTTCTTTAATGGCTTGTGTGTATTGGACTCACTGGCGAACAGTATTTCAAAATACTTTCCCATGCATTTTTCAGTATTAAAGCTGAGTAAAGTATGTTTTTAGTTATTGCTCCACATTTAAAAGCCTTCTAAAGAACAGAGCATATTACAACTTACAGACATTGATTTCAACTTGGAGGGAAGCAATAAACTAATCAGGGTCAGAACAGAAGCACAGACCTTGCTGCAGAAGCAGAAGCATTTTCTGTGCAAATTAATACTGAAAGGTACAGTCTTGGGAAGCTGAAATATATGCCCAGACAGAAGTGAGAGGACTAAATATGATTGGAAAATATTCATTATCATTTTGCCATAATTCTGATCACCATCTTTAATCTTTACCACCCAATGCTACCTACCATTTTCCTTAAGAGACTTTATTTAAAGCTTAACATTGGAACCAGCAACTCATACACAGCATGGTAAATTTCCCAGTTAGCCTACTTCTGTTGGTATTTTTAAATAATAACTTTCTCTGGTGAATCCCTGGGTCACATATTCCAAATCCATTTCAGTGTCTTCTCCCACAAAGATTCAGGCAATTTGATTTTTTTTTTCCAGGGGAAAGCACAAAGACATGCAAGCCTCCAAGTTACTTTTGATTCTGTCCTTGAACCTTTGCTTGCTGTTTTTTTGGGTTTTTTTATGTTTTGTTTGAACCACTTCAGCCACAGAAACCAATTGTAATCAAATAAATCAGAATTATACCCTTAATATCACTCATCATTTGGGTAACTCCAGCAAACAACTTATTTACACATATAACCCACAAACCTGTTTGTGTTTCAAGACTGAGCTATACAAATCTACTCATATTTAATGACACATAAAGAGAAAAATAATCTGAACAGTAACTGACTAGATAAATAAGATATAGATGTCAAGCTGTAAAAAGTAGAATGGGCTTCTGAAGAGAAACATCAAAAGAAATTCAAATTATTCTACTACTTTTTCTCATTTAAGTGTCCTCTCAAATTTTTTTATCTTCAGCTAATATTTCCTTGCCCTTCCTCAGAATTAAAAGGACTACTGAAGATCTTATACTCAAGAGTATATCTAAAACTGATTGTTTTAAATTTTGACAGGAATCTTTTGTCAAAGAAAACACCCTGAAAATTGACCTTAGGGGACTCTGCTTGAAAGCGTCAGCTGCAGCCCAAAGGAAATTACTTCCTTCAAATTCCTGCTGCATACTAAGTAAAGGCTGGCATAAAAATGAAAACAACAAACAAATTTAACCAAAAATGTCCAGCAGGGAAAATTCTGCCTGCTAGGACAGCTTAGCCAAACAAACTTGTATACTAAACATTTCAGTGCTATTCCATCTCTCCTTCCAACCTCAGATATGATCTGTCTCAATACCTGAAAATATTTTGCTAGAAAAACTTTTGCACATAAATAAATAAATAAATAAATAAATCAGTGGAGACATATTTTCTTTTTTTTCCTTTCTCTTTAAACTTGCTTATGTACTCAGTTTTCTCGAAGTAAGAATAAGAAGGCATTAGGCTGTGTAGAAGCAGTTTGTGTTAAACACTTATATGTGAAAAAAATGGTGCACTCTTAGCAGCATGGCACACTATTTGGTTATGTGAGGTGGAAAAACCTGAACAAGTCTTTATCATCTAATTTGGAAGCCCCACACCAGCTTGACTTCAAAGACACTCATCTGAAAGGATATTGTGCATGACTGCATGTCTTTGTTCCTAAACTATTAAGGTATAAGCTGTTTCTGTAGATTTTTACTACTTGCAAACTAAAGCCAAAGTAAAATTAAAATAGTAGTTGCAAGTATTGTCACACCTGTGGGAACTTGCTGGCTCTCTGGGGGGCCCCAAGGGCGCTGGACTGTGATAGCACAAAATTCCTTTTCAAAAAGGAAGCCAGGTTCAACTCAGTCCACCAACAATCCTGAGATGACAAAGAGGGACCAACGCTCCCAGAAGCACAGCTGTTTTCTCACTGCCTGCAGGTCCCAGTGTAAGAAACTAAGCCCTTTGCTATCCATAAGAGGACACTCTGCTATCGTCTTCCTGCTTTCATTCACAGAAGTCAAGAAGGGTTTTTTAAAAGATGATAATATATGTATATGTAGATTGCAGACAGAGGGAAAAATGAATGTAACATATGTGTTTTTAAATATTTTACAAATTATGTTCGCCTTCTATTTTATTTACAAGAAAATTTCTTCCCTGTCCCATCTATAGCTAAACAGGAAATGGAACAAAAAAAAAGTAGGGAATGTTGTTCTACTGATCAAAAAATATTACTCTCTGTGGGCACAGGTGCCTCATGTTTATTGTTTGTTGTTTTTTTTTTTTTTCCTGGGCTAGGCAGTAAAACCCAATAATTTTCCAACTGGGGATTTCAAATATAATTTTGTTTACTTGTTCTTCCTGAGGTGATTTATCTTCCTGCTTTCTATTTTGAATGAATTTTATCTCTATATCTTCCAGAGCTGATATATTTCCTCAGGTATTTCCCACTTTCAAGCAAAATCTGTTTAAATAGATTTTCTAAGCCTGTGTTATATACAGTTCCAGTTGTCAAGAAAGAATGTATATCAGAATGTGATTAGAATATTTTTTCAAACAGTTCTAAGTGAAAGCTCTGAATTTATAACTTATAAATTAGTATCTCTCTAACAGAAAATAAGAATTTCTGTGGTTTTACGGAAGTGATGAGCACAGCTTTATAGGGTATTCTGAGTTCAAATTTCACAGCTGGAAGGGGAATTGAAATATTTTAGTCAAAGCATCCTGTCAGAAACTAGAGAATTTAATTTTGGTATAGAATAAGCTTTCTGTCAATTCAAAAACAAATCTTATTTAATTGACTGATTACAATTGTTTTAAAAGTGCCATTCCAAATATTATCAAGGTATATTAAAAATGTCTCAAGAATTTCTCTCTAAGAAATTTAGCAGAAACCTATTTCATCATAACCACTGGGTTACTTTCTTTGAAATAAGCACAGAGTTAATTATGTAAATATACTTGTATAAAAATGATAAGGGATGAGAGCTAAGCTTGAGACCTTTATAATATACATATTGCCGATTTTGTTCTGTAAACATTAAAACATTTTGGACTGGCATTAGTATAACTTATTCTCCATTCTAGATGAACTTTCAAACGTCAGTTTTCCTTAAAAATAGCATTTGGAGTGTGCAAAAGTTTAATGTCACTCATGTTTACACTGTATAAACAAAGTATCAACCATGCCTGCCCTGCAAAACAAGTGGGGCACACGTATGCTTCTTTCAGCACTCAAATTGTCTTTACCCAGCACTGTGGTATCCACAAGATGTTTATACACCTCCAATGGGAAAATAAAGATGAACTAAGCGAATATTTGTGTTTTGACATATAGACTTCCAAGTGGGAAAAACTTTCATTAGACCAGATTGCTTTCAGGTCCATTAATATCAATATCTGGTATTAATATCAGCTTATTTGATTCATACTAAGAAATAGAGAGTTCAAATTATATTTATATTAATTGTAAAACAATTTCAGTACTCGGTGTATTCCTCGGTTTGTGGCCTGATGCCTTAACTTAAGAAAGCACCTAGAGGGACCTGCTTTGAACTCCTCTGTAAGGTTGTATCTTGCAAAATTGCAGGAGTTTTACATTAGCTTTGCAGCAGAGATAATCTCAGTTCAGTCACTTACTATATAAATTTCTCACAAATACTCATCTGAAGCTCTGACTTGGCAGGGGTGGGGTGGTAGGTAGAAGAAGGGGAAGTAGGAAGAAGAGAACATGGATCTGCTCAGGTAGCAAGGAGAAAATTTCAAGCAGGAGGAGTTGACCACACTTCCATAAATAAGATATTAATCAAAAGGCACCCTCAATTACCCGAGCAGATTTTGTGCTATGGAGACAAAAGACAAAGCTTTTCCATGACCCCTTGCACCATCTCTCATGTCCCCTGGTCCTTCCTCAGAGTATTGTCCAAAACCTCTTTCCTAGCAATCTGACTTCCAAAGATAAAAAAAAAAACAACATGGTTTATAAAGGGAAACTTGATTCTTTTCCCTGGACTGTAAGGAGCTTGAAGTCACTTAAACTTGAAACGGAGCATGGAGTGTATGTAGCACATCTCATTGCTCCACCTGAAATCTGAAACACATTTTCAGTTGTCTTAACCCAAGCAGAAAAGCGTGCTTTAAAGGGATCAGGATCAGATAAAGCAGGTGGTCTTGCTTTTAGATGTGAAAACCTAAATACTTGGATGTAAAAGGAATTCCATAAAGGAGCCATTTTAGAGTCCAATAGAGTTATACTTCATGACTTCTGATTTTCATTAGTCATGTGCATGCTTTGTAGTTACTAATGAAGATTTACAGGAAAAATATTTCTGAACAAAAAGGTCATTATTTCACAATCAGATGGGTGAGATAATTTAATATATAATTTTTGTCTTCAATTCTGCAAAGGCATAAAACTCAGCTTTTATTTTAAATGAGCAAATGTTCATTTCAAAGTGTTTTGAACTAAATTAGTCTACTCAAATTTGACATAGAAGTTATTTTTTAAGTTCTCAGATAACTAAATTTTTAATTAAAAAGAAAATTACATGGGGTTTTGATATTCTGTTACAACAAATGAAGCCTCTGTTAGTTTATATTTAATTTGCATTTTAAAGTCCAAAGAATAGCTGTATTCAAAAGAGAATTACTGGTGTAGTAAAAAAAAAAAAAATCTCATAAGCCTCCCTTAATCAAAACTCAAAATCTGGCAACAAAATGTCAGTGTGAAGTGTTTGCTTTATAAACTTCTGGGAAAAGGCTTACAATGTTAATATTTCAAAATGAGTAATTTTGTAGAGTTTCTCTATCATTAATAAGCTTGCCATTTTAATCTAAAACATGAAGGAAACATTTGTACTCCTAAAAATAAGTAGATGGAATATTTTAAGTAGTTCAAGACAATAAATTATATTCTTTTTATTGGCGTGGTGTCTGAAATCATAGTCAAGAATGACCATTCAGGATCTGTCACATTATGTGTGAAAAGCAAACTAAATGCTTCTGGTTTGACCATAAGATGCCCTAGATCATCCAAAGTGCACGCTTCAATTTTTATTTTTATTTTTCTGCCTTATCTCTGACTCTTTGGCAATTTTGGTGCATGATAACTGTTTACATCCTTTACTATTGTGACAATTTCTATTGCCAGAAAATATCGTGACTGGCCAAAAGCTGTCTGCTGTCTGCTTATCTGCCTAGATTTTCACTCTGAACCCGTCTCTATGCCCATTCCTGTGCCTACTACAACCCCATGGATGGCAGACTGAGTGCCACCCAGCAAGGGGAAGGCAGAAGCACCGACTCTATTTCCAGATGCTTCCCTTGGTGCCACGCTGGCAGATGGAGCAAGCAAGGCTTGCCTGCCAAACGTGGCATAACTACTCTTAGCTCAAGCAAAATCTTGGCTATGCTGAAACCTGTGGCATGTTGCCCATCCCCTTCAGCAGAGCCCAGCTTCTGGCACTGCAGTGGTGATGAGGAAGCACAAGGCAGTTTGATTGAGTGAGGAGGACAGTGGGCAGAGGAAGCAGAGGTGCCACCATGCACGTGGGTGAGGAGAGGGTCTGAAGGAAGCCAGGAAGCAACAGGTTCTTAGGTCTTTGGTCTCCCCTGATGTGGTATATAAAGATGGATGATACTCACAACGTTACTGAAATTATTTATTGACCAGAGTAGGCAAAACAGCACGGTCACCATTCTATTTTTCTTTATTACCTTACAAAATTTATTCTTATGCCTAACCTGAGCCCAGTAACATTTCATCACTGTGCTCTTTGGTCCTCTTTATCCCAGCCTCTTTCTTACTACATGTCATCCTCATTTGTCTTGTCATATTTGAAATTTAAAGGGTAAGATTTCTTCGAACAAAGATGCATCTCACTGAAACTCCTGAAAAGCATTTCTAGCACATCCTTTGAATGCAAAATAATGAAATCAATACAAGTTTATTTTCATTGTTCTCTTCCTATAGAAAGAGCTGACAGAATTAGGTTCCTCAGAATCTAGCACTCTCAAGACATTTTTTGATTTTGCTATCTTTGGATCCTCTATGTTATGCAGCATTTCCTTGATTTTGAGATTGCAAGTTTTGAAGAGAGCAGTTGAGCCAAACAGTTTAAAGAATCTTTTTCACAAAAAGTATGTTCCATCCTCCATCATCATATCAGAAACCAAAATACATACCATCATCAGCTCTTCCTTGGGGGGACACTAAGGACCTGCTTGCCACCTGCCACCTGGCTCATGTCCCTGCAGGTGACCTGCCTTCAAGTGTTTGTCTTCCATTTCTTATTTTTTATTTTTAATGTGACATGTGTCTCGATAAAAAGCTTTAAACCACCAAGCTCCTCACTTTGTCAATTTTCTTTCCTTTGGATGATGATACCTGGATTCACCCTCACAAAATGTGTAGTGGAAAGGGTTATGACCAACAGACCTGTCCAAAAGCAGGAGTAACTGTACCCATGCCTTGGCTAACCTCCAGAGGCCATGGAGAACTGGACATTAAATTTTTTTTTTCTGTAGCAACCTCTCACTTACTTGAAGACTAAATACCGTGCTTGTTAACTTACTAGTGCTAACTCAGCTCATCTCCTGTCATTATTTTTCTACCAAGCTTGACATTTCTGGGCATTTTGATGTCCTTTCCTTCATTTGTTTTAAATGTAATTTGTTCTGCACCATTGCATCATATGTTTTATACTTCAGTGCAGACTCCCTAGGGCAGATGCCAGCAACCCAACTAGAACAGTTTGCTGAACTGAAGGTTTATTCCTCAAACCTAGGATTAAGTTCATTGCCAGTCATCCTACTGATCAAATCTTAAAAAAAAATTGCCAGTGGAGATCACCTCCTGCTTATCTGGACCTCCTGGAGGGCAAAGAACTGTACTCTTCCCCAGCCAACTTTTATTTATTCCTACAACTGCCCTGGCACTTTAGAAATAAAGAAAAACTTTACATGCATAGCAATAACATTTAAACACATATTAATTCACACACAGGAATTCTGCAACCTTCAAAAAATATTAGTACTTGAAAATAAATTAATAGCAGCCCCTGATGTTTTCCACGTGCTTAAATGACTACGTTAGCATTAAAGGACAGGATTAAGTCTGACACCTCTCAGTGTAGAGGGTAAATTCTGCAAAAGAAGAGGGAAATTAAATGTCATGGAGTAGCACTGGTAAAGATGCTTTAAAAGAAGGTATTTTTGAAAATTTTCTTCTTATTCATTTAGTATAACTCCCTAAATTACTGCTGAATTGCAATGATGCTAAGAAGTTTACAGATAAACTTGGCCATGTAAAGTTTTTACTTTGTCTATAAAGCCTTATACTTATTATTATATTAATAAATATAATTTGATTCTAATTCTCAGTAAATTCACAAATAAACACAAAATTAAATAGCTCATTTAAAATAACAAAAATAATCTGCAAAAATATTCTGAGAATTCTGCAATATTCTACATCAACTATTACTTAAAGGTGATTTATTGTGAGATTATTTAGAAATGGAAAATGGAAAGAAAAAAAGTAAAACTTTATTTCCAAAAATCAAAATTATAAATTCCATATGATTAAATAGTAAATATTATTATTTAATGTATAAAATATTTTTCTGCAAAGTTCAGCCTTAAGCCTATGGTTTTTTACTTGCTTGTACCCCTCTGTATGCTACTTTGCCAGGCTTTTCATGCCGAAGCAGTAAACATCTTCTGTACCACACTATCAGCTGCAATATCATTTCTTCAGGAGAGATCACCTATTAAGCTCTGTTGGTTGATATGCCTCAATGCCAAAATTTACACCAAGAACTTATTGGACAGATTGTGAAATAAACTATAGAAGAAAATGGGATGTTTTCCTCATAGAAACCTCATGACTTTAATTATTCCATCAACTCCAAATAGCATAATTAAAAAAAAAATAAATAGATATTTTCCTTTATCCAAATAAAATACAAAATAACCATGTTAGACAAAATGCCTTAATAATTTTTCCAGACTTAGAAATTCTAGATTTTTTTCTCTCTATTTTAGATTTCTGATGTAATTTTTTAAATTTAGTGTGCAAAGTATTAACATTTCAATTTAATATATTTAGATTATTAGAGTAATGCTAAATCATATTAACCATCTATACCAAAAGCATCAGAACCAGCATATTTTCTGAAATCTCCATTTCTCTATGAATGTTTTAAATATAAGAACAATATCAAAGTAAAATCCCAAAGAAACTTATTCCACAGAAAAAATTCTTACTATTTTTAGTAAAAAATTAAGTTCCATAATTAAATAATTTTCCCTGTGAATATAACAGGTAAAATAAAAGGGGAGAAAACAGAAGACAAAAGAGAAAGAAATCAGAATCTAGGGACTGCTGGGAAAAGATAGCATCTCACAAGCTTAAATAAACTATATTCTGCTCCCTTTGTGTCAGGTTACGCTAAATACCAAAAGTGTGGTTTTTTGTATTTTCTGGGAACCTTTCCCACATCACACTGAGGCATTTATGTTTTGCACAAATTACCATGTGACTAGTACGCTAGATGGCTAATGGAGTACATGTTTAGTAATGTGAAAGCTCAAAATCATTTAAGAGTCTCAAGTGAGGTATCTTCACCTCTGCTGCCAAACAGGCTGCCAGTGGTGTGTCAGAGACAACATCGTTTCCAAATGAGTTGAGTAGGAAACAATGGTGTCTCACTCTAGGAAGATGAGAAGATTCCCAGAAAAGAATCTGCCTCCTTCAGAGGTACCCACCACATCTCACAGAAGCACTGCCAGATGGGCACCTTGGGCAGGGGCCTGCACGGAAAGGGTGTAATACATCACACACAGTTCCCGTGTCCTTATCCAAGAAAAGACGCTTGTAGTAGTTGCCAGTAGAATCAATAGACTAAAATTAATCATCTGTTGGCTGAACTCAGTAGGAGCCAACATGTGCTGAAGTCAGAGGAAATGCAAGAGAGCTGCACTTCTTGTGTGTCTCAAAATTGTCTTTAACCGTCTCATAATCAACATAATTTCAGCACTCAACAATATTGGTCAGCTATGCCAAGCTGGAACTACCACTTTTGGATGTTTACATCATAAGACAAGGCCTACCACGTGATTTTCTCTTTTTTTTTTTTCCCCCAAAGATGTAGGTAAAGGAGAAGAACCTGTCTCTTATCTATAATCAATGTCCATTGTCCCTTGAGGGGTACCCAAAAGGAACTGTGAGTACACATGAGGGGTCTGGCAGAAAGATGAAGTAAACCCAGGACTGGTTTCATCACAATCTTCTTGTCTGATCTTGAAGAGTCAAGCTCTGTACCTAGTGACTCACTTTACCATCTGCTCAACATCATAGGAGTACTGTGAGGATAAATACATTATGAGTAGGAGGCACCAAGTAACTACAGTGTTGAAGGCAATATAGTATGTTGGCTACCAAAATGAAGGTGTAATTGTAGCTTATACTATGTTCTTCTGCAATAGTAGTAAAGAAAAGCCAACATAGGCTGTAGTAGGTGGTAGCTGCCACAAAAAAATTTAAAAAGAAAAAAAAAAAAGAAAAGAAAGTCTGAGAAGGTATAAGAGATATTGATTCTATTTAGCTGCTAATTTGTTCACTTAAGAAAAAGATACTCAGGTTCAATTTTCCACACCATCAGCTGTTTATTTACATAAACTGGGAGAACATCAACAACGTAAATACAGAATAATTCACACTTAGTCCAGAAAGTACCCTGTACGTACTCACTTGGGCTGGGCTGTACATGACTTGAAGATCCTCTTGTGAAACAAATTGAAATAAGAAATTGAATCCATGTCTTCTGTGTTCCATGGCAACTGCTTTTTTTTTTTTCAGTAATTCTAAGAAGTAACTTTTCTTTTTCCCTACACAAAATATTTTTTTTAATTAAATCCTCGCTGCATGCATCCTGATGGGCCTTTATTTATTCTGTTGTGAAGAGGACAGCAAGGGCAGCTTTAAACCTTTATACCCTCATAAAATTTTTAGCTTTTTCTACACACATTCACAACAGTTTAATATTTCATTCTGTTACTGAGAATATCTTGGTTGCTAAGTTATCTTGATGTGGTGAACGTCACACTCTTAATATTTGCTATTATTTTTTTAATTTCATGGCTGTCCTTATGTGTAAAAAATATGAAGGAAAAAACTTAAATTCTGCTGATGACTTTTGAGATATAATGTCTGCGATCAAAAACTTAAATCAATGTCTCAATAATTTTATCTACAAAAACAATTAGAATAGTTGCCTCTATACCCATGTCTTAATCATTATCTGAAGGAGTTCTGAGTTCCTAAAATTAAGTGTGCTCTACAAATGAAAAAAGAAAAAAATGTTTTATTTGAAATGTTTCTTTCTTTAATTGTCTATTAACAATGACTGTGAGATTATTGTTGGAAATAAATCAACAACTTAAATACGTATTTGTTTTATTTCTTGTATATTGACTTCTTTAGATGCTTGCCAAGCAGTAATTGAACATTTAAAAAATAATAATTTTTTTACAACCCACAGACAAGTCATGGTAAAGAATGTAGGCCTTGCTCCTTACCAAGGCTGAGAATTAACTGCCTAAATAAAAAGACGCAAGTCCAACTTGGCCTTGATCAGAGGAGCTACTCCAATGTCTCAACACTTAATGTGTCAGGCTGCCACCATGGGAACCCTACCTTGGCCCTGTGTAATTAAATTACAATATGATTTACTTTTGCCTTTCTTTTCCAGCAACTGGTATCCGTATTGGTCTTATAAAAGAACAGTTTTAAAGGAGACAATTGAAAGAGAATAATGGTTTCTGGTAATTTTCACAAATATAAATGCATATATTCTCCTTGTGGGCTTAAGCTCCTAAATAATATTCCCTTCTTCAGGTTATTGTCTAGCATATCGTTCCTTTAATGTTCTGTATTTGGAGAAATTTCATAATTTTCAGGAAGGATTGCATAAAAAATTAATTTCTTTTCTAAGCCACAAAGATGAAAAGAACCCTTTTCTCTCAAAATTTGAAACGCAGATTTCTATTTGAAAAACCGATCAGCCAATAGTGTCGGAAAGCACTCTGTCCTGCTGTGCAAATCTATGACATAGCAGTGTGAAACCTGTCACTCCAATGCTTATTCGTCCTTCCAGGCACTCAGCAGGTGGTAAAGGCCTTAAAGCATCTCAGTAAACAAAAAGGGTATTTGAATTGCCATTTCATGTCATTTCTTACTTGAGAAAATCTCCATTTAATAGCAGCATCTTAATAAGCTGATAGCACTTTAAAAATATATTTTCCTGTCTTTCTTTCGCCCTCCAGGTTGCTTATCAATAATTATAACCAACAGTCTTCTCCCAGTTTGCATTCTGAAGTGCCACATCTGTCTATAGCCTTGATGTGAGCAGTTACCTTTATGAGTACATCTACATGATTTCACACGTACTTGCAATATCTTTTCTACTCCACAGAGAGCTGCAGCAAAAGGTACTCAAATAAAATTTTAAAAAAATAAAGAAAAAAAAAAGAAAAAACCCAACAAAAAAACAAAAACAAAAAAGGACCAAATGTGATAGATCACCCACATAAGAAGTGATCTGACAGACTGACAATCTGGCACAGGTTGCCCAGAGAAGCTGTGGATGCCCCAGTCCTGGAAGTGTTCAAGGTTGGATGGGGGTTTTGAGCAGCCTGGTTTAGTGGAAGGTTTCCTGCCTACAGCAAGGAGATTGGACTAAATGGTCTTTTTGGTCCCTTCAAACTCAAACCATTCTGTGATTCTGTGTTTATATGAAAATTATGTACACCTCAGCTAACAGCTAATCTTTTCTTACTCACAAAACAGTCTTTTTTTTTTTTTTTTTTTTTTTCCTTATAATCTCTATAAACATCAGTCCTACATGCTAGAAAGTAATCCAAATCCAAGGATGGAACAGTTTGAAATATGTCAGGAGCTTGTGAACTGCCATGCAAGCATCTTTGGAAGAACAATTTTTAACTACACAGTATGAGTAGCAGCAGGCTGATGGACAGCAATGCAGCCTGCCATGATGTTTTCTGGGAAGACATCAGCTCTTGGGCCAGATAAACACTTGGGAGATGAGCAATAAGCCTGATTAACCAACTAACCTGACATCTTGGTCTCCCAATATTCTACTAGGCAAAACAGGACTTTGGCTATGCTGTTCAAACACAGCAAAACCACAGAAAACAGTTCTAAAATTGGCAGCATATGGCAGTTTTCTCACATGTGTTTACATAGACTGTTTTAGTTCAGCCCCGGTTCAGAACCTGGGGTGTGCTAATGTGAACTTAATGAAAGGGTGAGTATAGTGGTGGTTATTGTTGTCTATCAATGGTTATCAGCAGTAAAGCAAACAGACACACTGCTCCAATTAATTTTTTGGCTTCCCACCCTGGTGTAACAGGACCTGAGGTAGATCAATGAAGTAAAACACTGAAAACTGTTCCTCTTGGGAAGGAATAAAAATGTGCAGAGATTCTTCCTTAGAGTACTGCATTTGTTCAACTACTGCACATGCACTAGACTACTTAAGATAGATAGGTTTTGCAAGCACCAGACTTTGTGTTTCAAAAAATAAAAATAAAATTCATCTCTAGATTTACCAAAACGTTTGAGAAACTTTTCTCAAAGAATTAATGCTTGAAATTTGTTAACTGTCTGAAACATCTCAGAAAGAGGACAGCTAGAGTTACAGTTATTATGATTGTGATGTGAAAATGATTAAGAAGTGTAATCTTCTTTTTGGATAAAAGTCTTATATTTGATGATCCTAATAACTATTCAGAACAATCTCGGGCTTTTACAGTTCAGATCATCACACAGTTCACAACACCACAGCAAAATACAGCAAAACATGACTACTTAATGACACTGAATTTCCTTACTTTATTGTGAAAAAGCATTTTACTATAAATTACAGTAAACTATAATGCAGATATGTTATATTAAGGACTCAAGAATCTAACCATTACTTATAGTGAAAGGCCAAACTATAGATTAATCTTTTGGACAGTGTTTAGAAAATGTTAATAATAGGTTTGTATACATAAATTGAAATAATGCATTTCCTATTTTATATTGCAAATAGAATAAAAATATTCTGTATTTTAGAGACTTCACATTTTATTTTTTCTTTACTGTTAAATCTCTGCCCTTAAAATGATATCTATTATAAGGACATCTGAGAGGCTTTTTGGTTTTTAAAAGGAAACAAAATAATTAGCAGAAAATTTCAGATTTTTAAAAATTTATTAAATAATCTATAAAACCTGCTAAATGTCTGTTTATATTTGCAGATTTTATAGAATATTATGGATTAGATATATCTGAGTTAGGTGCAAAAGCATTTATGAAAGTGTATACTAGCAGATGGATGCATGAAAATGGTGTTATGCATGGTGTCTCCTCAACTTAGATCATCCATCAAGAGCAAATCCCCCTTTGGGATATCAAGAACACTCTGAATTTCTCAGTTTTGGTTCAATAATCCCATTTGACACCAGATCAGTTATCTTTATGAAGATAGAGCTTCTAGAGGCCTGGATTTTAATCTCATCTGTAAAGGAGGTACAGTTTGCACTGCAACTCTTTAATTTTATGTGTGCAAAATCCAAACCACTTCTCTTGGAATGGCTTTAAAAACAATCTGTTTAAATCCCATCCCTACTTGAAATATGGGAATTCTAGGGGATACCACTTAGCTATTTTGACCACATAATCTACCTTATGTTCACAAATTCAAATCAGAGTGATATGGCAGAATATTAATGCATTTTGTAAAAGTCCTATGACTATTGGGTGTTGACTGACGATAAACTTAACATGAGGCAGCAATGTGCACTTGCAGCCCAGAAAGTCAATTATATTCTGGGCTGCATCAAAAGCAGCAGGGCCCCTCTAATCTGCTCCTGTGAGACCCCACCCAGAGCACTGCATCCAGCTCTGGAGCCCTCAGCACAAGAGGGACAGAGGTCTGTTGGAGCAAGTCCAGAGGAGGCCACCAAAATGATCAGAGGGCTACAGCCCTCTGTGAGGCCCTCTACAGCCTCCTGTGAGGACAGGATGAGGAGTTGGGGTTGTTCAGCCTGGAGCAGAGAAGGCCTTGGGGAGACCTTAAAACAGGCTTCCAGTATCTAAAGGAAGCCAACAAGAAATCTGGAGAGGGATATATTACAATATTACTATATTACACATAGTGATAGGACAAGGGGGAATGGCTTTAAACTGAAAGACAGTACATTTACCATAGGTATAAGGAAGAAATTCTTTACTGTAAATTTAGTGAGGCACTGAAACAGGCTGCCTAGACAAGTTGTGATTGCCTCATCCCTGAAAATGTTCAAGGTCAGGTTGTATGGGGCTATGACAACCTGATCTAGTGGTTAAAAGTTTCTTACAATACAAACCATTTCATGGTTCTATAATTCTATGATACAATTCCATGTCAGACAGCAGATTACAAGTCTAAACACTAAGTAGATTTTAAAAATTATCAGCAGCAAAGCGATCAGTGACTAGGAAAATGCTGCATCCATGAATGTTTCATTGCCCAGCAGCTCTTACTTTTCCTTGGCAGCTTTTATACAGCATGTAAAAGCCCAGAACTAATTAACCACATCACCACACTACATCAGCCTACTACTAACCATGAATGAAGTATTTAACATATAAGGTTCTACCTGTATATATTTTTAATAAATCACAGCATGCATATGTACATATTATTTATTATTTATGACACACTGTTAAACTTGGTAGGGGCAGGATTGTTCTGATACATAGCTTTCTAACTGAGATGGGAATCTTGAGTTTCAACAGAACACTCACAAAATTGCAGAGCAAAAACTTTACATATAAAGGAAGGAACCACAATATTTTAGTATATGTTTTGGCCACAAGGGGCACACAGTACAAAAGCAAGCTTCAGCCTCCAGTGCTTATGAATACATGAACCTACATACTTTGTGCATTTTCCTGACAAATAAAATGTGGAAGAGGAAAAAAAAAACCAAAAAAAACCAAAACCAAACCAAACTTGGGAGCAATTATACATTAATATGAGCAATAGTTTCAGATTTTATCTGAAACCAGAAATGCTCAGCTCATTTAATTTTCAGCAGAAAATCCAGGAACATTGCTTTTCATTACATACATTTAATAAAAACTGATAAAAATATCTATGCTGGTCTTCTGGAAAGTAGTGCCTTTGAGATCATTGTTAATTTTGAAAGATTTGCAACATATTGGGTTAAGTGAAGAGTTCATGGCTGAGGGCAATTGCAACAAATGGCATTCCATTTATCATATACAATATTGTTATATATTATTAATTATCTCAATACATATAATGTATCATTTGCTTTAATAATAAATGTGCATCTAAGTCTTTTTAAAGTGTTGTTTACATTTCAGCAGGCAAACCAAGAAGAAGCAGTTATGGCCAGTCCTGTAACATCGTGGTGCCAGTAAAACAGTAGCACAAGGCACACACACACACAGAGGGGTGCAAAGGTGTACAAATCTGCTACAGATGCTCATAAACAAGCAAGCAGGATAAAACAAATGGTTCTGCTTCATGTCTGAATTCTTTGCATGACCCATGGCATCTGAAGTCTCAAATGAATGTCAGTGCAAATGAACCCGTCGATCATGAATCAAAGCCTTCACATCCCCAAGTTATTCCTCACTGTGCTAGAGACCAAATTCAGGCTAAATTTTGGCACACTGTATGCTACTGCAAAAAAGGTTGGTAGCAAAATTTACTGTTGGTGTAATATCATTTCCTGAGTCTGGTGCTAATGTCTGGTTTCACACTAAAAAAGCCTCTAAAACAATCAGATTTTAAAAATTAAATTATTGCATATAATGCTTCTGTGTCTAGATTAGCTATGACCTTTCTTCACCAGATGCCTTTCTAAGCATGATGGACATTGATCTCCAGCTCAATATTGGAGAGAAGGCATTTAGGATTTGAAAATATAAATTAGGCTAATTCAGATGTGGTGCTCAAGTAAGGTGTGGAATTTAATTTTGATAATTCTGTCAAAACATTATTCAGTTGTAACTGTACCTTCCTAAATGTAGGATGATAATTTCCTTTACAGGAAATAACTCAGAAAGGTTTCTAAGGAAACCAGGCAAGCATACCAAACTAATATCAGGTTTTATATGACAGTGAATATCACACAAGAAGAGTTGGAAGAGAATTTTCAAGGGAAAATGCTGTAAATGTGAATGAAGATAAATCTAGGTTTAAACACTGGCAATGCTGGAGAATCTCTGCTTCTGACTCCAGATATATTACTAGGTTAAGCAAAAAGAGGTATCCAATACATGAACAGGAACATGCACATGAACAGAAGCATGTGGGATACAACTTACTGACAAAATATAAATGCAAATGAAGGAAGGCGAGGAAAGAAAAATGCAGATTATTTTAATGGCAAACACTTTCAGAATGAGCAAAGTGAGTGAAGTGGGAGAAATCTCATCACCACAGTTTAATGATAGGTGTTTTGATGGTTTGACTATAGTCAGCTAAAATTATGGCTAATGGAGACAGAAACTGCATGTAAGAAAATTAGATGGGAATCTTTTTTTTCACGTGCAAAGCACGTCCAGCCTGAACACTGCTAAAAATCAGACTTCCAGACTCATAAAGAGGAGAGGGCATGTCTGGATTTTTGATTTTTCAAATTTCAGGGGTGTCTGAGTACTTCTAAGAGCCTTGAGTATCTTTAATTAGATATTCTTCTGTTGAGGCTGCTCCTTGTTTTCTTCCCCAGCAGAGCTAAACTGGTTCTTTAATGTGTAAGGGACCAGAGGAAGGGAAGTGGTCCAAGCAGTGCCAGGCACTGACCAGAATTTAAGGTGTCCTGCTGTTTAGCATGCAGGAGCAAAATCTTAAAAAAAAACCCCAACAAACCAAAACAGGCTAGATGCATAAAAAATGAGTTTTTTCCCTAGATAAAGGCAGGGAGAAGAGGTCAGAGCAGTCCTGCTTGCTGGGAACCGTGAGTAAAGCAGGTGACTGTGCACAGCCCTGCTCTGCAGGTGCTAACCGTGAATAACAAAGAGGCTCTGTGCTCCAAACCAAGAATCCAAAACAAAGAAGAGAACTTCCCATGCAAATGCTTGTGATGACATGAATGTGAGCTTTTCAGGCAGAATCAATACCTTCCATTAGATCATCTCATATTGTTGTTAAAAGTCACACTTCTGGTGTATATAAACTTTCTCTCAGGCTTCTATAGTTACATCAAGGTTTGGGGCCAGGCAGAAGATCATGGGCAGTGAAAAGGAGCTCCCTTTCCACCCACATACATGTCATTTGAATTACTCTGTAAAAAAGAGATAATTTCAAAATATTGAACAAAATATTTAATTTATAAACTATTTTATAATGTCCTATGAATGCAAGTGGAAAAAAATAATAAGTTGGTTCTCTACACCTCCTAAAAATACTCAATTATTGATCACATAGACAGCCTTTTAACCTTCTGTATCCAGTAGTGTGTTTGAGTAGCAACCTGCTATTTTTAAGGCCCATTCTGCAACTGATTTGGACATAAAATTATTTTATAAACAGAAGTATCAGGATATATTTACTTACACTCAGGAGACTTTTATCCAGGAATTCCTCTACACTGGTAGGAAAACCCTAAGTGCTCTGGATACAGCCACCTACAGGGTGGTTAACTGTGCCCTTATAATCAGGCATGTACCCTTCACCTGAACTTTGCAGAGAATGAATCCTTCACCACTCTCTGCACATTAAAAGCAGGAAAACGAACATATTTTGCTGACAGAGATGAAAACGTCTGGTGAGAAGGTGTCTTTTGCATTGTTATTCCAGAAAAAAGGTAAACAAATGAAAACAAAACAAAGAGCACACATTTTTCTCTCTGAACTTACCAACAGAAAATCTGTTTATCAACCCATCAGCAAAAGAAGACACGTTTCTTTGGATTCAGCTGAAGAAGCAAATTAATTATCTGTTTTCTTGTAAACAAATAAAGCCCTTAGGTCTTTGTCTGAACTTAAAGGTACATCTTTATTTAAAGACACTTTAATATATACTTGTGCTTTTGAAAGTGATTTTTTTTCCCTCTGTTTTGCAAGCATATATACAGACATTTAACTAATATATAGTCTGGGGATTTAACATCAAATGGTCACAGAAGAGAAGAAATAAATGTAAATTATAAACTAAGTACTACCTTCCTAAATAACAACCTTTGGGCAAAAACAATCAACAGTTTAACTAGCAAAGGCAGATGCTAAAGGGTCACTATTTTCCCTCTTACCATCATTTGTTGAATAGTTCTGTAGATATAAGGAGCAAGCCACTGAGCCAGATCCTGCTGTTCAAGAAATATGTTTCACAGCCAGGTAATTGCTTTCCTCAGACTGCTGTCCTAAAATGAGGGGAAGGACAGGCAAAAACCTAACAGTAATGCAGAGGATCTGTTCAGAAAACACTTTGGGTAGCTTAGTTTCATTGTGATTGTCTGTTACTACACATTTTCTTCAATAAAAAGTAAACTTCCAAAATAAAATTCCAGAAGTATTAGATCATAAACAACACTCTAGATTATAATATTCAATAATGATCAATAATGTCACTTGGAAATGAAAGAATGCTGTCAAATAAAATCAATTTTCTGTATATACATGTTTGAGAAAGCTACCTACATTCTATACATAGACAAATGTATTTAAGTCTTCACTTACTGTTTTTTTGGGTCGCTTCTATTTTGCTTTTTTTTTTACATTTTGTTCTACATCATTAGATAGAGGATTCTTATAATACACTTGTAAAACACTGCTGAACATTTTCATAAGACTCTGATGCTGATGTTAAAGACAAACTGGGGTAAGCACCAAAAAAACCAATTTCACTTTGAAAGGCATTTATAGAAGAGGCTGAACTGATGTTTTTTCTTCCACCATTCAGAAGCTCACTGTCTCTCATCAGGCTGAGGGGCAGTATCACATGCAAAATGTGCTGATAATGGTCATTGCATCCTGTAGAACCCTATTTATAAGAGTGCCACAGAGTTTGAAGGCAGACTTCAAAGGAAAATGGATCTCCATCAAACTCCTCCGTTAGTAAAGAAACAAATGAGCAAGTTATGAATTTCACAGACTCATATTTTCACATTGCTGAACAATTTACCTAAGCTGTAATTTTAATTTCTAGCACCGAATATGAACATGGAATCTGCCTATACATTTGACATTCTTTAAAATTATAGCACAAGTCCTGCACCTGGAAAAATAAATTATTTAACCTTAATGAAGAAAAAATTTGAATTTGTACCTTTTTGAAGCATAGAAATAATTTATATGTAACAGATATTCAAAGGCTGTTTCTAAATTATGTATTTATATACGTAAGAATGTGTCAAAAGAAGCAGTTCAGGTGTATTCTCTTATATTTTTTGAAAAAAATTACATTTGTCTTACTACAGCATTGGTCAGATAGTCTTTCTCTGTCCAGAACAGATGAACACTGACTTTATGTAGTAGTCATATTGTCACAAATTGCATTTTTTCATATTGTTTATGCATAAAATTATTTTCTTATGGATGTCATTTTAGCAAGTGATGTGCTATAATTCTCTCTCAGCACTACTTGCAGTTGTATCAAGTAAGTTGGAGCCTGACATTGCATCAGGGTGCCCAGGATAGAGCTCTTCAGTGGCACAAGCAGGAGGGATTCAGAACATCTGGTTTTTTTATTATATTTTTAGTCTGTGCAGGCAGGAAAAGAGACAATTTCTTAAATGATAGCTATATAGATTTGAAAAAGTAGTAAAGAATTTAGCAGCTTTTAAGTGCTGCAGATGTAAATTGAAGAGCAAATAGTAATGCAAACATCAAATACAAAGTCAGTAATTCAGGAACTGGTCAAGGGCTTTACCATGCATAACATCTGTACATCTCCTTCACATTTTATAAATTTCTCCCGCTGTTGAGTATATTTTGAAAAATTGCCCAAGTACATATCTGTAGACTCAGATCTGCCGTGCATTGAAAGCAGTAATAGATTCTTGTGTGATTTTGGAGACAGACATCCTAGCCAGAAGCCAAACTTACTTCTAGATCATTTTTTTTTCTGACTTCAGAGCAACTATTCAAGTTTACAACAGAAAAGAAAATGGCCTATTAAAGAAAAAGATAGATAAACCTGAAAAACAAAAAAAAACAAGTCCATTTTGCTCTAATTTAGAGTTGGCTAAATCAATTTAAACTAAAATTCATTTTTTCAGTCTCTCACAAAATGAAATTCCTTTCTAACAATTTTGTTGCTACAATAAAGCCTTGACAAATCAGAACTTACAGTGGAAGCTGTGATAGACCATTAATTATAGAGGATGCACCATAAAATAGCAGGGAAGCTGTCAGTGGGAATACAATTTTCAGGGGATTTACTTTTGTAGTTATATAAGAATATTAAATAAAAGTAATGTAATACAGGAAACCTTACTGCATTAATGTTATTTGACAGGTTTTACTGTACCTGTTTTCCTTCAAAGCGCCTTTTCTCATTTCTTCACCAATATTCTTCTCAATAGATAAAAAACTCTTCAAACACAGTCAGCTGGATCATTATACAAAAATGAACCCAAAAGAAGCATGCTTAAACCTGAGAATTCAAAAAGCATTCTGGTCAATCCCATGTGTCTTCAGAAGCTAGTGCTGTCTTGCTGCTGAGACATACCTGATGAGATATTTCCAACAGATGACTGCTGTTAGGAAGAACTCAGCTGGGGTGAAAATGGAAGCTGCCTCCAAAACTCCATCAGCTTGTCTGAAGGGAAAAGGTAACGGGTCTCTAACATTAGCATCTCATCAATGTGCAGTGAATGTTTTGCCCACTTTTGAATTCTTTATGGGTATAAACTCTATTAACTCTGCTGCTAAGGAGCTGTGGCTTTCCAGTTGTTTTCTGATTCAAAACTAATACACTCCCTGGAGTGAGCTGGGTTTGTGTTTATGTTGTGTTTTCCTTATTTGTTTTTGTGCAGGCATAGACCTAAACTAAAACACAAAGCAGACATCATCACACACATGGACTGCATGAAGCAGACTATCTGTTCCAAATTAGAGCACAAAGGAAATTATAAAGAAATTAAGTTAAATTAAAGAAATTACAACTTGGTCTCTTGTTAAATTTTATCTTGTCTGCTTCACATTTTTCCAGTTTGGGTGGAAGAAAAAAAAATTGATTGGAATTGAAAGCATACCTGAGTCATCACAGATCTCCAGAGGAAATGAGCTTACAGGTAACAAAAGCTGTTAGGTCTGTCTAGTTAAGGAGGGTATCTGTAGGAGGCTGAACCTGGGACCAGGCAGAGATTTGGGTTTTTAATCAAAACAGTTGCAAAACCCAAATGGTGAGGAGTGCTCTCAACTGAATCCTGCCCACTAAAAGCACAGGTGTCATGCCCCTACCCAAATTCCTAACCTTGACAGCCAGTTTTTAAGTACAGGATTACTTAACATCTTTTAAACCTAAATGGGATTTGAGCAATTTTGCTAATTTAAGCAGTTTTATCCTTTCTGCATCTAATTTGCTTTATGTCTTACTCAGTAGCCAACTTTCTTCTGTGTAAAAGGACTGGAAAAACTTTAGTTTTGTGGTGCCACCAGCTTTAAAATATATGTATGCTATACACTACTCATAAATATGATTGATGGAAATCAACCTCTGAAATCCTATTATATTTGTACTGCTCTCTCTCTCTACTTCAGTTTCAACAAGAGGATCAGCCTCTTCATGAATTTCTGATGAAGTAAATTTAATTGATACTTTTCACACTGTTTGGAAAAAAACCCCTAATTACTAACATAATGAGCACTAATTTAGTGAGCACTTTGGGGCTGAGTTTTTTAGGTATCAGATTACATTTTAAAACCTGTTTAGTTTTGTATAAAATGTCCAGCAAAAAATACCAAAACTGAATATTAGATGTGTAGTTGTTTTAGTTTTTTTTCAAAAATAAAAATATAAAAATTGTTTAATTTTTGGCTTGTATATTTGTTTTGCCAGCTCAAGGTGTCTTCTTGCCCTGCATCTTTTATGCAGTGACATAATAAAAATTGCTGAATTTGGGTTTTTTTCACCAGCATATTACTGTCACCTCTTTTTGCTTTTATCAGTTAACTGCACTATTTGAGGTGTCTATATTATCAACAAGAAGTGACGTTTGATGCTTTCTCTAGTAATAAGCAGTGAAACTCAATATGGGGAATTTATGAATTGAAGCCTTTGCATGATGTTCTGATGCACATTGTATTTATGTTTTGGAGGACAAGGATTTCAGAGTATGTCTAGGCCTGGTTGTACAGACTGATTACCTGTAAGCAGGTAAAGCAATGCTTACAGTTGAATTTCAACCCAAAGACATTCACATGTTCTGAAGCCATTCAGTGAGGTGAACCAAAGCCCAAAAGCAGGAGTGATCAAGAGGTTAATTTCAAAAGAACAACCTGGGTTAATACTAAAATATTTGCAAAATCTAAATCTCATATCCACTGTAGTAAAGTGAGAACTGGAGGGGAAAAAAAAAAATCCTTTTTCAGAAGGTTTAATCTAATATATTTTTGGATATCAATGACTGATGTCTGCATTTAATCCAAACACTTAGACTACAATCATTTTAAGAAACCATGACCTACAGAAAAGACCCATTTAAAAATCTGTCATAGATCTGATAAGTCCCACCTTCTTGTTCCTGTTTCACCTCAACTGACTTTAATGTTCAGATTAATAATTAACATAACAGATGTTTACATTGGCCAGAGGACTTCAGTGAGTTTTCTAATTGTCCAGTTTGACAACTGAAAAAAAATATTGGCATTCAGGATAATTTCTGCTCTCACAATAAAGTATGTTTCCTATTTTCAGTCATTATGAAGCTTAGAGAGAGCATGTATACATTTGTTTTCATCCTCACAATTAGACATCTTCGAAAGTCTGATGAACAGAAGCGGTAAATTAAGATCATCTTTGCTCCTAACTTCTTGTCCAGTGAAAATACAAATTTGTTTCAGATATCTCACAAGTCTCCTCTCTCTAGTCAAACGAGATATTTGGTTAGGCCACTAAATCAGACAGGTTTAGCATCAATTGAAATCTTGAAAGATTCTTTGATGTTACTTGTTGAAAAGAGACTGACAATTATTTTCATAAAATGTTAATTTAAGTAACATTTAGAAATGTACTACAGTAAACTAAAGAAACACTCTTAAATTCAGAATGAAGACAAATCATCTTATGTATTAAATTACTGTAAAAATAACAAAAATAATCTTTATATAAACAAAAAACCTCAGTTATTTGATTGTAAATGTCAACTAAATAAATGAAAAATTAGGCAAAATCAGTCAGCTCTGCCTGTTACAGAACTGAGTGGTTTAAAATAGATTTAAGATTAAGATTGCTGGGTGTCAGATAACTATTTTACAGATCGTTATTGTCATTTATATAACAATAATCTTTAAACACTCTCAACAAACCTCTCAGTGGAAACAGTAGTCCAGGCTACATGTTTAATGCAATGTGTTCAGAAAACTAATTCAAGAATGCCTAGTTAGGACTGTGAAAGATTTAAAACTCTGAGTTTTATGGGGACCTTCTCTACTTGTCTCATGTTGTGCTATTACATAAACTCAAAAGATTTCACATCTTCCTGAAAGCAGTCATCCTCACAAGTACTCTAAACAACTTTTTTTTGTTATTTTAGTACATATCAAAATTAATCTGCAGGATTCCACAGATCTCAGTCAAAAGATACCATGCTCCTACTACCCCTTTACTACATGATAGCCTTCCAATGATAGTACTTACTGAGAAAATGGAGGCTGGTGCCTAACCTCATGGAACTTTGAAGAGGTTTAGCTTATGGTCATTGTTTTCCAGTTAAACAAGCATTATCGACAGAACACAGCGGAGTCAAAACCTGAATATATATATACTATTATATCAAAATTTATAATCAAAAATTGTAAAATCAAAAGAAGAAGGCCCAGAAGGAAGTCCAAATCAAAACCAAAAAATGCTGATGTCAGGGTGAAGTATCTCTTGGCCCATTGTCACGTTGGTGCAGAAATTTTGTCTTTCTGCTTGCATTGTAGTCTAGAACTAACAGAATGACTAAGAAATACTCATCTATAAAAATCTTCATCTTGGTGATTAAGTCATAAGACTGCTTCCTTAATGAAGAGTAGTCTCTCCTCTGAAGAAAATAGGTCATGTGTCATGAAACTCTGGGCATTACTTTTGGATTTAGAATTCCCTTTCCACAGACACAGACTGTTGCAACATAACAAAAATAAAGAGTTTTGGTCATGCCTCAGTAAAGCTTTCCTCTTGTTTGACTTTAACATACCAGATTCAGGACAGTGCCTGGTGCTAGCTCTCTTCTACATAAACAGGGTTAGCTCCATCCTTAGTTTCAGCTGTCTGTTACAGTCTTGTAACTCTTTTCAGTTTTTAGGATGAGAACTGCTTTTGTAACTGCTTTACAGAACTGCCTTTGCTTTCTGGGTCTTCACCAAGTAAACCTCTATCACTGTAGGTTATAATGCAGAACCTGACCCTTTGACATTTTATTTTCTTTCAACATTAAATGTGGGACACAATGGACACATTCTTCAACTCAATAGTACATGGAGGAATAAAGCATTTTGTACAGACTCAGTAAGTGCAACTGCCGTCCATGATGAGGGAAAACACATAATGGATTAGGCAGTACTTATGCACAGTAGAGGACTTCAGTCTTCTTAAGTATCCTGAATAAGGCCACTCTTGAGCCAAAGAGAGAAAATGATAATTACATCCTGAACACTCCCAGTAATAAGCAAAACTCTTATTTACAGACCAGTTCAGAAATGTGAAATACTGACTTACACATGAGACACAGCTGGGTTTAAAATGAGTTATAAATGTGACATTGCCAATTAATCTTCCTAAGTAACAACATTACTCCATTTCTTAATTCTCTGCCAAAGCAATCATAACAGGTACTACCTGTACAGAAGTAATGCATGCATAATTATATGAGCTCTACTATTGACTGGTCTAAAAATTGATTGCTTTACTTTGTTTCTCTGCTTCATTTCTTTTGTTGGCTTGAACATCATTCATATACAGATTTAACAAATGTTTATGACATATGGTTTTAAGTGACAAATTACTTTGCCTAGATAACAAGATAAATGTGGCAATTGGTTTTTTTTTAAGGCTGACAAAACTAAATATTTTCCATGTTTCCATGAAAGAAACTGAAGAAAACCAATCAAACAAACAAATAAAATCACTGCAAACATATTTTAATTAACTCAATAATTAGAATGGGTTAGATTTTGTTTGGGCTTTTTTTTCTGTCTATGAGTCCTTGCATCTTGGGTCTTGATGGATTCTGTATTACAGATTATGTTTACAAGAAGTTTCAATGAAATTGAAAAAAATCAGATGAATAATCTTCCATTCAGGCATAATCTTGAGACAGAGAATGCCTAACAATGGGTGAATTCATTTAAATATTGAATGAAGCAGTTCCCGTAGAAGAAAAAAAAAAAATCCTGTTTAGTTTTCCTTTTATTTGCAGAAACCATTACAAAATGTCGAGTCCTGTAATAAAGATAATCATAATACAGTAATTATATAAATCACACTTTGATTTAAGGAAATCCAACAACTTCTCATAATTTGAAAGTGGAATTAATATACTTTCAAAGAATACAAATGGTTTAATATTTCTCTCCACTCTACAGTTAATTCAGCCCAGCTTCTCCACAGAGATAACCCTTGCCGTGTCTTGACATTGCCCTCCTGCCCAGTGCCACATGGTGGGAAAGTTCCTTCCTATTTTCACATACAATGAGGCTGCTTATGGCTGTAAATATCTCAGCCAGGTGTTATTCAGCTGAAAAAGATATCTCCATGGTATTTTTCCTGATGCCACATGGATACTTATCCATGCTGCTTTCATCTGTGACTAACTGTTTTCAGCTTCAGCGAGGCACTGGAAGCAGCCTTGCTGGGAACATTTGGTGTCCTGACTCATGGGTGCTGGAATGAGCGAATAGCAAAAAGCTGATACATCCGGAAGAGCCTGAGGCTGAATCCTGAAATTCAATTTCCATTCCTTTGGACTACTAGAGAGCTAAACTGAGCGATGCAAAAATCACTAAAGACTCAAAAAAGACATCTAGATTTTTTTTTTTTTTCCAGAGTAATCTAAGTAGCCAAGAGAAGCTGTTAGTAGGAATATTCATAGAAAAGGACTAGAAATTATATTTTGATTTTTTTTAACCTTTTTTTCCCCTATGTTGAATATAGAAAAAAATAATTCCAACCTATATACTGCCTTGGGAATGTCCCTTCTGTCCATCTCTATGACAGCAGAAATTTTTCCAAGTACCATAAAATTGATGGGTAAGTAGAGTGTAGCTATAATGAAACTAAAGCATTTTTCAACAAAGCATGAAATTTTCTCTATTTGAACAAACTCACATGCCTAAAGAGTACTTTATATTGGTTATCAAAGATGAGCTCAACCTTTTAAAAACACATTTCTTCTTAAGAGTACAACACAGAGAAAAAAAAAAAAAAAGCCCAAAGGTTCCCAGAGCCACACTTACTGCTTTGGAAAGGCCAAATTATGCAGGGTATTTTAGCAGAGAATAATATTAGAAGAAAACATATTTTTAGGATTTTTAAGGAAAAGTTCAAAGGTGTTCATTTTCTGTCCTCTCTGTTCTGAGGCTTACGTGTTCCTGATAAAAATATGAGATCTGTATTTTTCTTCTTTTACAGCTCAAATTTTCAGCTCAAAAAAAGCTTTTATAGACTCAAATTCTTATTTTATTAAGCTTAACTCTCAAATTTTCTGCTTTTCCCTTAACTTTTAACCTGACATAACATCAACTATTTCAATGCTGTTGGACCTGAACCAGACATATGCACAGGATAGGAGAATTCAATACCTTTTAGCAGAAGTCACACCAGGTTTGATACTTCCTTCAGAGTCTGAAGCTATGCTTTTCGCTCACCTAATGAAATTAGCCAAACATTTCCCAATTCCAGTTTAATTTAGTAGTTCTTGATCAAAATCTGTGTGACTTATCATTCTGCCCCAGTAAATATTTCCTAACAAGGTTTGTCTCTGGAAAATATACTCAAAAAACAAAGCTTGAAATGAAGCCAGAGTGATCTCATTTCAAATGATTTTTCAGATTTCAGCCACTAACTTTGGCTCCTAGCTACAGATTTGTTCATATTTTTCACTAACCTACAAATTATTTGACTCACACTCTAAGTTCATTCCATCTCCTGATTGAAGGCAAGCAAAAATAAGAGCTTTTGAAGGTTCCACTTGGCCACTTTCCTGGGAAGCAGATTTGTAGCACTAGCTAACCCATTTTTCAACAGCATGAATTCTCACTGCCCTGATTATTATGTGCTCATTTGCACTAATTCAAAGTCAGTTCAAAAAACTAACACAATCTAATTTGGTAACAATATCTATCCACCTATAAACTGAAACAAATTATTAGACAATGATCAGCTGTGTGTGGAGTCAGACTTGGAAGTATCTTTCGAAAATAAAAAATTTTAGTTATTCTAGAAAAATATTTCTAAAATGAATGACAAGGCTACCCTTGCGAAAACAGTGTCTTGCATTCTCTGGGGAAAAAAAATAATGTCATCTCTGTGGCCCTGTTTTTCTCCCAAAAATATAAACCTTACTATTTTTATTGATTGAAAATGAGGAAAATCTCATTCTAAATTAAATTCTATCTTTCTAATGTACTTCTATCTGAATACAATCAGAGTTCATCCAATGACATATAAAAACAATATTCTGGAAAAATGTGAGTAGCTGATAAAACACATGAACTATTACATTCCACAAGCTGTTTCACACAAGTAGTTTTTTAAAACCAAGCAACCTTCAATATCACAGCTTCACACAAGCAACTTGATATGATTCCTCTTACCTACCTTCATGAGACAATATCCAAAGAAATCAGACAGATTCTTAGAGTCATCAGCCTGTGTTTTATTTCCTCAACAGCACCATGGACACATGTTAAGAAATGTTACTAGTGTTATTCTGCTTGCACAGGCACCCCAGCTAATCTGATGCCATTGTCCTACACAGTAAGAAAAGTGATATTCTAAATGATACATGCTTATGCTATGTATAGCTTTCATCTTTTAATGCTTACCCTCAGCCACAAAAGCTGCTCCTGTGCACTTGCCAGAGATCCAGTGTATTGTACTTCTGTTAACTATCTCCACCAAGCAAGCTGAAAGTGGAAAGATCTGAAGTATTTGACTGCCAAACTTTCAATTATCATTATGGTTTTAAAAAAAGCCAGTGCTATTTTGAGTGCAGTTACAATAGCACGCCACCTGTGAATAGCTGGTTGGAACGCCACGCCGACAAAGCCTCATTGGCTTGTATGAACTAAATTTTCACCCTCTAGCAATAACCTAAACTATTCAGACATGAAACTCACTTGTCCTTCAGTGCTCTCTAAAGCTACATCTGTGCACCAGCTATTTTTTCAAGCATTTTTTCAGACACTTTCTCAAGAAGGTAAAACAATTAGGGTCACATAGATACATCCAGACAGATCTATTAATTGACAGTGCTCTCAGGTGAAAGTGATTATCATGATCTACACCATTTTGATGGGCCATTTCCATGATTATATTTCTCTGTGAGATTTATTTATTTCTACCAACAGAGCATCCCATTACCATCATTAGTGCCTGTATAGAGCAGTGAACATATTTGAAGCAAATCAAGAAGATGCTGATGAGTATTTTACTGACATCTGATGGGTGGCGATGCTTTCGAAGTTCTAACTCAGTGATACTTTAAATTCAGGATTCTGTCTCACAAAGACATATGCACTGTCTTGATTTGTCTTTCCAGGAAGTACTCACTCTGCATAAAATTAAACACATATCACAGCTCTAGTAGATCTCTCCAGCTTAACACTTATCAGGTTGATATATTTCACTCTACAGGTCCATCTCTTCTTATACTTCCCTTAGTTAATATAATTTCCCCAGACTCCCTGAAAATGTTTCCCAGCAATAAAATCATGCAATTTCCCTGACCAGGATCATCCACTGCCACTTCTGCAGTAACTTTGTCCTTAGGAGGAATTGCTGGGGTTGTTCAGCCAGGAAAAATGCAGGCTCAGGGGAGACCTTATTGCTCTCTACAGCTGCCTGAAAGCAGGTTAGAGCCAGACTTCAGGGGGGGAGGTGGGGTCAGACTCTTCTTCCAGCTAACAAAAGACAGGACAAGAGGAAATGGACCATGGTTGCAGGAGGGGAGGTTTAGATTAGACATTAAAAGAAATTACTCCATGGAAAGAATTATCAAGCATTGGAACAGACTGCTAAGGGAAGTAGTGGAGTCATCGCTCCTAAATGTTCAAAAAACATGTGTTTACAGCAGCTGAAGGCATGGTTTAGTGGTGAACGTGGTGATAGTGCTGGGTTAATGGTTGGAATTGGTGATCCTAGCAGGTATTTTCCAACCTAGTAAGTATTAATGATTCTATGATTCTAATACATCCAGTTGTCCACACACATATTTCCTAGACTGTGAAAACATATTTAAGTCTTTTTGAAGGCCATTATTAACCCATAAAAAGGTGCTTTTATAGATAAGATAAATTCCTCCACAAATCTCATGATCCTAAGTAGCAATCTTATGGTGATTTTGTGCCTGAAGTTTTTGTTATTGCTTGAAATATGTTTTGAAGCATACCTGAATTTTCCCAGAAATTGAATTATAAATTCTAACATTCCTTTTGTCTTTATATATTGCAGTCATATAATATTGTGATTTAGAGACAGAAAAAATCAGTAAAGACTTTCTGGAGTGTATTGATTTATTTTAATTTTTTTTTAATTTATTTTTATCTCTTTTCTTTCTTTTTATATTTTAACTGATTTTTTTTCTTATATTCTTTTTTTTTTTATATATATTTTTTTAACTGTAACTGATCTAGTGGGCTGGCATATCCTTTTCTAATCTGTTCGCAAAATACATGCAACCTCTGTTTTCATCTCAAGGCCAATCAAAGAAAAAATAAGGAAATAAAATCTCAGAAGTACAATTGAAACCTGCAGGGCCTTAATTCTGCCCTGTGTCAGTCCACCTGTCTTGTGAAGTAGCATTACTGACAGCAATGGGACCACAGGAGTTAAAAAAAAGGAGCAATAGCATAGCAATTTCTGCCTTATTTCCCTGTCGTATTTGGCCAACAGGAGCTGCCTGACTGCTTTTGAGAAAACAGCAAACTGGAGATAAGGCAAATTCGAGGTGCTTGTTTGCATCTGAGAAGTTATCTTACGGAGGTCTTGATATTATTGTTGACAGACACTAATCTGGCACTTTAGAAAATTATCTGATTTCAACTGTTGCAACAGTCACTGTTAGATTTCAGAGTTAGTGAATAAGAAGCCATAAACATTCTTGTAACACAAATTAATAATTTCATATGCTGGGTTCATAGACTTCAAATAACATTATTTGTTTATGGCTGGTTCAGATCCAAGCTTATCTTAAAAACCAGACTACAATGTTCTCTTTTATTTTATTTAATTCTTACATGGAAAACTTACTTGGAACATAATTTTTCTGAACAATCTACATTCTTCAATATTTTCCCAGAATCAGAAAAAAAATCCCATGGCTAATTCTTTTTCTCTTCTGAACTCAAGAGCAGAGGTCCTATTTCTGTTCACAGCTCATAAATAAAAGGATAGCATTCCAACTTTGAGATTTAAACATAGAAGGTCCACATTTTTCTTCAGTTCTGATATCACTTGATTTTTCTGTTCAACAGAACATCCATTTGATGGGACAAAGGATGATGTAAGGCTCAGCCAGCAGCAGATGCTTATTCACACAAAAATCAGACAAATGTTAGAAAAAATGGATTAGACAGAAAAATAGCAAATATTTATTGCTTAATATTTAAAAAATAAGACAGAAACCACCTGGAGAAAACTTATTTATAAATACCACATCTGTGAAGTTTAGAACTTGGAACCTCCTGTCACTTCAGCATAATACACAACAAAATCTTCTGCTTCTTGGAGAGCTCTCTCTGATCTTCCTGATCCTTACATTTGTGCTGCTAATTGGGCATGTTTCTTATGTTTATCATTCACTCTCCTTAGCAACCAGGGTAAAAACAAAGGAAGGAAATCTAACATAGATATGTTCATTGAAGATTCCCTCAAAAAAGATTAATGCTTCATAGTATCAACTGCATGGAATTAAGGCTAACTCTTGGCATTGCATTTCTCTTTCTGAGTGTCATGTCCTTAAGTCGTGCTCTTTAGAGGCAATTTGGAGATAATTCTCACAGCAGAAAGAAAGAGGCAAGTACTCATTCTCTTTGTTTCTGAAGAACACAAGATTTGGGAAATTTTTCACAATCTTTAAATATTTCAGCTTACCTTGAGTTTTTGAGAGACACACTGATTTTTATTTCAGAGGGTTAGATAAACTGCTAGTCTCCATTCCTTTCTTGTTTTGGGTTTCAATTGAATAGTTCCAAGAGTCATGGATACAGTCATGGAAAGAGATGTATAGAGGATGAAAATAAAAATATCAAGTCCGGGACTCAAAAAGCTAGAATAAAGCCAATAAAATGAAGATTTATGATCACCAGGATTACTTTTAAGGATAACCTTTAGGAACCTTAGGATAATCTTATTATAGTTGCCTGAGTAAGAAAGGTAAGAAAGGATATGTAAGGCCATAGGCTCATTACTACAGCTTTAGCTTTTGTCTAACTTTCCCCATTCCATTGCTACTATTCAACTTCTAACTGTCCCTCTTCTATGAACAGCTGCCTGGAGACAATTAGAGACATGTTGGTTCTTTTATGCCCCACACTTTTCCATGTGTGACCCTGTGTTAAAGGAAGGGAGTGGGGATAAAGAGGAATGAGAGGGACAAAAACCACCTCTTGAAGTGTCCTTTGGAATTTCCATATATTTGCTTAATAATACTGACAATGTGGGTAGAATAAGTAGTGTTGAACTGCTCTCAATAGTGTCAGAGAACAAGCATATGCACACAGGCAATTAGAGGATAGTTGCTGGCATCCTGCACATCTGTATTCTACTTGACATTGCACTAATTTACTCATTAAACCAAAGCCTAGAGACATAGGTTTGCAGTCAAACTAGGCAGCAAGGACTCATTGATAGCAAATAGTTGAAATTTTTCTCAAAAAAATCCCTTGCACTGAAATCTAGACTGCTGCTAAAGATAAGCTTGTTTTTAAGTGCAGGTTAAAAGGAAATCACTGAGTGGTAGAGAAGTACAAAGATTATGCTGAATAACACCATTTTCTAAGAAGGGGAACCATGTACATCTTGAGCGATTCAGTTCATTAGATTCCCTAATCCTTGCTTTTGCATGGAGAAATAATTTGAACTGACATTCCTTGGCACATAGCAAATGTAGTATTTTCACTCACAAAGTCTTGTTGCAAACAACAGCCTCATCCTTTTTAGACATCTAAACCTGCAGAATGTCTGTGGAAAGCATCCAAAGGCATAGCAATCAAGAGCTTCCACTGTGCAGAGGGCTCTGATGCAGAGACATCCTGCAGAGACACTTCACTTCTCAAACATATTTTGAAGTACCATATAGCTTTTTCCTAACACAAAATCAGGAGAAAAGGCAATGGGAGATCAGCAGCACATCTATAACATGATGGATTCATAGCCCTACTTTCCTCAGAGCACGGAAACACCTGATCTGCAGCTCTTGTGGCTAGCTTGCTGTCCGAGTAACCAGAGAGAAATCAATCCCTTTTAATTTTAGCTATCTCACCTAACCTCCCATCTTTCTTAGACATGTGTCACCTTAGGCTCCCTTCCTACCTTTATTTGCCCTATCACAAATGCCCATATTAGAGGAAGATGGACGATTCTTAGGAAATGCTGTTTTATCCTCTTTGATGCACAATGTTTAACTAAGACTTTGAAGTCTAACTCCTAGACATTAAAGCTAGAACTGATGACTCTCTCCCTAATTAATGGAGAGAGTGCAGAAACTCCAGAGGGTAATTCAACCCATCTATTTTAAATGCCTATTTAGAGAAGAGAGGAAACCATTTCTCCCCATTAACTATGCTGGAAGCCAAGTTAGCTTGCTTAACCAGACACAGCTTTCGGACAGCAAAAGTTGCTAAGACAAATTATATCCCAAGTGTTCTTCAGCCCAAAAGGGGATTTCTTTCCATTTCTTTAAATCCTAGTGAAACCTTCCATAAAGCTTGTTTATTCAGACTTTACAGAAGAGTCATGATTTAGCTTTCTGCCAGTGAAACAAATATAATTCAGGGATGCCTTTTTTTCCAGACAAGGGAAAACAAGTCCAAGATAAATATCATTTCTAAGGTCTACTAGGTCATCTTCAGCCTCAGGATCAATACATAGATGGAATACAATTGTAAAGGTCACATTGAAAAATTCCCTCTTCATAAAAAAATTCAGTATGGAAAAAAAGATGACTTACACAATTCTTATCCAAGGCCACTACTTCAATGCACTTTCATGTGTGCAAATCTAATTCTTCTGTGAGTGATCAGCATCTTTTGGGTTGAAGTGCAAAGTAATGAAGGAAACAATTTGTTTGCAAATTCTGTTCATAACTGGAATTCAAAAGTGATTTAACAGATTCCACATGTACTATATTTTACAGCACTCGGACCTTCCAAAGGGACAGTGGGCTATTGCTTTTTTACATCAAGAAAAGATAGATCATTTTATATTTTATTAACTCAATAATGGCCTATTACCAGCCTAAAGCATGTAGTAACCTTAAATACAAATTCAAGATGCAGAATGACATTAAACTCAAGGCAAAACTCTTTATTACAGTATAGAAAAGTGAATTTTTGAGAAGTGGTCCTTAACTTTTCCTGTCAGTGTGCATATGGTCCCTCAAAAAAAATGTTTCTCTGTAAGCAAATTATTTTGCCTTTTTTCAGAAAACTGAGAAAAAAATCCCTGGGAGGATAATGGAAACCTATGAAATTAACAGACACTCACTAACCCTCATAAAGCCTGAAATAAACACACTTGATTTCCTAGATCCAGGAAGTTCTGGGATTAAGGACCATATTGATCCCTGAATTAAAAAAACAGAAAACAGGTTTCATGCAAATAATATTTTTTATTGAGTAAAGCCATGCATCCACATTTTCATATAAGATTTTCTTGTAAAGTCCATTACATAAATATAGTATTAAAGATATTACAGAAAGAAAGCATCATATGGTAGTCATTCTAAAATTCCTGTAATAACCAGTCAGGTTCCACTTCAGAAGTATTTGAGATGTTTATAACATTGTTATTTTAATGTACCCTGAATTCTGATCTTTTATGCAGATTCTTAGTCCATGTTCAGTTTTAATATCCTCAAGTGCATTGCAGTTTTTACATTTTAAAAGTTAAAATATGCATGAAAACCTATAATCTTCTGTCTATTAAACAAACAAACAAACAAACAAAAAAAAAGTGATAGGCATTTTTCCAAAACTGCTATTCCCTGGTTTCCTTTTGGACACAGGGAGCTCATTAATTATGCTTTTAATGCTAATTTTCTTGATTTAGTGGGAAAAAAAAAACCAACTTAGAAAAGTAGGTGCTATGTAGAGAGAACACTTATACTGCTAAAAATGGTAGTTAACCCTTTTCTCTAATTCTCATTCAAAATGTCTATTTCAGCTTGATCTTAATGCCAGCCACAAACAAAACTATGAGTTACTGTTGCTTATTCTTGTTGATAATCTCAAGGAACTGAGTCAACTGCTAGTGACTGCCAGCACATGGGAACATCTTGTACATGGAAACATCTTACAGCCAGGCCAGACAGAGCAAAATATATCCAGTTTTATGGCGGAAAACCACAAGGGATAATTTTAAACCAGTTGATAGCTTTCCTTTCAGGAAGTGCTAAATGAACATGCCCCAGAGTATGTTCCAGAAAGTCTCCCCTGAAATGCTATATCCACGGAATGTCACCTACAAGGAAGAAGCTAGTGCAGAACCTGTTTCAAAAGGCTGCACTACGGAAAGTGCCCACTCAATAAAGATGGTATGTGTGCTCTTTCAGTCTTTGAGTGGTGAGCTTCTGCAAGAGGAGACTCGTTCTGGCAAGCAACCAATTATTCTCAGGGAGGTGACTAATAGAAGAAGAAAAGCCTTAGTGGGAGACTTCTTTTGACTGAAATACTACCTAAAATAATTCGGGCTCACCTTGTCAGTGACAGTTTTTTGGAAAGCATTTCGGTAAAAGGGTCCTTATTAATACAGCCTACCTAGGTAAATGGTAAGTAGTTATTTTTTCCATTACAGAAGGGAAGAAAACAATATTGAACCTGTTCATAAAGTGTGTGATAAAGATTTTGACCTTCAGTAAAACTTTGAAAAGTAATGTGTAAGGAATGATTTCTCCAAACAGTTTTCTATTGTCACTATTTTACATAGTGAGTGCAGAACTTTTAATATGCTGCTTAACCAGGAAAGCAAATAAAATAAAATATTTTTTTTTTTGCAATAACCTTTTCAGCTGCCCATCAATTATCTTTTTCTAGCTAAACAGAAAGCAGAAATACTTTATCACAAAATCCTTTGCCCCTGCCTGTAAGACGGATCACATCCAAATAGAATGCAAAACCTGACAAGATGTCAACTTGAAGTGAGTTGTTTACAAGCACAAAATCGCTAGTACTAAGTCAGCTAAGCAGCTCAGGTTTATGTTAAAGGGATCTGCACACCACACTGTCTGAATTTCTCTTCCTCCATCTGGAAAACTCACCTCCTGCCAGTCTGTAGAGAGCATGTTCTTTCCCATGTAAAGAGACATAGGCATTGCACCTGGCTACTGCATCAGCAACATCTCTAGATAAACCACTTGTAGTGAAAACAATTATTTTCTTATAGACTGTCTTCACTGTTTCTGTTGTATGCTTGGGAAAAAAAAAAAAAAAGAAAAAACCTCCACAAAAAAACCCTCCACTTTAATGATACAACAGAATACTTTATTGCAGCTGTAAGATTTTACAGAAGTATCCAGAATGATCTCTGGCAAACATCAAAAATCTGAAAAATAGATTTCATACTCAAAAAAGACTACATTTTTTCCTACCAAGTACATTAAACTGTTTTAGTTTCACTGAGAAGCATTTCTTCCTGTGGTAACTTTTTTCATGTGATAGAAATTAGATCCTAATTTGTGTCCTAACTCAGCATGTGAGTGTTTAGCATCTCTGAAAGCCGGGTCATTCCTCTTAATATCCCTTAGACACTGTTTTCTGAGACTGTACTCCTAAGTAATTCCTACTTGAATGCTTATGAGAGTAGAACAGAGCAGGGATTCTATTTCCATCACTGTAAAACATCCCTGGAGGAACGGAAATGCAGCCTGTGCCCACTGAGTATATTTTGATGTTTGTAATATGCCCTGGTGTATGCTGGAGGACCCAGAAGAAGCTATTACTGAGGCAAAAGTTCCTCTGGGTCTTTTGCTGCATATATATAGCTTTGGTAAAGTTTCAAGCCTTGTAGCTTTTAATGGTTTAAAGCATTCCCTGGAGGGCATATATTGATGTAGGTATACTCAGGTGGGAATGGCTTCAAACAGGCAAGCTGTTCCACTATTGCTCTGTCCTAAGTCCAAAA